>NC_036857.1:10536488-10583643 GCF_002910315.2 Salvelinus sp. IW2-2015 | reverse complement strand
GCTCCTTTGCACCCCATTATTTGTATCTCTACTTTGCACATTCTTCCACTGCAAACCAACCATTCCAGTGTTTTCACTTGCTATATTGTATTTACTTCGCCACCATGGCCTTTTTTATATTTTTATTTATTTATATATATATATTGTTTGCCTTCACCTCCCTTATCTCACCTCACTTGCTCACATTGTATATAGACTTATTTTTCACTGTATTATTGACTGTATGTTTGCAATTGTAAATGAGAACGTGTTCTCAACTTGCCTACCTGGTTAAATAAAGGTGAAATAAACATGATTAGTTTAATCACGTAATAATAATTACAGAGAATTGATTTGATAAAATAACAGTCTTCACTTKAATGATGCCAAATACACGACACTTGCAATAAGATGAAGACATTCGTCTATGAGGCATTTTCTCTATTCCCAATCCAGAAGAGATCTCTCTCGCGTGGARCCTGTGTCTCTCACACGCTACAGCACACACACACACCAGAAAGACCCTGCTCTTAATTCGTGACGATGSCGGAGAGAACTAAACTTTCAAAAGTGTGGTTAAACTTCACCAGAGTCGATGCTGACAATGCTCATTGCCACATGTGCAACAAGACTTTTGCTTGTAAGGGCGGAATCACAAGCAATCTGTCCAAACATCTATCGAAATTGCATCATGTACAGGCAGAGAAATGTAGAGTTTTGACTGCCTAGCTCGTAGTTCATCTCTCGTTACCCTATCTATGTTAGGTATGTATGCTAGCAGCCTAGAACCCACACATGGTGTTAGCTAAATCATGCGAACATGCGTTCATGATCAAAGTAACCATTAGCCAGCTGATTGTTTAGCTATGGGTGCGTTCATAAATTCAATCACCCATTTAAAGATTTTGCTACTTTTTTGTTAAAGTTGCAGCTACAATGAACCAACCCACTCCTCCCTCTAATACGCTGGTCCAAGCCAAAGACAAGCCTTAAGCCCTTCACTCTGGCAGCTAGTGGGAGGATGACTGAGGAGAGGTGATGAGTGCCACCTAGCCGTGACCAAGTTCATAGTGAAAGGCCTACACCCTTTGCAACAGTGGAGTCCAAGGGTTTTAGGTAACAGTCTGTCAGTATCAAATCAAATCAAATAAAAGTCTATTTGTCACATGCGCCGAATACAACAGGTGTAGACCTTACAGTGAAATGCTTTACTTACAGGCTCTAACCAACAGTGCATTTCTAAGTAAAAAAAAAGGTATTTGGTGAACAATAGATAAGTAAGAAATAAAAAACAAACAGTAAAAAGACAGTGAAAAATAACAGTAGCGAGGTATATAAAGTAGCGAAGCAATAACAGTATCGAGGCTATGTACAGGCATCGGTTAGTCAGGCTGATTGAGGTAGTATGTACATGTAGGTAGGGTTAAAGTGACTATGCATATATGATAAACAGAGAGTAGCAGTAGCGTAAAAGAGGGGTTGGCGGGGGTGGGTGGCGGGTGGCGGACACAATGCAGTCGAGTAGCAATGGTGTGGGGGCACGGTTGGTCAGGCTAATTGAGGTAGTATGTACATGAATGTATAGTTAAAGTGACTATGCATACAGTATATGATAAACAGAGAGTAGCAGCAGCGTAAAAGAGGGGTTGGGGGGGCACACAATGCAAGTAGTCCGGGTAGCCATTTGATTACCTGTTCAGGAGTCTTATGGCTTGGGGGTAAAAACTGTTGAGAAGCCTTTTGGTCCTAGACTTGGCACTTTGGTACCGCTTGCCATGCGGTAGTAGAGAGAACAGTCTATGACAGGGGTGGCTGGGGTCTGACAATTTTTAGGGCCTTCCTCTGACATCACCTGGTATAGAGGTCCTGGATGGCAGGCAGCTTAGTTTGTACTGGGCTACCCTCTGTAGTGCCTTGCAGTCGGAGGCCGAGCAGTTGCCGTACCAGGTAGTGATGCAACCAGTCAGGAWGCTCTCGATGTTGCAGCTGTAGAACCTTTTGAGGATCTGAGGACCCATGACAAATCTTTTCAGTCTCTTGAGGGGGAATAGGCTTTGTCGTGCCCTCTTCACGACTGTCTTGGTGTGTTTGGACCATTCTAGTTTGTTGGTGATGTGGACACCAAGGAACTTGAAGCTCTCAACCTGCTCCACTACAGCCCCGTCGATGAGAATGGGGGCGAGCTCAGTCCTCCTTTTCCTGTAGTCCACAATCATCTCCTTAGTCTTTGTTACGTTGAGGGATAGGTTGTTATTCTGGCACCACCCAGCCAGGTCCCTGACCTCCTCCCTATCGGCTCCCTCGTTCATTGTCGGTGATCAGTCCTACCAGTATATATTGAGTTGTATTAATTTTTAGGATATAGTAGTATAAAGGGTTGTATGTTAGTCCCATCACTCCATAATACAAAACACAACAACACAATAATTCAATAATGATAATTCAACACAGGAAAACAATATTTTTTTTACTGTAGGGAGATGAGCAAGGCACTCAACCCCAAAAATACCCCTCCCTCCAGGAGATACCTTAATGACACATTCATTCCTACCTGGTATGGTGTAGAAAAGGCCAATGTGATCATTGAGCTGAAGGACGTACCAAAGCTGGTCATCATTATCAGGCGGGTGGACCAGCCTCTGTCAGGACCACTATCTCACTGTTTCAGTGCACTACACAAGCCAGGGCAGTGTAAAACAGAAGGTCCTCCACACCAGGACAGTGTACAAATCGCAAACTGGCGAAGTAGTGGTAGAGGAGATCTCAGACATTCTGGAAGAGTTTGAGTTAGAGCCAAGCAAGATTGTAGCTGTGACTGTTGATAATGCTGGCAATATGGCTGTTGCCATCAAGAGTCTACACATCCTAAAAATAGGATGCTTTGCGTATTCATTGAATCTGGCAGCGCAGAAAATCTACAAAATGACTTCCGTTGATAAATGGGCAGTCMGAATCAGAGCTGGTCGTGTGGTTCAAGAGATCCTCGATGTCCAAAATTGTCTTGACGGAAAACCAGCAGCAACCTTGGTAAGAAAACCAGAAGCCTCCTTGGTACTATTAAAGTATTATTTTGAAATTCCCACATTTAACAATTTCATTAAATATTCAAGTGTGCGTTAATTAAATGTTTGTTGTTTTTTGTTGTTGTTTCGGGCCTTCTGCAACACTCACTCATCCTTGATGTCAAGACCAGATGGAACTCTATCTAACGATAGAGAGATTCATGGAGCAGTATCCAGCGATCCAAGCAGCAGCATTGGACCCACGACTGCGAAAAGCAATGACCAAAGACAACCTGGATCGTCTGATGGACGAGGACTTCCATAAGGCTGAGGAGTTTGTCCAGCTCATGAGAAYCCTCTATACATCCACACTGTGTGTGTCATGTGAAAAGAATGCGACCTGTGGACAGATCATACCCATCCTCCAAAAACTGGAAGATCACTTCACTGTGAAGCATGAAGATACAAATCAAATCAAATCAAATGTATTTATATAGCCCTTCGTACATCAGCTAATATCTCAAAGTGCTGTACAGAAACCCAGCCTAAAACCCCAAACAGCAAGCAATGCAGGTGTAGAAGCACGGTGGCTAGGAAAAACTCCCTAGAAAGGCAAAACTGGAAGAAAACCTAGAGAGGACCAGGCTATGAGGGGTGGCAGTCCTTCTGGCTGTGGCGGGTGGAGATTATAAACAGAACATGGACAAGATGTTCAATGTTCATAAATGAACAGCATGGTCAAATAATAATAATCACAGTAGTTATCGAGGGTGTAGCAAGTCAGCACCTCAGGAGTAAATGTCAGTTGGCTTTTCATAGCCGATCATTAAGAGTATCTCTACCGCTCTGCGGTCTCTAGAGAGTTGAAAACAGCAGGTCTGGGACAGGTAGCACGTCCGGTGGACAGGTCAGGGTTCCATAGCCGCAGGAAGACTGTTGAAACAGGAAGCAGCAAGGCAGGTGGACTGGGGACAGCAAGGAGTCATCATGCCAGGTAGTCCTGAGCATGGTCCTAGGGCTCAGGTCTCCGAGAGAGAGAAGAAAGAGAGAAGGAGAGAATTAGAGAGAGCATACTTAAATTCACACAGGAACCGGATAAGACAGGAGAAGTCCTCCAGATATAAAAACTGACCCTAGCCCCGACACATTAACTACTGCAGATAAATACTGGAGGCTGAGACAGGAGGGTCAGGAGACACTGTGCACAGCCGAAAACACATAGAGGGTATCTTCAACCACAACTTACAATCCTGAGACAAGGCGAGTATAGCCCACAAAGATCTCCGCACGGCACAAACCCAGACAGGAAGATCACGTCAGTGACTCAACCACTCAAGTGACGCACCCTCCTAGGGACGGCATGAAGAGCACCAGTAAGCCAGTGACTCAGCCCTGTATAGGGTTAGAGCGAGAATCCCAGTGGAGAGAGGGGAACCGGCCAGGCAGAGACAGCAAGGGCGGTTCGTTGCTCGAGCTTTCCGTTCACCTTCACACTCCTGGGCCAGACTACACTCAATCATATGACCTACTGAAGAGATAAGTCTTCAGTAAAGACTTAAAGGTTGAGACCGAGTCTGCGTCTCTCACATGGGTAGGCAGACCATTCCATAAAAATGGAGATCGATAGGAGATAGCCTGCCTCCAGCTGTTGCTTAGAAATTCTAGGGACAATTAGGAGGCCTGCGTCTTGTGACCGTAGCGTACGTGTAGGTATGTACGGCAGGACCAACTCGGAAAGATAGGTAGGAGCAAGCCCATGTAACGCTTTGTAGGTTAACAGTAAAACCTTGAAATCAGCCCTTGCCTTAACAGGAAGCCAGTGTAGGGAAGCTAGCACTGGAGTAATATGATCAAATTTTTTGGAGACAGTCCCTCCATTGAACAAAACAAGGAGTGCCTTGGAGGAGCTGTTCTCAGAGGAGGACAGGGAGTTGAGGTTGACGATCCAACAGGACACCTCGTCCCTCACCCTCAGCGAGCGTGTTCACCTAGAGGTTGAGCTCTACAAAGGCCTGCCTCCCATCCCCATGGCTGAAGATCCTGTGATGTGGTGGTGGGAGAAGAGAGCTACTCTGCCCCTCCTCACAAACATTGCAACAAGCTACCCTTGTGCTCAAGCCTCCTCCACCTCTAGCGAGAGGGTATTTTTGACTGCAGGGAACACAATAAGCCAGGAGAGGTCCCGACTTCTTTTGCTGGAAAATATTGTTTATTTAATTTTTTTTACAATTCCATCATCACAACATTATAATAGTGAACATCTATAATAGTGATTTGTTCAAAACATTCCTGTTTCTTTTGCTGTAAATAATTGTTTATTTTATTTATTTTACATTTACAAAAATAAAGCAATGTTAATTCTGTTCTTAATTAGTTTTTTTTTTTTTTYGTAAAAAATAACAAAAAGAACCGATAAGAATACCGTTACAGTACCGGATCGATAAGCAGTATCGGTAAGAGTAGTAATATCGTTAAAATCTTAACGATACCCATCCCTAGTTCCAAATCTATCTGCCAATAACAGCATATTTTCAGTTTTCCACTCCCAGACAGCAAAATTCTTGATTGAGAAATTGCCTTTGCTAAGAAGCTATTTTGGTTTCTTTTTGACCATTTTAATTGAAAACTATCACAGTAAGGTACTTTACTGTTACCCAGAAATGATTTGATATTGAGATAAAAAAARCGGCTGCAGTGGACCTTTAAACACGGCTTGTAATCTCTGACTAGCGGTGTTATTGAATGAGGGTGTAGGCGCCGCGCAGCGCAGCGCTGGGAGAGAGATAAAGCTTTGTGGGCTCCCAGACTGCGGTTTAGCAGGGAGTGATGGCAGTGTGCGGATATTGGGTGCAGGGCCAGATCAGACAATGCAGGGGAAAAAGAAAAGTCAAATTAACCTTTGGGAGACCCGGTGATGCAATTTTTGTGAGGTGCAGAGAGGAGAGGGGAGAGAAATGTACAGAGATTGGAGAGGATGTTCACCTGCCTTAGAGAAAGGAAGTGGATGGTGCGTCCTCCTGATTCTTTTTCCTGTCACAAGGCCACAACACTCCTGGCAAGAGGGTAAGAAGGTTTTTAATAGATAGTTGTCATGGCGATACCCCCGCTGACACCCTCTCACTGTCCGATCAGAATCACATAATAGAAAGGTTCTGCTGCTACAAATTGTAACCATACATTCCTCCCCTTCTCCCTTCTCCTCTCTTCACTTTTCTTTCCCTCCTCCTTTTATTTTACTTCTTCCCTTGCCTCCACTTTCCTCCATTTATCTCTTTCCCTCCTCCCTTCCTTTCCTCCTCTCCTCCTCTCCTCCCCTGTTCTCTCTTTTGAAGATTATACCCTGAGAATCAGATAGGTTGGTGGAAGGTCTTACTACATCCACTCATGTGTCCTGTTGATAGTCATCTCAGACATTCTAACAGGCTACATATTTGCCTGTTGCAGTGGAATGTTGATGTCATCCTGATTGCTAGTGGTCCATCTCAAACGCCGAATTGTTCCTAAACCTTTGTCGTTTCACGCAGTCTACAGGGACAAAGTTGAATAAATCTTTGTCGATGATATAAAGCATGCTAGTAAGGTCAAATAGTGAAATATAACACCTTGATTTTAAAGAGAGATCAGTGTGACCCTCTCCCTGGGTGCAGTAAAAACAGAGCACAGATGTTTATTGAATCTTAACATATCCTCTACGGCTAACCAAGGTATATTACCAGCATTTGTCTCCTGCAGTGTTCTTTATCAACAACAAAAAATATTTCAGATGTCTGGGGAGAGAAAGGATATCTGGACAGGCTTTCCTGTCTGTATAGATTTTGATATTAATTATATGTCCAAACTATGTGTTAAATCCTACCGCTGCTGTTGTTAAATCCTACCGCTGCTGGGATAGGATACAGTCGAACAGCAGTTCACATTGACTCACTGTGTTTGTGATGTGGGCTATAAGATTAAGAGATTTTGGGATTCCCTTTCAAATAAACCAACCACAGAATGTTGGACTGAGATCCAAGAAGACTAGGAGAAGAAGTAAACAAAATAATAGATCATATTTTGAAGGGAAGCCAGCTCTTTAAAACGAGGGAATTTTGTTGTTTGTTACTTTCAAGAAACTAGTCCTGAGAATTAGGTATTGGAGATTCTGGAACAATTTTGTAGTGTGCATTTTAACACCAATAAACCCATATTTTTTCTGAAAATCTAGCTAGCTAGACTCCCTTACCCGTATACATGGATGAACGCTTCTCCCTCTCTGTCACGGATGCCATGGTTGCCCTTAGTTTGAAGATGTCATCCAGACAGGCGTTTTACAGATTTCTGTGTTCTCTTTTCGAGTCCCTCCGCATTTGCAATCAAATGCCGGAATTTTCCCCACCTCCTTAGCTATCACACTCTGCTTCTTCCAGAAAGTGGAGAGCATTAGCAACACTTGCGGAGTTCTTTGTGGTATCTTTCGAAAAAGCCACTTTAGAAAGGATTACCTACACGTACTAAGCAGCTCATGTTATAGACAGACGCGTGCTACATGGCAGACCAATCCGAACTATTATCTCAGCCAATCATGGCTAGCAGGAAGGTTCCTCACTTTTTCTGTGGCTAAACCAACTGGGCTCGTAATTTAACAATTTCATTGGTCTTTACAGATGGCAGACAAGTTTGTTATTAAGGCAAATTAAAGTTCACGTGTTCCAGAAGGCATTTCTGCCCAATAAACACATTTTGATAAACATTAAAAAAATTACGTTAAAGTGCTGCTCCTGTGAAGTAGTGACGCGTGACATTCGCCTCGTTTCCTGAAACGAGTCACATATATTATTGGTGCTTGGTACCCATTCGGCTGTGCATTTATGAAATGCAACGTTGATTATTTCTCTCTGGTCCTGTTGTTTTTCTCAAATATGCCCTAATGCAGTGCATAGCATTGGTTACCACACTGCATATCAACCATATCATGTTACTGATGTTGAGTTTGTTAATGGCAGCATAATTGACCCTCTATCTTTATCTCTCTCTCTCTCACTCTCTCTCACCCTCTACAGCTTCGTGCCCATGCAGTGAACATGAATGGTGAGCGAGTGGAGAGCCCCATAGACCTGTACATCTATGTCATAGACATGAACGACAACCGGC
Organism: Salvelinus sp. IW2-2015; assembly: GCF_002910315.2. Lineage (NCBI taxonomy): Eukaryota > Metazoa > Chordata > Actinopteri > Salmoniformes > Salmonidae > Salvelinus > Salvelinus sp. IW2-2015. The sequence continues at coordinate 10,575,532 of NC_036857.1, read as the reverse complement.
CTGAGTTCAAGAACCAGGTCTACAATGGCTCTGTCGACGAGGGCTCCAAGCCAGGTAAACACAGGGATGGATGGAACATTGTCTCTTTCTCACTGATATGGACAGAACAAAGTTCCTACATAAATCACACTGTAGAGAATAGTGAGTTTTACAGCAGTCTTTGCACATTACTTTGCTGTTCTGCGTGAGAAAAATGGAGCCCGTAGAGAATACCATTCGGAGCGTTTGTGTTGTTTTTTTTTATAGATTGATTCAGTTTCACATTCCACTTGATTTAGCCCAGAGGCATTTGCTCAGATGGAGAGCTTCAGTCCTGCAGTGTGCTCATTTAGCTAGCTCTACTGTTGGCTGCATGGCCATAAAGCTGTGGATGGTGTGGCTGGAGATGATACGGCGATTAAATTTACCACGCTTTAGCTGCAGCTCCACTGACTCATTTGATTTATTCCCTCACAGTGGAGAGAAAGGCTGATGAGCCAAGTCGTATTGCACTAGAGGTGATCTGAAATCTGAAGAGGTGTCCAGGTGCACTTTCATTTTCTCACTAACTCTCTCTTTCGTTCTCCTTTTTCAACCTGAAGCGATTTTAATACAAACTCCACCACCCCAACACAGACACACACACACACACACACACACACGCACATGCACAAGCATAAGCACAAGCACACACACACACACGCACACATCACCGATCCTTGGCAGTAGCATGCATGACATTCAGCCGAACAATAATCATAAAAAAAATAGTTTTGGTATTAAGAGCTCCAGTGGTTTCAATGGGAAGCCAATTACAGAGTTGAATTAGTTTTCTTATTAAAGACTCATTTAGGCCCCTAATCCTGTCAGGCACAGAGTAGACGCCCATACAAAGGGTCCACATTAAGCCCCCTAAGAACACCCCGTAATGAAATTAACCAGGCAACGGGTGACACAGTGTGATTCTCCAGAGATAGAGAGAGATAGAGAGATAGAGGGAGAGAGAGAGAGATGGGTGAAAGATTGATAGTCTCCCTAGTTGGAACCAAATGCAAAGCCGCTCTCTGTCTGTCCTTTATCCCTCACTCTGTTCCTCTGCTCTTTCTTCTTTTCCTTTCTCTCTGAGTCCTTTGGAATCCACTTTCTCTCTTCTCGGCCCCATTGACAAATGTTCCTTTGAAATGTAATGGAGTTTGAAATGGTGGCTCGGCTGGAATTATCTCTGGACGAAGCTTGTCACTGGGATGATATTACTATTTCTGATAATAAAAATTGGATGGAAATTACTGGTGGAGAGGAGAGGAGGCAGATGGAGAGAGAGAGGGAAAGAGACAGCTAGAGAGAGAGAGAGAGTGAGAGAGAGAGAGAGAGACAGAGAGAGAGACAGAGAGACAGAGAGAGAGAGGGGGGGGCAGGGAGAGGGGGAGGGACGGAGAAATTATAAAGGAGCCGATACTGGGACAGAGAGAGAGAGGAGTGTAAACAGGGACAGAGAGATAAWGAGAGAGAGTGAGAGATCAGTGTGTGCATGAATGTACAGTACCAGTCAAAAGTTTTTCTTTATTTTKACTATTTTTTACACTGTAGAATAATAGTGAAGACATCCAAACTATGAATGAACTATTTATATTTGAGATTCTTCGGAGTAGCCACCCTTTGCCCTGATGACAGCTTTGCACACTCTTGGCATTCCCTCAACCAACCTTTCCAACATTCTTGAAGGAGTTCCCACATATGCTGAGCACTTGTTGGCTGCTTTTCCTTCACTCTGCGGTTTAAAAATTAAGAAAAACTCTTGAATAAGTAGGAGGGTCCAAACTTTTGACTGGTACTTTGTGCTTGTGTACCTGTCCCTGTGTATATATGCCTCATCTGACTGTTGCCTCCTCTTCCTCAGGTACGTTTGTGATGCACCTGGCAGCCTTCGATCATGATGACAACACCACGGCCAATGGGATGGTGCGCTACCGGATCCTTTCCCAGACGCCACACAGCCCCATCCCCAACATGTTCACCATCAACAGCGAGACCGGAGACATTGTCACCGTGGCAGCAGGCCTCGACCGCGAGGTCAGTAACCCTGGTAAAGCTGGTGGGATGTGTTCTCACTCAAAGTAGGGCCCAGAGATTTTGCTGTTAAGGTCAGAAGAACTCCTGGCCCTCCACATAATGAATGAGGATAATGTAATGTGAAAGTCAAGGTTCATTTCACATAGTGTGTTTGTGTTGTGGTAACAGCAGTGCTGGATCTGCCTCYGAGAACAACCTGGTCTCAGACCATTTCATATTATTTTGTATGTAAATCCAAGACACTCGATTTAGTATGAAACAGTATATACAGTTGAAGTCGGAAGTTTACATGCACTTAGGTTGGAGTCATTAACTTCTCTAGGGTAAGGGGCAGCATTCTGAATTTTGGATGAAAAGCATGYCCAAATTAAACTGCCAGCTACTCATCCCCAGAAGATAAGATATGCATATCATTAGTAGATTTGGATAGAAAACACTCTGACGTTTCTAAAATGGTTTGAATCATGTCTGTGAGTATAACAGAACTTATTTAGCAGGCGAAACCCCGAGGACAAACCATTCAGATATTATAACTTTTTTGAGGTCACTCTCTTTTCAATAGAGTTTCATTGGGAATCCAGATTTCTAAGGGACCTTCTTGCAGTTCCTACCGCTTCCACTGGATGTCAACAGTCTTTAGAAATTGGTTGAGGTTATTCCTTTGTGTAATGAAGAAGTACAGCCATCTTGAACGAGGGTCACTCGAAGTGTTCTGTTTGTTAGAGGCGCATGACCAGAAAGCTAGCTACAGTTTGTTTTAATCCTGTATTGAACACAGATCGTCCCGCCTTCAATTTTACCGATTATTTACGTTGGAAAATACCTAAAGTTGTATTACAAAAGTAGTTTGACATTTTTTGGCAAAGTTTACAGGTAACCTTTGAGAAATTTTGTAGTCACGTTTCACAAGTTGGAACCAGTGTTTTTCTGGATCAAACGCGCCAAATAAATGGACATTTTGGATATATATCGACGGAATTAATCGAACAAAAGGACCATTTGTGATGTTCATGGGACATATTGGAGTGCCAACAACAGAAGCTCGTCAAAGGTAAGGCATGAATTATGTTTTTATTTCTGCGTTTTGTGTCGCGCCTGCAGGGTTGAAATATRCTTCTCTCTCTTTGTTTACTATGGTGCTATCCTCATTTGCTTTAGCCGAAAAGCCTATTTGAATTCTGACATCTTGACTGGATTCACAACCAGTGTAGCTTTAATTTGGTATCTATCTTTCATGTGTGATTTAATGAAAGTTTGATTTTTATAGTAATTTATTTGAATTTAGCGCTCTGCATTTTCTCTGGCTTTTGGCCAAGTGAGACAGTAGTGTCCCGCCTAAACTCAGATTTTTGGATATAAATATGAACTTTACCGAACAAAACATACATGTAGTGTGTAACATGAAGTCCTATGATTGTCATCTGATCAAATCAAATCAAATGTATTTATATAGCCCTTCGTACATCAGCTGATATCTCAAAGTGCTGTACAGAAACCCAGCCTAAAACCCCAAACAGCAAGCAATGCAGGTGTAGAAGCACGGTGGCTAGGAAAAACTCCCTAGAAAGGCCAAAACCTAGGAAGAAACCTAGAGGAACCAGGCTATGAGGGGTGGCCAGTCCTCTTCTGGCTGTGCCGGATGGAGATTATAACAGAACATGGCCAAGATGATCATAAATGACCAGCATGGTCAAATAATAATAATCACAGTAGTTATCGAGGGTGCAGCAAGTCAGCACCTCAGGAGTAAATGTCAGTTGGCTTTTTTAGCACGTCCGGTGAACAGGTCGGGGTTCCATAGCCGCAGGCACAACAGTTGAAACTGGAGCAGCAGCAAGGCCAGGTGGACTGGGGACAGCCAACTTACCATCCTGAGACAAGGCCGAGTATAGCCCACAAAGATCTCCGCCACGGCACAAACCAAGGGGGGGCGCCAACCCAGACAGGAAGATCACGTCAGTGACTCAACCCACTCAAGTGACGCACCCCTCCTAGGGACGGCATGAAAGAGGAGACTCTCTCCCCCTGGCCATGCAGACAGAGACACATAGAGAGAACAAAGGATTTCACATGGTGAACTCCTAAATCYCCAAAATTAGGATTTGATACAAAATGTCCACTTGTGGGAAGGTGGGAATGGTCTGTGGACACTTAAGGGACAGTGATGTTGACTGTGTTTCATTTGGTGACCTCATGAAGGACAGGAAACACACATTACTATATCTCTGAATATGTACATTTCTCAATGATAGGGTTTGCATCTAATTCTTGTATAAAATGAATGAGTAAAGATGAAACTATTTGTGAAATGACATAATATGATGTTAAACCTTTACTGTGAAAGAATTGTATTCCCTTTAAAGTTTAACTAAGTCATTGGCCCACCCCAGTGAGCACAGACATGATCTGGCGTCATGGAACAGCCATTTTCTACTTTTCTACTGTACAAATAAAAAACCCTCCTGAGGAAATCCTCTTCAGACCACGCGTACCTCGATGGACACCGAGGGGGCACAGGTTGAGTTCAGACGACAAAAACCTCAGTATAAGCTAAGGTTGTAATGGTTGTTGAACCAAACTGCTACAGACCTATATCTATCCTACCCTGCCTTTCTAAGGTCTTCGAAACCCAAGTCAACAAACAGATTACCGACCATTTCGAATCCCACCATACCTTCTCCGCTATGCAATCTGGTTTCAGAGCTGGTCATGGGTGCACATCAGCCACGCTCAAGGTCCTAAACGATATCCTAACCGCCATCGATAAGAAACAATACTGTGCAGCCGTATTCATTGACCTGGCCAAGGCTTTCGACTCTGTCAATCACAACATCCTCATCGGCAGACTCGATAGCCTTGGTTTCTCAAAGGATTGCCTCGCCAGGTTCACCAACTACTTCTCTGATAGAGTTCAGTGTCTCAAATCGGAGGGCCTGTTGTCCGGGCCTCTGGCAGTCTCTATGGGGGTGCCACAGGGTTCAAKTATTGGACCGACTCTCTTCTCTGTATACATCAATGATGTCGCTCTTGCTGCTGGTGAGTCTTTGATCCATCTCTACGCAGACGACACCATTCTGTATACTTCTGGCCCTTCTTTGGACACTGTGTTAACAACCCTCCAGACGAGCTTCAATGCCATACAACTCTCCTTCCGTGGCCTCCAATTGCTCTTAAATACAAGTAAAACTAAATGCATGCTCTTCAACCGATCGCTGCCTGCACCTGCCTGCCCGTCCATCACTACTCTGGACGGTTCTGACTTGGAATATGTGGACAACTACAAATACCTAGGTGTCTGGTTAGACTGTAAACTCTCCTTCCAGACTCACATCAAACATGTCCAATCCAATCAAAAATTAGAATCGGCTTCCTATTTCGCAACAAAGCATCCTTCACTCATGCTGCCAAACATACCCTTGTAAAACTGACCATCCTACCGATCCTCGACTTCGGCGATGTCATTTACAGAATAGCCTCCAACACTCAGCAAATTGGATGCAATCTATCACAGTGCCATCTGTTTAGTCACCAAAGCCCCATATACTACCCACCACTGCGACCTGTACGCTCTCGTTGGCTGGCCCTCGCTTCATACTCATCGCCAAACCCACTGGCTCCAGGTCATCTACAAGACCCTGCTAGGTAAAGTCCCCCCTTATCTCAGCTCGCTGGTCACCATAGCAGCACCCACCTGTAGCACGCGGTCCAGCAGGTATATCTCTCTGGTCACCCCCAAAACCAATTCTTCCTTTGGCCGCCTCTCCTTCCAGTTCTCTGCTGCCAATGACTGGAACGAACTACAAAAATCTCTGAAACTGGAAACACTTATCTCCCTCACTAGCTTTAAGCACCAGCTGTCAGAGCAGCTCACAGATTACTGCACCTGTACATAGCCCATCTATAATTTAGCCCAAACAACTACCTCTCCCCCTACTGTATTTATTTATTTATTTATTTTGCTCTTTTGCACCCCATTATTTCTATTTCTACTTTGCACATTCTTCCACTGCAAATCTACCATTCCAGTGTTTTCACTTGCTATATTCTATTTACTTCGCCACCATGGCCTTTTTTTTGCCTTTACCTCCCTTATCTCACCTCATTTGCTCACATTGTATATAGACTTATTTTTCTACTGTATTATTGACTGTATGTTTGTTTTACTCCATGTGTAACTCTGTGTTGTTGTATGTGTCGAACTGCTTTGCTTTATCTTGGCCAGGTCGCAATTGTAAATGAGAACTTGTTTAATTCCTAACCATACCACGTGGAGCATTGGCTACACGGCGGGAAATGGTTCAACTCTATCGATCCCGACAAAATAAACTATCGATCCCGACTCTATCGAACGATTATCTATCCCTACAGAATAAGAGCAAATCTTAGATACTAATTACTAGTCTGCAGCTAGAAAATATGTCATCCAGGGATGCGAAGACCGACAACCGCCGAAACATCTATACTATAAGAACATTTCTGAAAGGTACTCTGAAGTATCTATTCTAACCACAAAAGACTGAACTTTCCAACAGAAGGAGGATTCCAACAGAGATCACGATGACACACTTGGCGTAAATATATATTCATTGCAATTATTCCCGAATGATTGAGCATTCATGTGCTAATCAACTGTGTAGTGACTCTTTTTGTCTTTCCCGCCCTTCTCAGTCCACCAAGCCGTCATATCGGCTTAGCCCACTAGGAAACCTCCCCTATCCTTTCCTTGTAACCATATCTACTGTTTGTTTGTTTATGCATTTCTGTGATTATTTAGTTAGTTAGTAAATAAATGATTAAGACAATTGATGTATGGATGATTCATAGTAAAGGCTGGGTTTGTGCAGACAACCAACAGTTTACAATGTTTGGAATGAGACTAACGTGAGGTAAAGAAGAATTCATTAATTAGATGACTAATTGATCAGATATTAAAATATCTGAAGAGTTATATTTGGAAAATTATAACTTTGTAATCTGAAGATTTTCCGTGGTGCCCCGACTTCCTAGTTAATTACATTTACATGATTAGTTTAATCACGTAATAATAATTACTGAGAATTGATTTGATAAAATAACAGTCTTCACTTTAATGATGCCAAAGACACGACMATCACATTTACATAACTACTCAGACCCTTTAATCAGTACTTTGTTGCAGCATCTTCGTCAGCGATTACAGCGCGAGTCTTCGTGGGTATGACGCTACAAGCTTGGCACACCTTTTTTGGGGGAGGTTCTCCCATTCTTCTYTGCAGATCCTCCCAAGCTCTGTCAGATTGGGTGGGGAGCGTTTCTGCACAGCTTTTTTAAGATCTCTCTAGAGATGTTCGATCGGGTTCAAGTCTGGGCTCTGGCTTCTGTCTGGCCACTCTACCATAAAAGCCTGATTAGTGGAGTGCTGCAGAGATGGTTGTCCTTCTGGAAGGTTCTCCCATCACCACAGAGAAACTCTGGAGCTCTGTCGGGTGACCATCGGGTTCTTGGTCACCTCCCTGATTGCTCAGTTTKGCCGGGCAGCCAGCTCTAGGAAGAGTCTTGGTGGTTCCAAACTTCTTCCATTTAAGATGGATGGAGGCCACTGTGTTCTTGTGGACCTTCAATGCTGCAGAAATGTTTTGGTACCCTTCCCCAGATCTGTGCCTCAAAACAATCCTATCTCGGAGCTCTACGGACAATTCCTTCGACCTCATGGCTTGGTTTTTGCTCTGACATGCACTGTCAACTGTGGGACCTTATTTAGACAGGTGTGTGCCATTCCAATCAAGTTGTAGAAACATCTCAAGGATGATCAATGGGAACAAGATGCACCTGAGCTCAATTTTGAGTCTCATAGCAAAGGGTTTAAATACTTATGTAAGTAAGGTATTTCTGTTTTTATTTTTAATACATTCGCAAACATTTCTAAAACCCTGTTTTCGCTTTGTCATTACGGGGTATTGTGTGTAGATTGCTGAGGATTTTAATTTATTTAATCCATTTTAGAATAAAGCTGTAACGTAACAAAATGTGGGAAAAGGAAAGGGGTCTGAATACTTTCCGAAGGCACTATAGATTAGCCAAATAGTTTTACTTGAGCATAACCCCAAAACAAAGGACTTATTAGCCTACTCTGTTTATGATTTTGTTGTCATGGAGGTCTGATTGGCTCATTGCCTCAAGTTGAAAAATAAATGCTTTGAGCTTACCGAAAAGTGCTATTTGCATGTGAAAAATGTATGCTATAGGCCTATTGTTTTCATTTTTGTTGGTGACACTTATATTTAGATCATTTGCAGCTGTCTATGTAAAGTGTGCGAGTTTGAGTATATCTACGTCGTCCTATATGGAGAAAAAAAATGTATCAGCACAAATTAAATTGATCAATAAAAGCCCCACTCATGGTCTACCTAAATGATACTTGTTTTTGACTGTATGGAACACAATACCACGGAGGAGTTTAGAAGGGAGCTCCTATACAGCTGTTGCAAGAGAGCATTTTTCACTGGCTGTGCACTGGTCGCAAAAACAATGATTGATAGGCATCTTAAACTTTTAAAATTCAACCGTTATTGGGTTAAAATATACATATACATTTGTGAACAGCCATCCACAACAACCACAATCTGTAAGGCCCAAATAGCTAAATGAGAGAGCAGCAGTGTGATTCAATCAATCAATTTTATTTTATATAGCCCTTCGTACATCAGCTAATATCTCGAAGTGCTGTACAGACACCCAGCCTAAAACCCCAAACAGCTAGTAATGCAGGTGTAGAAGCACGGTGGCTAGKAAAAACTCCCTAGAAAGGCCAAAACCTAGGAAGAAACCTAGAGAGGAACCAGGCTATGAGGGGTGGCCAGTCCTCTTCTGGCTGTGCCGGGTGGAGATTATAACAAAACTATGCCAAGATGTTCAAAAATGTTCATAAGTGACAAGCATGGTCAAATAATAATCATGAATAATTTTCAGTTGGCTTTTCATAGCCGATCATCAAGAGTTGAAAAACAACAGGTCTGGGACAGGTGGCGGTCCATAACCGCAGGCAGAACAGCTGAAACTGGAATAGCAGCAAGGCCAGGCGGACTGGGGACAGCAAGGAGTCACCACCGGCAGTCCCGCGCATGTCCTAGGGCCCAGGTCCTCCGAGAGAAAGAAAGAGAGAAGGAGAAAATTAGAGAGAGCCAATTTTCAAAATGTTCATAAATGACAAGCATGGTCAAATAATAATCAGGAATAAATCTCAGTGTGGCTTTTCATAGCCGATCATTAAGAGTTGAAAACAGCAGGTCTGGGACAGGTAGGGGTTCCATAACCGTAGGGCAGAACAGTTGAAACTTGAATAGCAGCAAGGCCAGGCGACTGGGGACAGCAAGGAGTCACCACGCCGGTAGTCCGACGTATGTCCTAGGGCTCAGGTCCTCCGAGAGAAAGAAAGGAGAAAGGAGAAAATTAGAGAGAGCCAAGATTTCAAAATGTTCAAAATGACAAGCATGGTCAAATAATAATCGAATAAATCTCAGTTGGCTTTCATAGCCGATCATTAAGAGTGTGAAACAGCAGGGCTGGGACAGGTAGGGGTTCCATAACCGTAGGCAGAACAAGTTGAAACTTGAATAGCAGCAAGGCCAGGCGGACTGGGACAGCAAGGAGTCACCACGGCCGGTAGCCCGACGTATGGTCCTAGGGCTCAGGTCCTCCGAGAGAAAGAAAGAGAGAAGGAGAAAATTAGAGAGAGCCAAGATTTTCAAAATGTTCATAAATGACAAGCATGGTCAAATAATAATCAGGAAATAAATCTCAGTTGGCTTTTCATAGCCGATCATTAAGAGTTGAAAACAGCAGGTCTGGGACAGTAGTGGTTCCGTAACCGCAGGCAGAACAGTTGAAACTGGAATAGCAGCAAGCCAGGCGACTGGGGACAGCAAGGTTTCATCATGCCCGAGTCCTGACGTATGGTCCTAGGGCTCAGTTCTCAGAGAGAAAGAGAGAATAGAGAATTAGAGAAGCATACTTAATTCACACAGGACACTGGATAAGACAGGAGAAGTACTCCAGGTAACCAACTGACCCTAGCCCCCGACACATAAACTACTGCAGCATAAATACTGGAGCTGAGACAGGACGGTCAGGAGACACTGTGCCCCATCCGAAGAAACCCCGGACAGGCCCAAACAGGAAGGATATAACCCCACCCACTTTGCCAAAGCACAGCCCCGCACCACTAGAGGAATCCTCAACCACCACTTCAATCCTGAACAAGGCCGAGTATAGCCCACAAAGTCTCCACCACAGCACAAACCAAGGGGGCGCCCAACCCAGACAGGAAGATCACGTCAGTAACTCAACCCACTCAAGTGACGCACCCCTCCTAGGGACGGCATGAAAGAGCACCAGCAGCCAGTGACTCAGCCCCTGTAACAGGTTAGAGGCAGAGAATCCCAGTGGAGAGAGGGAACCGGCCTGGCAGAGACAGCAAGGGCGGTTCGTTGCTCCAGAGCCTTTCCGTTCACCTTCACACTCCTGGGCCAGACTATACTCAATCATATGACCTACTGAAGAATAAGTTCTTCAGTAAAGACTTAAGGTTGAGACCGAGTCTGCGTCTCTCACATGGTAGGCAGACTGTTCCATAAAATGGAGATCTATAGGAGAATCCCTGCCTCCCGCTTTTGCTTAGAAATTCTAGGGACAATTAGGAGGCCTGCGTCTTGTGACCGTAGCGTACGTATTGGTATGTACCGGCAGGACCAACTCGGAAAGATAGGTAGGAGCAAGCCCATGTAACGCTTTATAGGTTAACAGTAAAACCTTGAAATCAGCCCTTGCCTTAACAGGAAGCCAGTGTAGGGAAGCTAGCACTGGAGAATATGATCAAATTTCTTGGTTCTAGTCAGGATTCTAGCACGCGTATTTGGCACTAACTAAGTTTATTTAGTGCTTTATCCGGTAGCCGAAAGTAGAGCATTGCAGTAGTCTAACCTAGAAGTAACAAATGCATGGATTAATTTTTCTGCATCATTTTTGGACAGAAGATTTCTGATTTTTGCAATGTTACGTAGATGGAAAAAAGCTGTCCTTGAAACAGTCTTGATATGTTCGTCAAAATCAGGGTCAGGGTCCAGAGTAACGCCGAGGTCCTTCACAGTTTTATTTGAGACGACTTTACAACCATCAAGATGAATTGTCAGATTAACAGAAGATCTCTTTGTTTCTTGGACCTAGAACAAGCATCTCTGTTTTGTCCGAGTTTAAAAGTAGAACGTTTTCAGCCATCCACTTCCTTATGTCTGAAACACAGGCTTCTAGCGAGGGCAATTTTGGGGCTTCACCATGTTTCATTGAAATGTACAGCTGTGTGTCATCCGCATAGCAGTGAAAATTAACATTATGTTTCGAATAACCCCAAGAGGTAAAATATATAGTGAAAACAATAGTGGTCCTAAAACGGAACCTTGAGGAACACCGAAATGTACAGTTGATTTGTCAGAGGACAGACCATTCACAGAGACAAACTGATATCTTTCCGACAGGTAAGATCTAAACCAGGCCAGAACTTGTCCGTGTAGACCAATGTTTTCCAGTCTCTCCAAAAGAAGTGATGACTGGTGTCAAAGGCAGCACTAAGGTCTAGTAGCACGAGGACAGATGCAGAGCCTCGGTCTGACGCCATTAAAAGGTAATTTACCACCTTCACAAGTGCAGTCTCAGTGCTATGATGGGGTCTAAAACCAGACTGAAGCATTTCGTATACATTGTTTGTCTTCAGAAAGGCAGTGAGTTGCTGCGCAACAGCTTTTTCTAAAATTTTTGAAGGAATGGAAGATTCGATATAGCGATAGTTTTTTATATTTTCCGGGTCAAGGTTTGGCTTTTTCAAGAGAGGCTTTATCACTGCCACTTTTAGTGAGTTTGGTACACATCCGGTGGATAGAGAGCTGTTTATTATGTTCAACATAGGAGGCCAAGCACAGGAAGCAGCTCCTTCAGCAGTTTAGTAGGAATAGGATCCAGTATGCAGCTTGAAGGTTTAGAGCCATGATTATTTTCATCATTGTGTCAAGAGAATATAACTAAAACACTTAAGTGTCTCTCCCGATCCCAGGCCCTCGCAGAGCTGTGCAGATCCAGGACAGCTAAGCCCTGGAGGAATACGCAGATTCAAAGAGGGTCCGTAATTTGCTTTCTAATGGTCATGATCTTTTCCTCAAAGAAGTTCATGAATTTATTACATTTACATTTTACATTTTAAGTCATTAGCTGACGCTCTTATCCAGAGCGACTTACAAAATTGGAAAGTCCATACATATTCATCCTGGTCCCCCGTGGGGAATGAACCCACAACCCTGGCGTTGCAAGCGCCATGCTCTACCAACTGAGCCACACGGGACCAAGTTATTACTGCTGAAGTGAAAGCCATCCTCTCTTGGGGAATGCTGCTTTTTAGTTAGTTTCGCAACAGTATCAAAAATAAATTTTGGATTGTTCTTATTTTCCTCGATTAAGTTGGAAAAGTAGGATGATCGAGCAGCAGTGAGGGCTCTTCGGTACTGCACGGTACTGTCTTTCCAAGCTAGTCGGAAGACTTCCAGTTTGGTGTGGCGCCATTTCCGTTCCAATTTCCTGGAAGCTTGCTTCAAAGCTCGGGTATTTTCTGTATACCAGGGAGCTAGTTTCTTATGACAAATGTTTTCGTTTTTAGGGGTGCAACTGCATCTAGGGTATTGCGCAAGGTTAAATTGAGTTCCTCAGTTAGGTGGTTAACTGATTTTTGTCCTCTGACGTCCTTGGGTAGGCAGAAGGAGTCTGGAAGGGCATCAAGGAATTTTTGTGTTGTCTGAGAATTTATAGCACGACTTTTGATGCTCCTTGGTTGGGGTCTGAGCAGATTATTTGTTGCGATTGCAAACGTAATAAAATGGTGGTCCGATAGTCCAGGATTATGTGGAAAAACATTAAGATCTATAACATTTATTCCATGGGACAAAACTAGGTCCAGAGTATGACTGTGGCAGTGAGTAGGTCCAGAGACATGTTGGACAAAACCCACTGAGTCGATGATGGCTCCGAAAGACTTTTGGAGTGGGTCTGTGGACTTCTCCATGTGAATATTAAAATCACCAAAAATTAGAATATGATCTGCTATGACTACAAGGTCTGATAGGAATTCAGGAAACTCAGAGAGGAACGCTGTATATGGCCCAGGAGGCCTGTAAACAGTAGCTATAAAAAGTGAATGAGTAGGCTGCATAGATTTCATGACTAGAAGCTCAAAAGACGAAAACGCCATTTTTTTTTTTTAATTGAAATTTGCTATCGTAAATGTTAGCAACACCTCCGCCTTTGCGGGATGCACGGGGGATATGGTCACTAGTGTAACCAGGAGGTGAGGCTCATTTAACACAGTAAATTCATCAGGCTTAAGCCATGTTTCAGTCAGGCCAATCACATCAAGATTATGATCAGTGATTAGTTCATTGACTATGACTGCCTTTGAAGTGAGGGATCTAACATTAAGTAACCCTATTTTGAGATGTGAGGTATCACGATCTCTTTCAATAATGGCAGGAATGGAGGAGGTCTTTATCCTAATAAGATTGCTAAGGCGAACACCGCCATGTTTAGTTTTGCCCAACCTAGGTCGAGGCACAGACACAGTCTCAATGGGTATGGCTGAGCTGACTACACTGACTGTGCTATTGGCAGACTCCACTAAGCTGGCAGGTTGGCTAACAGCCTGCTGCCTGGCCTGCACCCTATTTCATTGTGGGGCTAGAGGAGTTAGAGCCCTATCTATGTTGGTAGATAAGATGAGAGCACCCCTCCAGCTAGGATGGAGTCCGTCACCTCCTCAGCAGGTCAGGCTTGGTCCTGTTTGTGGGTGAGTCCCAGAAAGAGGGCCAATTATCTACAAATTCTATCTTTTGGGAGGGGCAGAAAATAGTTTTCAACCAGCGATTGAGTGCTGAGACTCTGCTGTAGAGCTCGTCACTCCCCCTAACTGGGAGGGGGCCAGAGACAATTACTCGATGCCGACACATCTTTCTAGCTGATTTACACGCTGAAGCTATGTTGCACTTGGTGACCTCTGACTGTTTCATCCTAACATCGTTGTGCCGACGTGGATAACAATATCTCTATACTCTCTACACTCGCCAGATTTAGCTTTAGCCAGCACCATCTTAGATTAGCCTTAACGTCGGTAGCCCTCCCCTGGTAAACAGTGTATGATCGCTGGGTGATTCGCTTTAAGTCTAATACTGCGGGTAATGGAGTCGCCAATGACTAGGGTTTTCAATTTGTCAGAGCTAATGGTGGGAGCCTTCGGCGTCTCAGACCCCGTAACGGGAGGAGTAGAGACAAGAGAAGACTCAGACTCGACTCCGACTCCGACTCGCTACATAATGGGGAAACCGGTTGAAAGTTTCTGTCGGCTGAATGAGCGACACCGGTTGAGCATTCCACAGCATTTCCCTCCAGAAGCCATGAGAAAGTTGTCCGGCTGCGGGGACTGTGCGGGGGGATTTATACTAACGTTACTATCTGTACTTACTGGTGGCACAGACGCTTTCTTCCTTTCCTACACTGAAATTACCCTTGCCTAACGATTGCGTCTGAAGCTGGGCTTGTAGCACAGCTATTCTCGCCGTAAGGCGATCGTTCTCCTGTATATTATGAGTACAGCGACTGCAATTAGAAGACATCATGTTAATGTTACTACTTAGTTTCGGCTGTTGAAGGTGTTGACGAACCATGTCCAGATAAAGCGTCCGGAGTGAAAAAGTTGAATGAGGGAAAAAAGTTGCGATGGAAAAACTAAAAATATAAACGGTAATTAAAAACAAAACAAAAAACGTAAAGTTGTCAGCTAGCAAAGTAAAGTAAAGTTGGCAGCAAAACGCACAGCAACAAAACGCACAGCAACACGTCTGCAGATTCAACATTGATTCACATCAATGCGCTATGTAGATATCAATAATAAGTGACATCCGTATCACCTGTAGGCTACACCACTGCTGTCGTCCTTACCTCCAAGCCTTTATTCAAGTTGGATAATCTTTGGATGCCAACAGCAGTCGCGACATTGGATGACATAGCTTGGACTTTAGCCTATAAAAGCCTATTCCTGCTTTAGAAAATATGATATCATACACTGCAGTTGAGGAACAATGGGAAAGTAAATCTGCTTTAAAACTTGATCAACTTGTAACCCCACTTTTGAGAAAATGGCCCGTGAATGTTTTGGTAAACCTACTGGAGAGCTCTTCTTTGTCTACACCTATTCAGCATCATTCACACCCATCTCTTTAAGGATTTGCTTGTGAGGCCATGTGCTAAACAGAGTGAGTAAGGTAGTGTAATAAACAACCAAAGATTTCAAGACTAAAAAGTAGTAGGATACAGAAGGTGTAAATGGCAGAGTGAAATGGTTACTTACATTTTGTTTAGACGTGTAGCTAGCTAGCTAGGTAGCTAAAGAATGAACCATAATCCCAAACCATACTACCATGCACTATGCATGAATCTGCAGGTAGCTAAAGCTAACCAACTAATTTCAATGTTAGTTAGCTATAATTAGCAATGTAAATGGCTTTGTAAGATACAAATAATATTACTACACAGATCATACACATAACATTGGCTAGCAAGCCAGCCAGCTAACGTTAGCTAGCTAGCTAACAGTATGCTTTAACTTGCAATGAAAGCGACTTTCTGACTAAATTTGAAATGTAGAATATCGTAAAATGTAGCTAGACTTTTATCTGTATACATGGATTAACACTTCTCCCTCACTGTCATGAAGGCCATGGTTGCCCTTAGTTTGCAGATGTAATCCGGAGACTGTTGATCGCTGTTTCCTCCCCATCACTGTCATCAGGTTCAATGAAAATGTTTTTACCTAAATCAGGGATTTCCTCGTCTATTAATTTTCAAAGTCAGAGAGAGTCAGCATGGCACGATCGTCCTCCAGAAACTAGTCCATCACAACTTTTCCCCACTGATCTTTGTCGATAGCACCTGTTAAATTCAGGGCAGCAATGTTGAGAGTAGTAGCAACAGTTTTGCAGTTCTTAATGATATCTTTCAAAAAAGCTGTGGTAGCAAGGATTATCTACACATATTGAGCAGCTCATGTTATAGACAGAAGCAAGCTACATGGCAGACCAATCAAACTTGTCATTGTCGTTATGAAAAAGTATAAACACAAAAATGACAGGCTGCCTGACATCAACAGCCTGGGGGACCAAAATAGCATAACTGGTGCATTTTAACACCAACAAACCCATATTTTTCTGTAAATGTAGCTAGCTAGACTCTTTTACCCGTATACATGGATGAACGCTTCTCCCTTTCTGTCACGGATGCCTTAGTTTGAAGATATAATCCATACAAGTGTTTCATACAACAGCCTTCTGTGTTCTCTTTTAGACTCCTTCCACATTTGTAATCAAACACCTGAATTTTCTCCATCTATCATACTCTGCTTCCACCGGGCGTTCCACTGATTTCAAAACTYGGTCCTCCAGAAAGTGGAGAGCATTAGCAACACTTGTGCAGTTCTTCGTGGTATCTTTCAAAAAAGCCACTTTAGAAAGGATGACCTACACGTACTAAGCAGCTCATGTTATAGACAGAAGCGTGCTACATGGCAGTCCAATCCGAACCCATCTCTCGGCATGTGCAGCCCAACCATTATCTCAGCCAATCATGGCTAGCGGGAAGGTTTTTCCATGGCTAAACCAACTAGACTCGTAATTTAACAATTGTATTCGTATTTACAGATGGCATACAAGTTTGCTATTAAGGCACATGAAAGTTTACATGTTCCCGAAGGCATTTCTGCCCCGCAAAAATGCCTCTCCTGTGAAGTAGTGACTTGTGACATACGCCTAGCTTCCTGGAACAGGTCACAATTATACCCAGCTCAGGGCTCCAGCTATGCATTTGGTTTGCTAACTTGCTAGCTAAGTGACTAGATGTCAAGATAAAGCTTATTGGTTCCAGCAGAGACATTCAATCCCCTCCTTCATCAAGATCCCTGTTGACTAAATAGTTTTGTTTGTCAAATAAAAATAATACCTAGTAATACCATATACCCCGGGATGGTACATAAATGGTGTCACGGTATGACAATCTGGATACCGCCCAACCCTAGTGAGTGTGAGAGGGTGAGTGTGAGAGGGTGAGTGTGAGAGGGTGAGTGTGAGAGGGTGAGTGTGAGAGGGTGAGTGTGAGAGGGTGAGTGTGAGAGTGAGAGAGAGAGACCTATCAAACATACACAAACATACACAGTGAAGTATAGAGAGAAGGAAGAGAATGAGAGGCAGAGGAAAGCATGGTTGGTCACAGAAAAGACTGAAGGAGGAAGAAAAGATGATGAGAGACATTGAAAAAGAAAATAAAGTAATGGAGGAATGAGTGATAATATAGTGATACAGAGAGGTAACAATATGGCAGACACACAAGGAAGGGAAGGAGGCAGGGAGGGAGGGAAGGAGGGAGGGAGGGATGGAGGGATAGAAAATAAGAGGTAAATTGATGGAGACAAAGGAAAACATTTTAGCTGAACCGCTGCTTGCTGTTCCAGCTCTGTCTTATCTGGAGACTGCTTATCTAACCTGACTCATTCCCAATGTTGGGTTAGAGCTAACACACACACACACACACACACACATACACACACACTGTAAATAAGATCACACTGAAATACACACAACGTTTTCTCTTTCTTTTGCACAAACACACAAACACACAATATCTCTGTTGAAGCACACAAATGTATGTACGCCAGAAAGTTTCCTCCATCACTCCCATAGAGAACAGATAAAAAAGCCCTTACCCTTGCAGAAATCTGAGTGCATAAAACATCAACATAAATACTTAACAGACCAGGAGGGAGAGAGAGAGAGAAAAAGTGGTACTGCCGTTGCTGTTACTAGCCCAGTTTTCAGAGTTAGGCTAGAGTCCCATAAGGTCTCTGTCTGCCTCTCCTCAAGAGAGACTTGCTTAAAGCGGGGTTTCTCTAAGAAGCCAGATGTCTAAGTGTGCCCCCTCTCACCCCTCTTTCATCTATCGCTTTCTCCCCTGACTCCTCTCTCCTACAACACACATGCCTTTCAACACTTTCCCTTCTTCCTCAATCTTTATACTGCTCTTCTTATCCTTAGCTCTCGCTTTCCTTCTTGATTGTTTTTACCTGTAGACTTCTCAGRTACAAGCCTCTGGGTCTTTTCTCTTTCCCTTTGTTTCCTCCTGGTCTATGAAGTGTAGACTCAGTGACAGCAGCTCTGTAGCGTTAGTACATTACAGTACAGTGCAGTGTAGTGCGTAATGGTGAAGTGGTTTAGAGGTTCCGAGGTGCTCTGCATAATTATTGACTTGTTAAGGTAGTGGGCCTGGTGTAAACACTGTAGATCACCACTGATGGGGCTGGCAGGCTAGCTAGTGCTCCTAGACAACATGTTAAGAAAATAAAGAGGAAGCATGTGTGTTTATGTGGGAGGGTGTGTGTGTGCATGTATGCATGTGTATGTGCACGCTTGTGTGTCCATGTGGATGTCACTGTGTGTGTGTGTGTGTCAGTGCATGTGAATGTGTGTGTGGTTATGGGGGGTTGAGAGGCTGCTGCTGAGCTGAGCTGTCTAATCCTCCTGATTTGGAGTCACAGTCTAATTGGGATATTTACTCTGTAATTAGCAGTGGAGGGAGACACTGGGAGTGTAATTGGGAATTCCAGGAAAGAGACATATTATCCTGACATCTCCCAGGTCCTGTTCTGTCCTGTCCTGTCCTGTCCTGTCTGTCTGTCTGTCTGTCTGTCTGTCTGTCTGTCTGTCTGTCTGTCTGTCTGTCTGTCTGTCTGTCTGTCTGTCTTCTGTCTGTCTGTCTGTCTGTCTGTCTGTCTGTCTGTCTGTCTGTCTGTCTGTCTGTCCTGTCTGTCTGTCCTGTCTGTCTGTCTGTCTGTCTGTCTGTCTTCTGTCTGCCTGTCTGTCTGTCTGTCTGCCTGTCTGCCTGCCTGCCTGCCTCTTTGAATATTTCAGCGTTCTAAGGGTTGGTTGCAGCACCATGGACAGCTCAGCAGAGTGGCACAGCTGTTGTGATTTCCCTTGGTCCTATACAAACTACATGACCAAAAGTCTGCAGACAACTGCTCGTAAAACATCTCATTCCATGATAATGGTCCATTTTAAGTCAAAAGGAATATATATGATTTAGTATATGTAAAGATAACATTAAATTAAGAATAGTCTGATGGTGCCTCCCAAGTGGCGCAGCGGTCTAGGCACTGCATCTCAGTGTTGCGGCATCACTACAGCCTGGGGTTTGATCCCAAGCTGTGTCACAACCAGCCCGGGACCGSGAGTCCCATAGGGTGGCGCACAATTGGCCCAGTGTCATCCAGGTTAGGTTGAGTGTTCACCCATGACTGCGTGGCCACGCGCGCCTCCAACTCAATCATCAAATTTGCAAGCGACACAACAGTTGTAGGCCTGATTACCAACAATAACGAGACAGCCTACAGGGAGGAGTTGAGGGCTCTGGCGGAGTGATGCAAGGAAAATAACCTCTCCCTCAACGTCAACAAAACAAAGGATTTGGACTTGATAGTGGACTTCACCAGACAACAGAGAGCGCACACCCCTATCCATATCAACGGGATCGCAGTGGAGAAGGTGAAAGCTTCAAGTTCCTCGGCGTACACATCAATGACAATCAGAAATGGTCCACCCACACAGACAGTGTGGTGAAGAAGGTGAAACAGCACCTCTTCAACCTCAGGCGGCTGAAGAAATTAGGATTGGCCCCTAAGACCCTCACAAACTTTTACATATGTACAATTTAGATGTATCACAGCCCGGTACGGCAACTGCACCACCGCAACCTGTTCACTACGCTATCAGAAGGCGACGTCAGTACAGGTGCATCAAAGCTGRRACCAAAAGACTGAACAACAGCTTTTATATCAAGGCCATCAGATTGTTAAATAGCCATCACTCACAACTGCGACCTGGCTGCTGCCCTATGTACATAGACATGGAATCACTGGTCACTTTAAATGGAACTGGTCACTTTAGAGTGACACACAGCCCCAGACCATGACGGACCCTCCATCTCCAAATCGATCCTGCTCCAGAGTACAGGCCTCGGTGTAACGCTCATTTCTTTGACGATAAATGCGAATCCGACCATCACCCCTGGTGAGACAAATCCGCGACTCGTCAGTGAAGAGCACTTTTTGCCAGTCCTATCTGGTCCAGCAACGGTGGGTTTGTGCCTATAGGCGACAWTGTTGCCGGTGATGTCTGGTGAGGACCTGCCTTACAACAAGCCTACAAGCCCTCAGTCCAGCTTCTCTCAACCTATTGCGGACAGTCTGAGCACTGAAGGAGGGATTGTGCGTTCCTGGTGTAACTCGGGCCGTTGATGTTGCCATCTTGTACCTGTCCCGCAGGTGTGATGTTCGGATGTACCGATTCTGTGCAGGTATTGTTACACGTGGTCTGTTACTGCGAGGACGATCAGCTTTCCGTCCTGTCTCCCTGTAGCGCTGTCTTAGGYGTCTCACAGTACGGATATTGCAATTTATTGCCCTGGCCACATCTACAGTCCTCATGCCTCTTGCAGCATGCCTAAGACACGTTCACGTAGATGGGCATCTTTCTTTTGGGKTTTTTCAGAGTCAGTAGAAAGGCCTCTTTAGTGTCCTAAGTTTTCATAACTGTGACCTTAATTGCACACCGTCTGTAAGCTGTTAGTRTCTTAGYGACCGTTCCACAGGTGCATGTTCATTAATTGTTTATGATTCTTCAGGATAGGGTCTATTTTTCTCAATTTCCGCCTGACTGACGTGCCCAAAGTAAACTGCCTGTTGCTCAGGCCCTGAAGCCAGGATATGCATATAATTGGTACCATTGGAAAACACTAGAGTTTGTAGAAATGTTAAAATAATGTAAGAGAGTATAACACAATAGATATGGTAGGAGAAAATCCAAATAAAAACCAACCGGAAATCTTTTTTTTTTGAGAGCACATGCTCTTCCAATGGAATGTTTTGGTAAAAAATGTAATCTAGCTCCCAGTATGCAATTCCTATGGCTTCCACTGGATGTCAGTAGTCTTTGTTCAAGGTTTCAGGCTTGTTTCTTCCCAAACGAGGAAGAATAACGATACAGGGACACAGACTTAGAAATCAGTGTATGCGCACGCGATGAAGAGGACACGCACCTGCTAATATCATTTTCCTATTGAACATACTTCTTTCCGTATTAAATTTTATAGTTTAATTACCCTAAAATGTATCTGAGTATTAAATAGAAACGTATTTTGACTTGTTTTAACAGTTTAGAAGTAGCTTTTTGGATTCCTTTCTCTGCATGTTGAATGAGTGGATTACTCAAATCGATGGCGCCAACTAAACTGAATTTTTGGGATATAAAGAAGGATTTTATTGTCACGGCCGTTGGAAAAAGAGTACCAAGGTGCAGCGTGTGTGAGCGTACATTTTATTTATTAAATCAAAATGATGCCGAACAAAACAATAAACATTACAAAAACAAATCGTGAAGCTCAAAGGCTATGTGCCMTAAACAAAGTCAACTTCCCACAAACACAGGTGGAAAAAAGAGCTACCTAAGTATGGTTCCCAATCAGAGACAACGACAGCTGTCCCTGATTGAGAACCATACCCGGCCAAAACATAGAAATAGAAAATCATAGCAACACAAAACATAGAATGCCCACCCCAACTCACGCCCTGACCAAACCAAAATAGAGACATAAAAAGGATCTCTAAGGTCAGGGCGTGACATTTATCTAATAAAACGACACGACATGTTGTAGCTGGGACCCTTTGGATGACAAATCAGAGGAAGATTTTCAAAAAGTAAATGAATATTTAATCGCTATTTGTGAATTTATGAAACCTTTGCCGGTGGAAAAATATTTTGACCTAGCCTTAGGTCCATTGAACAAGCATGGGGAACAGTGTTTAAACCCTTTACAATGAAGATCTGTGAAGTTATTTGGATTTTTACGAATTATCTTTGAAAGACAGGGTCCTGAAAAAGGGACGTTTATTTTTTTGCTGAGTTTATTTCCATTCTTTTTCCATTCAGCTTAATTCCATTCTTTTACTTTTAGATTTGTATGTATATTTGTGAATTGTTAGATACTACTGCACTGTTGGAGCTAGGAACACAAGCATTTTGCTACACCCGCAATAACATCTGCCAAATATGTGTATGTGACCAATACATTTTTATTTGAATTCATTTACTTGTAGCCTACTTCTTAGCTGAAATACCTGTGAAAAGGACCTGATCACGTGACGGGCATTGGCTACATCTGAGAGAGCCATGTGAGTGAGAGGTGCTTCGGAGCTCCGCAGACGGGAGAAGGGAATTATAATTCAACCCAAGGGCACAACGGCCACTTTGGCTACAAAAGGCATGGATTTTTTTTAGGGTGCATTATGGTCACACAAGGGGGATGCTGCCGGGAAATTTGAGGCCTGGTGAGAATATTATCAAGTGCTCGTCAAATTGTGAATTAGAGACTGATAAAATGTGGGCAGTTTGCAACTTTTTTCAAATCATCATTGGAGTTCCATCATGCAGCCTTAGAATGTATTAAACAGCAAAACATATAGCCCAACGTTTGTATCACAAATAAAGTTGCATAAATAACTCTAAATTAAGCATATAAGGAGGATCAGTTTTGTTGTTAACCGCTCAACACAGAATAGCCACATGTGTGCACTTCCTTTGAAAACGTTTGAAGAAAATAGCCTTTCTATTTTATTAAGCTGTGTTCAATTGTGTTCTTCATTATATCAAATAATTAAAAAGATTGCCACAGAATTCTAAGCAAATCTTGTCTGCTAAATTAACTAGTGTAGCCATATCAGGGCCTAACATAAGAACAACTCAGAGTATGCTATTCTGTCCATCCGAAATAGACAACATTTTCTTCATATCATATTTCTTTAGACCTGTCTAAATATATCATGGATTTATTGTGATGGTATAGGCTATATTACATGGATTTAATAGACCTTTTAAAATGTAGAGGTTCCAAAGGGCTTGTAGGCTATGTGTGGAAGCCAGGAGATGCTAAACGTGTTTATGCTAATTAACGGTCAATTACCGTGAGACCGGCAGTAATTTGCTTGACAATTACCAGCTGACGAAATGTCATCACCGGCACAGCCCTACACACAGCTCCAAGAACAATTTCACCACAGTGTTCCTTTTCAAAGTGCCTGGGCTCCCATTAAGGTGAGTGATGGGGCCCGGGGTAGGGGCTAAGGTACAGGTGTAAGGTGTAGAGTAGGAAGAACAGGGGAGGGGACAGCCAGGGGAGGGGATAAACGAATCCCTTTGCTTCTAATTACGTCAGACAGACAGACTGACCAGCCCACACTGGAAAAGCTGTCATCAGGCTCAAGGTTTGTTGCTGAGGAGAGAACCATTGTTGTAGAGGCAACCTAACGTGTGTGAGAGAGAGACAAAATGTCTGGTGTGTAAAATTGATTATTGTTTCTGCACAACCTAAAGAAAATGATACATTGACCTCCTTGTACTCATTATGCAGTCGTGTATACATTGAGTACACAAAACATTAGGAACAACTTCCCAATATTGAGTTGCACCATCCCCTATTGCCCTAAGAACCGCCTCAATTCGTCGGGACATGGACTCTACAAGGTGTCCAGCGTTCCACAGGGATGCTGGCCGATGTTGACTCCAATGCTTCCTACAGTTGCGTCAAGTTAGCTGGATTTCCTTTGGGTGGTGGACCATTCTTGATACACACAGGAAACCCAGCAGCGTTGCAGTTCTTGTCACACTCAAACTGGTTTGCCTGGCACCTACTACCATACCCCATTCAAAGGCACTTACATCTTTTGGCTTGCTCATTCACCCTGTGAATGGCACACATACACAATTAATGTGTCAATTGTCTCAAGGCATAAAATTCATTATTTAACCTGTCTCCTCAACTTCCTCTACACTGATTGAAGAGGATTTAACAAGTGACATCAATAAGGGATCATAGATTTCACCTGGATTCACCTGGTCAGTCTATGTCATGGAAAGAGTCCCTAATGTTTTGTACACTCGGTGTATTTGACCATTGAGTGCTTTGTTTGACTCTGTGTATGTTTGATCACTGGTTGCTCTGCTTAACTGTTTATATTCTTCTCTCTGCGTGTTTGTCTTGTAGAAAGTGTCCCAGTACAGCATCATCGTCCAGGCCACGGACATGGAGGGCAACCTAAACTTTGGCCTGTCCAACACGGCCACCGCCATCATCTCTGTGACCGATATCAATGACAACCCACCCGAGCTCACCTCCAGAACTGTGAGTGGAGGGAGGGGAACATGGAGGGGGAGGGAAAGGGGAGGGGGAAGATGGGGAAGGTATGGGAGATGGAGGAGAGGAAGTCAGGGAGAAGGATAGAAGATGAGGGGATGAGGAGAGCGGGAGAGGGGAAGGGGTGAAACACAGCCCTTGCATCATCTAAAAAAAAACACACACACCTGACCTGAGTGAAATAAATGTCCAATCTTCAGCTTTCATCACCCAGAAAATAATAGCAAGTAGACCTACTTATGATAATAGTGGTGATAATGGTTATGAGGATGATCCTTAACGTATATAAAAGAAAAGGTCATTCCTGGAGGCACAGGACCAAATCAAAGTAAAGAATGAAGTGTGTGATCAAACGGCATGGAGACTAGCACACATTGCTGCCAACGTATCCATACATCTTCTGCTTACCCGGGGAATGTTGATTGTTATAGTTCCCCCAGCAGTGATGAGTACCTCTTAACCAAGCCTGGTCTCAAAAAGTGCATGCACACGCACACATCAAAGAGACAGACAGACACACACACAGTCATACCCTGGAGGCACTATGCTGTAAGACATAGTAAATGTGTGGAGGGTGAGTGGAGGGATGCAGGGATAGGGGAGGTGGGGCGGGGCGATGACGGGTGGAGGTGGGAGGTGGGGGGAGGCAGGGAGTAGAAGCAGTATTCCTGATAGTTGGGAACTGAGAAAACTCCAAAAGTTATTTGTTGTCCAGATGGCTGGAATGGGTATGATGGCTAAAAGAGTAAGGGAGGGTTAGCTGAGAGGAAACAGCAAGGGGATTTTTTGGCACTAATTTCTACAGCGAGGTGCTTGACACAATGGTGTATAGGGAGAAATGATTCTGTGTTATTTTGTTGGAGTGTGTGAGGGTGTGTATAGCAGAGGAGAGGTATACTTCAGACCTTTTAAGTTATTTATGTGTAAGCAATTAAGAAGATAACTCATCTTATGGTTGTAAGCAAAGATATGTCAGGACATGAGCTGAATTGGAATCTGGGTCCCGGGTATGTGTGACAGGTACTACACAGTGTAGGTGGCAGGTGGTAATAGTTTGTATGAGTTAACTTATATGCCTTATGTGGCAAACACAATGAAATATCCCTCTCACACCCCATCAGCTAGAGAAGGTGAGGTGAGAAAGAAAGAAAGAGAGAGAGAGAGAGAGAGACGCTTTAGCGTTGATCTGAGATTGTTGTAAAATTTGGGGACAGGCCCTTGAGCGTGTTTAGTCGCGTGTTTAGTCGCGTGTGTGTGTGTGTGTGTGTGTGTGTGTGTGTGTGTGTGTGTGTGTGTGGTGTGTGTGTGTGTTGTGGTGTGTGGTGTGTGGTGTGTCATTCACCTGTGTCAGTCATTAAGGCGTGCTGAGCCCTCCGGTGGCCCAGGGGGTGATCTGAGCTGATTGATTCAGCTGTTTATCAGCACTCCAGTGCAACAGGAAACAGCTTATTCAGGTAGAGAGCTTCACGGTACAATCATTAGGAGAGCACTGAGAGGTGAGGAAGAAGGGGAGGAACGAAGGACATTTAGCAAGAGAGAGGGAGATGGGGAGAGAGCAGGGAAGACAGGGATATAAGAAAGGTAAGAGACAGAAGTGAGAGGAAAGAAAGGGACATCAGAAAGATGACCTAACAGTTTAGATTATGATGCTTCACACATACAGTGTCTTCAGAAAGTGCTGTATTCTCACCCCTTGACTTTTTCCACATTTTGTTGTGTTACAAAGTGGGATTAAAATGGATTTAATTAAAACATTTTGTCAACGATCTACACAAACTTCACTGTATAGTTAAAGTGGAAAAAATTTGAACAATTGTAAAACAGTTGTAAAAATTAAACACTAAAATATCAATACATGTAAGAATCACCTTTGGTGAAGTCTTTCTGGGTAAATCTCTAAGAGCTTTGCACACATGGATTGTACAATATTTGCACCTTATTATTTTTGTACTTCTTCAAGCTCTTTCAAGTTGGTTGTTGATCATTACTAGACAGCTATTTTCAAGTCTTTCTGTAGATTTTCAAGCCAATTTAAGTCAAAACTGTAACTAGGCCACTCAGGATCATTCAATGTCGTCTTGGTAAGCAACTCCAGTGCAATGATTTTTGGCCTGTTGTTTTAGGTTATTGTCCTGTTGAAAGTTGAATTTGTCTCTCAGTGTCTGGTGGAAAGCAGACTGAACCAGGTTTTCCCCTAGGATTTTGCCTGTGCTTAGCTCTAGTCTTTTATCATAAAAAACTCCCTAGTCCTTGCCAATGACAAGCATTCCCATAACATAATGAAGCTACCACCATGCTTTAAAATATGAAGAGTGGTACTCAGTGATGTGTTGTGTTTGCCTCAAACATAACACTTTGTATTCAGGACATAAAGTAMATTTCTTTGACACATTTCTTGCAGTTTTACTTTAGTGCCTTATTGCAAACAGGATGCATGTTTTGGAATATTTGTATTCTAGTATTGTGGAGTAACTACAGTACATTGTTGATCCATCCTAAGTTTTCTCCTGTCACAGTCATTAAACTCTGTAACTGTTTTCAAGTTACAATTGGCCTCATGGTGAAATCCTTCTGAGTTAGCAACTGATTTAGGAAGGATGCCTGTATCTTTGTAGTGACTTGATACAGCATCCAAAGTGTAATTAATAACTTCACCATGCTCAAAGGGATATTCAATGTCTTCCTTTTTTATTTATACCCATCTGGTGGTGGGTTAAAGGAGAAGTGAGTGAAGAGAGCGTGGTAGGTAAGAAGCGACTGAGGAGCTACAGTATTAGATATGATGTACTATTCTAGCTATACCATGTCCATTCAGAACATACACACACAGTCAGGCCCATTTTAAATCAGACCCTTCTTTACTGCATTAGGATTCTACAGTTGTGGTAGCGTATTGATGATAGTAGTTTGAAACGGATGGAGTCTCATCCACTGTATTTGTGTGGGTTAAAGTGCATTTCAATCACCCAGCACAGATGGGGGTAGCTAAATAAATGTTCTGGCTGATATTGATGATGATTGGCCCTGTTATTTTGCAAAGTAAAGGTCTTGGAGCCACGATGAGCAGAGCACTTTTTACAAGCTCCCTCTATAAATCATTCAGTTCACCAGTAGGCTACATAAAATCAATTTTGTCGACAACGCAGGCCATTATGCAAATATTTAGGGTTTGCAGTAAATCTATCAAAGCGTCCCAGAAATAGAAYGTTTGGGGAATTTCTCTTTAATGTTTGAGATTAATATTTCATCAGGCCTATCAGAGGCTGGCCTATTTTTCAAGGTGGGCAGACAGGCAGTGGGTGGGGTTTGTGTGTGTTTCAAAGTGGATGTGTTTGTCTGTTTGTGTGATTATCTGTAATAGAGTACTACTGTGTTCGAATACTCATACTAACCGCACTGATCATACTATTTGTGACGTAAATTGAGTATGTAGTATGTTTATTGGTCATAGTATGGATATAGTTAGTATGCCAAAAGTTCCCGGATGTCGAACTACATTCGCCCAAAATAAGAAGTATACAAGCAGTGGACACTATTCTGTGCTTTAAGTGCCCATAATGCAATTCTTCAGAAAATGGGAGTGGCTTCACAACGTTTTCAGATTTTAAGAAAATGGTGGAAAATATGCTGCCAAAGTCCAATGAGAGCAGATACAAATTCATTGCTTTAACTAATTATGACAAACGTTAAGAAAATGTTGAGCAATGTAATAAAGTAATGACTTTTCAAATAAGTTACGTTATACGTTATGTTGGGTGACAATTTGTTAGCTACGCTATCCTTACGAACCGCATAGCATATCATTACAGCAGTATGTAGTTGGCTACTAATACATCGAACTTGCCAGTATATTAACTATATGCTATCTAACTAACTACCCAACGTTTATTGAGTTGGTTATTCACGTCCTTCTTAGCATGGCTAAGTGGGATGGTCATTGTGCATTCTCAATGGACATTGTTAATGAAGTCGTAAGATGTCTAGCTAGTAATGTGTTATGCTAACAAGCTAGCCAGAAGTTGCATAGCAACAGCATCAACTTCCGGGAGACAGGTGAAGCGCTAGTACCATCAACTGAAAGGATACCGTTCGTTTACAGTATACTAAAATGAACTTATAGTATGTAGTATATACTCATTAATAWGTATGTGGTATACAGTACGTTAGTATGGGTGTTCAAACACAGCTTATGTGTGTGTGTGTTGGTGTGTAGTTTTTTCCTGTGTGTTTTAGAAAAAAGTAGATGTCTTTGTGTCCGTGCATGCATGTGTGTGTACCCCATGCTCAGTAGTGAGGAATAACCCCAGCCAGTAGGAACACCAGCTTTGCCTGCATCTTGTTCTCCTGCCTCATCCTTACATCACCTGGGCCCCATGATGAAGCTCCCTGTCACCGCCCTCTCTCCCTCTGCCTCTCCCCGCCGCCCCCTACACCTACCTCTCACTACCACCTCCCCTACTTCTCCCTACACCTCCCCCTGCCTCTCCCTACTCCCCCCCAGCCTCTCCCTACTCCTCCCCCAGCCTCCCTACACTCCCCCACCTCCTACAACTCCCCCAGCCTCCCCTACACCTCCCCAGCCTCCCCTACACTCCCCCTGCCTCCTATACACCTTCCCCTGCCTCCCGTACTCCTCCCCCTACACCTCCCCCTGCCTCCACCTACAACTCCCCCAGCCTCCCCTACACCTCCCCCTACATCTCCCCCTGCCTCCCCTACACATCCCCTGCCTCCCTTACACCTCCCCCTGCCTCCACTACACCTCCCCCTGCCTCTCCTACACCTCCCCTGGCCTCCTATACCTCCCCCTGCCTCCCATACACCTCCCCCTGCCTCCCGTACACCCCCCTGCCTTAGTGTGGTTATATGTGGTCCCTACATGTCCCTATTACAGAGATACATTTTCTCAAATTAGTATGGGGTATACTCTGGCCTAGCCGATAGCAGCGGCAAAGCAGACTTAGTTAAGAGTGTACACACACGCTGCCTCTTTATCCAATCCTAGCAGACCAACAGGACCACTCCTCTGTTTCCTTAAGAATGTCATTGGTTCTCTATAGACAACCCTCTTGCCACAGCTCCCTAATCTGCCTGTGTCTGTGTGCTGGGTCTCTGTGTGTCTCTGTGTCTCTTTGTGTCTCTGTGAGGGCATGGCAGGGTATTATGGTCTGTTGGGAGTGTTTAGGCCGGGGCTTTACTCTTTGATATCCCACACTCACCATAAGAGGCTCAACGGCTCCTCCATGCCTGTTACCCATGACGACACGGTGACTCTGTGTGGCGGCGCTATAGCTGTACTACACGCCTGTTGCTATGACGAGATGAAGAAAGACGCGGAAACCACTGCTTGTGCTGGTGATGGGGTGGATAGGGGCGGAGGCAAGGTTGGTAGGGGGTATTTGGGGGGTCAGGGGTAGGTAAGGGGGCTAATGTTGTTATTGTGTACGGTCCAGGCATGCAGAGAGAGTACCCTGACCTTGTACCGGCTGTAGAGCAGTGATCAGTTCCCAACCATTACAGACAGACGCATGACAGGCAGCAGCTCACTCTTCTGCTGTGTGGTCTTATCAGGACAAAGCACGTTTCTGCTGCGACAGAACCTCTAAAACCCACTCAGAAAGAGGCACAAACACATGCACACTGCTGCTTGAGCCCTCCCAAAATCAGGCTCTCTCTCTCCCTCCCTCAGTCTCTCAGAAGAACAGAAAGGAAGAATACTCCGTTCCCACCAAAGATGGGAGTAGGAGGGCGCAACAAGAAAATGATTCAGAAYAAGACAGAACGTGGAGGCAGAGGACAGTAGGGTGTTTAGATAGTTTAATGCTCTGGAGTAGTTTGTGGAGTGACATGATAACTAAGCCATTTGACTGCCTACAAAGGAGAAGATTTCCTCTAACTTCCTCTAATCTCTCTCTCCCTTTTTCTTTCCCCTCCCAGTTTTCGGGGGAGGTTCCAGAGAACCGGATCAATGTTGCGGTTGCCAACCTGACCGTGATTGACCGCGACCAGCCACGCTCGCCCAACTGGAACGCTGTGTACAGGATCATCAGCGGTGACCCCATAGGTCACTTCACCATCATCACCGACCCACACACCAATGACGGCATGGTTACYGTGGTGAAGGTAAGGCCCTGCGACCAACCAAAACATATCTAATCAAAGTTTATTTGTCGCATCCACAGATTAGCAGATGTTAATGCAGGTACAGTGAAATGCTTATGTTTTTAGTTCCAGCAGTGCAGTAAGTGTCTAACAGTACAATAATAAATCAAATTAAATATAAAAGAAGAAACAAGAAGAGCCTGAGCCCTCAAAGGTGACTACACCTCAGCAATTTACAACTATTTTTACCAGAATGGTGACATTTGACACTTTCTTGGAGTATGCAGCATTGTTAGTTATTGTTTATGGCCCTCTCATGATAAATAATTACTTCTGGGGTTACGTAGATTACATTTTAGCATTTAACTCAGAATGAGCAATGTCATAGTCGGTGAATATAGATCCGTGGTGTGAATAGACAGTATGGACAGTATACAGTATAGTAGGAAAGGGTATGTACAGCAGAAGTTACAGTATATAGGATGAGCTACGTAGAGAAAACAGTATGTATGTACGTACACTGTATAAAGTCAGTAATCAACTATTTTAATTTCTCAGAGATCAAATAACATTTAAACAAAATAATGCTGCAGGAATGCTAATCTGATATGTTTCTAACTACAGAAACGATTTCAGTACAACAAACACTATGTAAACATTATTAAAGTGACCAGTTTTCAATGGTAGACGCTCTCGTTAGAACTACTGTGGAGAGTTTTGTCTGAAGCAGATGGGCTAAAAGCTGTTCTTCAGAGATGTACATGTAGGAAAGTAGACCAAAATGTGTTTGACCTTTCTACAAAAACATAAACATTGCATATTGAATGGCAGGTAGTGTTTGAATAGTGACAAATTATATATCTAATCCGCAGCTACAGTATGAAATCTGAAATTCTCCAGTTCTCACCTAGAACTTATCATATCTATTTTAAAAACACACGTCTTCACCAAGGTTGAGGTTGATGTAGTACAGACAGTGTGGTTATCCCATTCATCAATTATGTGTTGCATGTCAGATCTACACTGAGTGTACAAAATATTAAGGACACCTTTCCAATATTGAGTTGCACATCCCCCTGCTTTTTGCCCTCAGAGCAGCCTCAAATCGCTGGGGCATGGACCTTACAAGGTGTTGAAAGCGTTCCACAGGGAGGCTGGCACATGTTGACTCCAATGCTTCCCACAGTTGTGTCATGTTGGCTAGATGTCCTTTGGGTGGTGGACCATTCTTAATACACATGGGAGACTGTTGAGCGAGAAAGATCCAGCAGCATTGCAGTTCTTGACACAAACTTGTGCACCTGGTGTAACCAACTTTATATAGCCACCCGGACACCCACACTTCAGGTTGACTTGGTTTTTATCTGCAGCAAAAGACATCAAACAGTGATGACAGGCATTGACAGGATGGTCACAGCCACACATTCACTGGTTAGGTAAGACACAATATAGATTTTAGATAGGAGCAACAGTAATGATACATGCCCTCAATGTGAAGTAAAAAAAAAAAAAATGATTTATTTATTTCACCTTTATTTTTGCAGGTAGGCCAGTAGAGAACAAGTTCTCATTTACAACTGCGACCTGGCCAAGATAAAGCAAAGCAGTGCGACACAAACAACAACACAGAGTTACACATGGAATAAACAAACATACAGTCAATAACATAATAGAAAAAGTCTATATACAGTGTGTGCAAATGGCATAAGGAGGTAAGTGTCACGATCGTCGTCAGGGTGGAAATGACAGGACCAAGGTGCAGCGTGGTGAGCGTACATTTCTTTTAATGTTATAAATGTCGCCAACAAAACAAGAAATACCAAAAACGACCGTGAAGCTGACTAGGGCTATATAGGCCACTAACACAGACAACTACCCACAACTAAGGTGGAAAAACAGGCTGCCCAAATATGATTCCCAATCAGAGACAACGATAGACAGCTGTCCCTGATTGAGAACCATACCCGGCCAAAACATAGAAACAGAAAACATAGAAATAAAGAAACTAGAATGCCCACCCTAGTCACACAGTAAGGCAATAAATAGGCCATATTAGCGATGTAATTACAATTTAGCAAATTAACACTGGAGTGATAGATGTGCAGAGGATGATGTGCAAGTAGAAACACTGGTGTGCAAAAGAACAAAAAAAGTAAATAAAAACAATATGCGGATGAGGTAGGTAGTTGGATGGGCTATTTACAGATGGGATGTGTACAGCTGCAGGGATCGGTAAGCTGCTCWGAYAGCTGATGCTTAAAGTTAGTGAGGGAGATATAAGTCTCCAACTTCAGCGATTTTTGCAATTCGTTCCAGTTATTGGCACTGACATCAATCCATAAATACAGCGCACAAGTAGAACCCTTTTTATAAAAAAAATGTAAAGGTAGTATGAAAAAACATTCACTTCATATTTCAATAAATCACCTGCTAGCAATAGCGAGTGTGACATTACAGACTTACATGCTGACCACACCGCTCGCAGCGCGTGCGCAAAAACAATGTACACATATATGTTATTCAATCATTGCAACCACACTGCTTGCGAGCGTCTGCGTGGCCAGATGCTAAATTATAAATAGGCTCTATTTGTGACGCTCAACGCGCTGCATGTTTGGCCTCTCCCATCTCTTTGGTGTTTAGGAGCATATAACCACGTGGGTGATTGAAAGATGAACTGACGTCCACACTCCAGTTGGTTGTAGTAATGCACGGTGAAGTTGGTTTCCAACCACCATATAAAGTCCAAAGAAGTAAAAAACCTGAGGAAGGCTGAGGAAGGAGGAGAGATGACGAGAAAGGAATTTGTTTTACCTGTGGATTAATTGTAGAGGACCATGTGCATTTCACGTAAAATAACAACCCAAGGTTTATATCCCAGGACAAATTAGCTAGCAACAGCAAGCTAGCTAGCTAAATTGCCATAAATGTTTAATGCTTTTCAACCTGTCCTCAAATTAATATAATTGGTTCAGAGTTTGTTTTGATATTTCAACCTGCGTGTCCTGATCGTTTCTGGTGTGGGGGTACAAAATCAACATGCACATACAGGTGCACGTCTGATTTGGTCAGCATGTTACAGTGCTAGTTAGCGCTTTGTTAACATGGCTAGCCAAGCCAGCAAATACTTGGTTAACTTGCCGGAATAGGCTTTAAATACATTAACGGCGACATAAATATATACATAGTCACATTTGCTATTGACTTTGGAATATATGAACCAGTTTTCCAAAGACACTATTGTGTTATACAGTTTTTAACTGTTTTTTTTTATGTACAGAGGAAAGAGACTCAAACCTGCTCTCAGAATATCTCTCTCAAACTGAAGAACAGGCAGACCAACTTCCCAAATAGAGGAGAAGAACTCAAAATTCCACTAGTTCTTTCAAGGAAAATAATACAAAAATCTGTCTGAAGACCTCTCGTATTGCCAACCTTACTAGTATGGCCTCAAATATATACAGTGGGGAGAACAAGTATTTGATACACTGCCGATTTTGCAGGTTTTCCTACTTACAAAGCATGTAGAGGTCTGTAATTTTTATCATAGGTACACTTCAATTGTGAGAGACGGAATCTAAAACAAAAATCCAGAAAATCACATTGTAGATATAATTAGTATGCCAAAAGTTCCCGGATGTCGAACTACATTCGCCAAAATAAGAAGTATACAAGCAGTGCACTATTCGTGCTTAAGTGCCATAATGCAATTCTTAGAAAATGGAGCTTCACAAGTTTTCAGATTTAAGAAAATGGTAAAATATGCGCCAAAGCCAATGACAGATACAAATTCATTCTTTAACTAATTATGACAAACGTAAAAAATGTTGAGCAATGTAATAAATAATGACTTTTCAAATAAGTACGTATACGTTATGTTGGGTGACAATTGTTAGCTACGCTATCCTTACGAACCGCATAGCATATCATACAGCAGATGTATTGGCTACTAATACATCGAACTTCCAGTATATTAACTATATGCTATCTAACTAACTACCAACGTTATTGAGTTGGTTATTCACTCCTTCTTAGCATGCTAGTGGATGTCATTGTGCATTCTCAAAGGACATTGTTAATGAAGTCGTAAGATGTCTAGCTAGTAATGTGTTATGCAACAAGCTAGCCAGAAGTTGCATAGCAACAGCATCAACTTCCGGGAGACAGGTGAAGCAGTAACATCAACTGAAGGATACCGTTTTTACAGTATACTAAAATGAACTAAGTATGTAGTATATACTCATTAATAAGTATGTGGTATACAGACTTAGTATGGTGTTCAAACACAGCTTATGTGTGTGTGTTGGTGTGTATTTTTTCCTGTGGTTTTAGAAAAAAGTAGATGTCTTTGTGTCCTGCAGCATGTGTGTGTACCCCATGCTCAATAGTGAGGAATAACCCCAGCCAGTAGAACACCAGCTTTGCCTGCATCTTGTTCTCCTGCCTCATCCTTACATCACCTGGCCCATGATGAAGCTCCCTGTCACCGCCCTCTCTCCTCTGCCTCTCCCCGCCCCCCCACACCTACTCTCACTACACCCCCCCTACTTCCCTACCACCTCCCCCTGCCTCTCCCTACTCCTCCCCACCTCTCCCACCCCAGCCTCCCCCACCACTCCCCAACCTCCCCTACAACTCCCCCACCTCCCCACCCTCCCCAGCCTCCCCTACACTTCCCCCTGCCTCCTATACACCTTCCCCTGCCTCCCGTACTCCTCCCCCTACACCTCCCCCTGCTCCACCTACAACTCCCCCAGCCTCCCCTACACCTCCCCCTACATCTCCCCCTGCCTCCCCTACACATCCCCTCCTCCCTTACACTCCCCTGCCTCCACTACACCTCCCCTGCCTCTCCTACACCTCCCCCCGCCTCCTATACCTCCCCCTGCCTCCCATACACCTCCCCCTGCCTCCCGTACACCCCCCTGCTTAGTGTGGTTATATGTGTCCCTACATGTCCCTATTACAGAGATACATTTTCTCAAATTAGTATGGGATACTCTGGCCTAGCAAGCAGCGCAAAGCAGACTTAGTTAAGATGTACACACGCTCCTCTTTATCCAATCCTAGCAGGCAACAGGACCACTCCCTGTTTCCTTAAGAATGTCATTGGTCTTCTATAGACAACCTCTTGCCACAGCTCCCTAACTGCCTGTGTCGTGTGCTGGGTCTCTGTGTGTCTCTGTGTCTCTTTGTGTCTCGTGAGGCATGCGGGTATTATGGTCTGTTGGGAGTGTTTAGCCGGGCTTTACTCTTGTATATCCCACACTCACCATAAGAGGCTCAACGCTCCTCCATGCCTGTTACCCATGACGACACGTGACTCTGTGTGGCGGCGCTATACTGTACTACACGCCTGTTGCTATGACGAGATGAAGAAAGACGCGGAACCACTGCTTGTGCTGGTGATGGGGTGATAGGGGCGGAGGCAAGGTTGGTAGGGGTATTTGGGGTCAGGGGTAGGTAAGGGCTAATGTTTATTGTGGCTCCAGCATGCAGAGAGAGTACCCTGACCTTGTACCGGCTGTAGAGCAGTTATCAGTTCCCAACCATTACAGACAGACGCATGACAGCAGCAGCTCACTCTTCTGCTGTGTGTCTATCAGGACAAAGCACGTTTCTGCTGCGACAGAACTCTAAAACCCACTCAGAAAGAGGCACAAACACATGCACACTGCTGCTTGAGCCCTCCCAAAATCAGGCTCTCTCTCTCCCTCCCCAGTCTCTCAGAAGAAACAGAAAGGAAGAATACTCCGTTCCCACCAAAGATGGGAGTAGGAGGCGCAACAAGAAAATGATTCAGAACAAGACAGAACGTGGAGGCAGAGGACAGTAGGTGTTTAGATAGTTTAATGCTCTGAGTAGTTTGTGATGACATGATAAACTAACCATTTGACTCCTACAAAGAGAAGATTTCCTCTAACTTCCTCTAATCTCTCTCTCCCTTTTTCTTTCCCTCCCAGGTTTCGGGGAGTTCCAGAGAACCGGATCAATGTTGCGGTTGCAACCTGACCGTGATTGACCGCGACCAGCCACGCTCGCCAACTGGAACGCTGTGTACAGATCATCACGCGTGACCCCATAGGTCACTCACCATCATCACCGACCCACACACCAATGACGCATGGTTACCGTGGTGAAGGTAAGGCCTGCGACCAACCAAAACAATATCTAATCAAAGTTATTTGTCGCATCCACAGATTAGCAGATGTTAATCAGGTACAGTGAAATGCTTATGTTTTTAGTTCCAGCAGTGCAGTAAGTGTCTAACAGTACAATAATAAATCAAATTAAATATAAAAGAAGAAACAAGAAGAGCCTGAGCCCTCAAAGGGACTACACCTCAGCAATTTACAACTATTTTACCAGAATGGTGACATTTGACACTTTCTTGGAGTATGCAGCATTGTTAGTTATGTTTATGGCCCTCTCATGATAAATAATTACTTCTGGGTTACGTAGATTACATTTTAGCCATTTAACTCAGAATGAGCAATGTCATAGTCGGTGAATATAAGCCGTGGGTGAATAGACAGTATGGACAGTATTCAGTATAGTAGGAAAGGGTATGTACAGCAGAATTACAGTATATAGGATGAGCTACGTAGAGAAAACAGTATGTATGTACGTACACTGTATAAAGTCAGTAATCAACTATTTTAATTTCTCAGAGATCAAATAACATTTAAACAAAATAATGCTGCAGGAATGCTAATCTGATATGTTCTAACTACAGAAACGATTTCAGTACAACAAACACTATGTAAACATTATTAAAGTGACCAGTTTTCAATGTAGACGCTCTCGTTAGAACTACTGTGGAGAGTTTTGTCTGAAGCAGATGGCTAAAAGCTTTCTTCAGAGAGTACATGTAGGAAAGTAGACCAAAATGTGTTTGACCTTTCTACAAAAACATAAACATTGCATATTGAATGGCAGAGTGTTTGAAGTATACAAATATATCTAATCCGCACTACAGTATGGAAATCTGAAATTCTCCAGTTCTCACCTAGAACTTATCATACTATTTTAAAAACACACGTCTTCACCAAGTTGAGGTTGATGTAGTACAGACCAGTGTGTTATCCCATTCATCAATTATGTGTTGCATGTCAGATCTACACTGAGTGTACAAAATATTAAGACACCTTTCCAATAATTGAGTTGCACATCCCCTGCTTTTGCCCTCAGAGCAGCCTCAAATCGCTGGGCATGGACCTTACAAGGTGTTGAAAGCGTTCCACAGGAGGCTGGCACATGTTGACTCCAATGCTTCCCACAGTGTGTCATGTTGCTAGATGTCCTTTGGGTGTGGACCATTCTTATACACATGGGAGACTGTTGAGCGAGAAAGATCCAGCAGCATTGCAGTTCTTGACACAAACTTGTGCACCTGTGTTAACCAACTTTATATAGCCACCCGGACACCCACACTTCAGGTGACTTGGTTTTTATCCAGCAAAAGACATCAAACAGTGAACAGGCATTACAGGATGGTCCACAGCCACACATTCACTGGTTAGGTAAGACACAATATAGATTTTAGATGAGCAACAGTAATGATACATGCCCTCAATGTGAAGTAAAAAAAAAAAAAATGATTTATTTATTTCACCTTTATTTTTGCAGGTAGCCAGTAGAGAACAAGTTCTCATTTACAACTGCGACCTGCCAAGATAAAGCAAAGCAGTGCGACACAAACAACAACACAGAGTATACACATGAATAAACAAACATAACAGTCAATAACATAATAAAAAAGTCTATATACAGTGTGCAAATGGATAAGAGTAAGTGTCACGATCGTCGTCAGGGTGGAAATGACAGGACCAAGGTGCAGCGTGGTGAGCGTACATTTCTTTAATGTTATAAATGTCGCCAACAAAACAAGAAATACCAAAAACGACCGTGAAGCTGACTAGGGTATATAGGCCACTAACACAGACAACTACCCACAACTAAGGTGGAAAAACAGGCTGCCCAAATATATTCCCAATCAGAGACAACGATAGACAGCTGTCCTGATTGAAACCATACCCGGCCAAAACATAGAAACAGAAACATAGAAATAAAGAAACTAGAATGCCCACCCTAGTCACACAGTAAGGCAATAAATAGGCCATATTAGCATGTAATTACAATTTAGCAAATTAACACTGGAAGTGATAGATGTGCAGAGGATGATGTGCAGTAGAAACACTGGTGCAAAAGAACAAAAAAAGTAAATTAAAAACAATATGCGGATAGGTAGGTAGTTATGGCTATTTACAGATGGATGTGTACAGCTGCAGGATCGGTAAGCTGCTCTGACAGCTGATGCTTAAAGTTAGTGAGGGAGATATAAGTCTCCAACTCAGCGATTTTTGCAATTCGTTCCAGTATTGCACGACATCAATCCATAAATACAGCGCACAAAAGTAACCCTTTATAAAAAAAAAGTAAAGGTAGTTAATTCAGAAAAATTAAAGTAGTTAATTAATTACTTAAAAATCATCAATGTGATTTTCTGATTTTTGTTTAGATTCCGTCCTCACAGGTAA
>NC_036857.1:10525188-10536463 GCF_002910315.2 Salvelinus sp. IW2-2015 | reverse complement strand
TGATTTTTAAGTAATTCATTTGCATTTTATTGATGACATAAGTATTTGATAATCAGAAAAGCAGAAACTTAATATTTGGTACAGAAACCTTTGTTTTGCCAATGACAGAGAACTGTTACTGTAGTTCTTGTTGACCAGGTTTTGCACATCAATGATGCCAGCAGGATCGGCCCACTTCCTCCAAGCTACTAACACTTCTCCAGATCCTTCAGGTTTTCGAGGGGCTGTCGCTGGCCAATAACGGACTTTCAAGCTCCCTTCAAGATCCCTTTCTATTGGGTTCAGGTCTGGAGACTGGCCTGCGACTCCAGGACCTTGAGATGCTTCTACGGAGCCAACTCGCTTAGAATTGCCCTGGCTGTGTGTTTCGGAATCGTTGTCATGCGCGAAGACCCATCCACGACCCATCTTTCCAATGCTCTTACTGAGGTTGAAAGGAGTTGTGTTGGCCAAGATCATCGCGAATACATTGGGGGCACACTCTCATCCATCTCTCCCCTCACTACAGCGTTGCGAGTGTCCTGTCCCTTTGCAGAAAAGGCATCCCCAAAGTATGATGATTGTTTCCACCCTCCATGCTTCACGGTTGGGATGGTGTTCTTGGGGTTGTATTCATCCTCCTCTTCTCCAAACACGGTGAGTGGAGTTTTAGACCAAAAAACGCTCTATTGTGTGTCATTAGACCAAATGAACTTTCTCCCATCCTCACTCTGGAATCATCCAGATGGTCATTTGGCTAAACTTCAGATGGGCCTGGACATACGCTGGCTTGACAGGGGGACTGGCGTGCGTTGCAGGGATTTTAATCCTTATGACGCGCGTAGTTGTGTTACTAATGGTTTTCTTTGAGGACTGTGGTCCCAGGCTCTCTTCAGGTTCATGGACCAGGTCCATGCCGTGTATCTGAGGGCTGTTATCCCCTCACCATTCCTCATGAACATTGATGGCCCCACGAGGTGAGATCTTGGCATGGAGCCCTCAGACCGAGGGTGATGACCGTCATCTTGAACTTTCTTCCATTTTCTATGTAATAATTGCGCCAACGAGTTGTTTCCTTCTCACGAAGCTTTGGTCGTGCCTATTGTTCCTGTGCCCATCCCAAGCCTTTTGCAGGTCTACTAATTTTATCCCACATGATGTCCTTACACAGCTCTGATGGTCTTGGCCATTGTGGAGAGGTTGGGTCTGTGTGATTGAGTGGTAGTGGACAAGTGTCTTTTATACAGGTAACGAGTTCAAAACAGGTGCAGTTAATACAGAATGAGTGAGAGAACAGGAGGCTTCTTAAAAGAAAGTAACGAACAGGTCTGTGAGTGAGCCGTTGAATTCGTACTGGTGGTAGGTGAGGTCAAATACTTATTATGGAAATAAAGATGCAATTAATTACTTAAAAATCATACAATGTGATTTTCTGGATTTTTGTTTTAGATTCCGTCTCTCACA
Source organism: Salvelinus sp. IW2-2015 (assembly GCF_002910315.2). NCBI lineage: Eukaryota > Metazoa > Chordata > Actinopteri > Salmoniformes > Salmonidae > Salvelinus > Salvelinus sp. IW2-2015. The sequence continues at coordinate 10,535,020 of NC_036857.1, read as the reverse complement.
GGTTGAAGTGTACCTATGATAAAAAATTACAGACTCTACATGCTTTTGATAGTAGGAAAACCTGCAAAATCGGCAGTGTATCAAATCTTGTTCTTCCCCCACTGTATCTATTTTTTTTACACCCTTTTTCTCCCCAATTTGTGATATCCAATTGTTAGTAGTTACTGTCTTGTCTCATCGCTACAACTCCCGTACGGCTCGGGAGAGACGAAGGTTGAGAGCCATGCGTCCTCCGAAACACAACCCAACCAAGCCGCACTGCTTCTTATCACAGTGCGCATCCAACCCAGAAGCCAGCCGCACCAATGTGTCGGAGGAAACACCGTACACCTAGCGACCTGGTCAGCGTACACTGCCCGGCCCGCCACAGGAGTCGCTAGTGCGCGATGAGCAAGATATCCCTACCGCCAAACCCTCCCAACAACGCTAGGCAATTGTGCGTTGCCCCATGGACCTCCCGGTCGCCGGCCGGCTGCAACAGAGCCTGTGCTCGAACCCAGAGTCTCTGGTGCACAGCTAGCACTGCGATGCAGTGCCTTAGACCACTGCGCCACCCGGAGGCCGGCCTCAAATCTTTTGATGAATTCGACAACACATAATGAAAGGAAACTTTATTTATATCACACCTTTTTCTGAAGTGAATGGTTTCACCACTACTCCGCACTACTACTCTGCCCGCCAGTGGTTTCCTCTGCCATTCCACTGTCTGTGAATAGGCTTTGAGTCTCTCTGGGCACCGAAGCCGGAATGGCTACCGACTCTAATCGGTTTCACATCAGAAAAACTGCAACGCGTAGGTAGCAGGGAAACATCACAGAGACACATTTGAATTGATGTAGTATGTATTACCGAGGAGGTCTCCTGGCTGCTAGTAGAGTCACATCAGCAGAACACACTGACATCTCGCACAAGTTTACTGAGACGGCCCACCTGGGACCATGGCTGCTCTATAAACATGGACTGAGGTCTTAACCTGCACAATTAGAGAACTGGCTAGGGAACCAAAAGCATACATTTTAAATCCTGGATTAAAACAGAGATCACACAAACACATACAAACAACTTGCACACAACAGCGCGGTACTTACGCACACAAACATCCACACGCATCCACACACACATTCATCTTTAAGTCATTAGGATATGTAAATTGAAGTGTGTGATGAACACAGGAAATGACAGGTGACTACATGCCAGAGAGGAGGAAAGGAAATGAGAAGGGAGATAAGAGAGCTGGCGAGAGGATTGGAGGAAGGTAGGTGAGAGGAGGAGGATGAGAAGGAAGAAAGGGGAAGGGAGGAGTAGAGGGGAAGCAGTTCGATGAGAGAGGATGAAGAGCAGTCAGAGAGGACAAAAAGAAAAGAGAAGGGGAGTGGAGGGGGAGCACTGCACCACTGCTATGGATCAAAGAGCTCCAAGCACGTTCAGCCTTCTGATAGGCCCCAGTACATCACTGGTCACTCCACACACACACACACACACACACACACACACACCACCACACACACACACACACCACACACACACACCACACACAACACACACCACACACACACACACACACAACACACACACACACACACACACACACACAACACCCACACACACACACAAAACACACACACACACACACACCACACACACACACACAACACACACACACACACAACACAAACACAACACATATACACATACACATACACATAACACATACACAACAATACACATACAATACACATACACACACACAAACACACAGAAGGAGGCACATCAACACCAGCCTCCTCTTCTCATTATCAGTACACGCACACGCAGGCACGCACGCACACACCACCATGGCATCTGTCAGATCCAATCCCCTCGTCACTCTGGCTGCTTATTTATGAATGCTTTTATATCATCGCCCACCGCCGCGTCCGTTAACACTAACACTAAGGCGAAGCAACACACAGATGTGCTCCAAATCATTACTGTCACCACCAAAACACAGCAGACACCAGCCTCCGGGTGCTAATCATCAACTGGATAGCTAACTGTACTCAGAGACCAGCCAGCAGCATGCAATACTAACATATTGTTGTGTGTGTTTCTGGGGTTACCTGAATCTAATTGTGCTGTTGTCATTAAGCCAGCCCAGAGCTGTCACTTCGTTTTAGGCTCACACGGCAGACCGCCTTGTAGGTAGTGGAGATACCACACACAATAGCGCACACGTCGCACACACACACACACACACCACACACACACACACACATACCCACTCACGCACACATACACACACACGCGGTGAGGGAGTCTCCCAGGGTGAATTTAACAGGGAGCGCCAGCCCAACGGCAGCCGTCCATGAATTGTTTAAGAACTGCCTAACTCACTCAGTGTTAGAGTAAGCAGGTAAGACGGTAGGTGCAGAGGTCCCTCTAAGTTTAGCGATAACGCTGTTCCAATTCATCCTAGCTAGCGCAGAGCTACGCTGCTCAGCACCAGGGCTGTTCATTACTTCCTTATTGTCAATAGGCTCAGCTCTGCTCTCTCTTCTCTCAAGGGCTGCAGGTGGAGGATAGAGGGACGGAGAACTGGAGGAGAATGTTTAAGTGTTCTGGGAATGGGGGTTAGATATCACTGTTTGATCTGATATCAGAGTTTGATCTCTCTCTTGTTATTTTCTCCCATCTATTTCTTCTAACCATAGTGTAGGGCAGGCCGGCAATATATTTTCCATGGTGGCCACATTATAAATATTTTTGCATCGCGGCCAGAATCATATTATAGATTATATCATGTGTATGACTGTGTGACAGATATATCTACTGTAAATCACATCCAGAATGCTACGCATTTTACTTTTTTAACATGCACAGAAATAAACAAGATCCATGTCTCCTTTTGGTAGGTATTTTCATTATTAAACATGCAATGAACTACACGGAGGAAAGTACACTGTACATTCAGCACCACGGACATAACTCTTTGTAACGGGTATGCAAAAAAACACAACGAAGAGAGAGCTCTCACATACATGTAAACTACTCAATCAGTGTTGAGGAGTGAAGTCTCTGATGGGCATTGACTAGAGACAATGAGAGTCTTTGTATAGTAAGTGTACCTATGATAAAAAATTACAGACCTCTACATGCTTTGTAAGTAGGAAAACCTGCAAAATCGGCAGTGTATCAAATACTTGTTCTCCCCACTGTATCTATTTTTTTTTACACCCTTTTTCTCCCCAATTTCGTGATATCCAATTGTTAGTAGTTACTGTCTTGTCTCATCGCTACAACTCCCGTACGGGCTCGGGAGAGACGAAGGTTGAGAGCCATGCGTCCTCCGAAACACAACCCAACCAAGCCGCACTGCTTCTTATCACAGTGCGCATCCAACCCAGAAGCCAGCCGCACCAATGTGTCGGAGGAAACACCGTACACCTAGCGACCTGGTCAGCGTACACTGCGCCCGGCCCGCCACAGGAGTCGCTAGTGCGCGATGAGACAAGGATATCCCTACCGGCCAAACCCTCCCTAACAACGCTAGGCCAATTGTGCGTTGCCCCATGGACCTCCCGGTCGCGGCCGGCTGCAACAGAGCCTGTGCTCGAACCCAGAGTCTCTGGTGGCACAGCTAGCACTGCGATGCAGTGCCTTAGACCACTGCGCCACCCGGGAGGCCGGCCTCAAATCTTTTGATGAATTCGACAACACATAATGAAAGGAAACTTTATTTATATCACACCTTTTTCTGAAGTGAATGGTTTCACCCACTACTSCCCACTACTACTCTGCCCGCCAGTGGTTTTCCTCTGCCTATTCCACTGTCTGTGGAATAGGCTTTGAGTCTCTCTGGGCACCGAAGCCGGAATGGCTACCGACTCTAATCGGTTTCACATCAGAAAAACTGCAACGCGTAGGTAGCAGGGAAACATCACAGAGACACATTTGAATTGATGTAGTATGTATTTACCGAGGAGGTCTCTCTGGCTGCTAGTAGAGTCACATCAGCAGAACACACTGACATCTCGCACAAGTTTACTGAGACGGCCCACCTGGGACCATGGCTGCTCTATAAACATGGACTGAGGTCTTAACCTGCACAATTAGAGAACTGTCTAGGGAACCAATAAGCATACATTTTAAATCCTGGATTAAAACAGAGGCATCACACAAACACATACAAACAAACTTGCACACACATGCGCGTGTACTTACGCACACAAACATCCACACGCATCCACACACACATTCATCTTTAAGTCATTAGGATATGTAAATTGAAGTGTGTGATGAACACAGGAAATGACAGGGGTGACTACATGCCAGAGAGAGGAAAGGAAATGAGAAGGGGAGGATAAGAGAGCTGGCGAAGAGGATTGGAGGAAGGGTAGGTGAGAGGAGGAGGATGGAGAAGGAAGAAAGGGGAAGGGAGGAGTAGAGGGAAGCAGTTCGATAGAGAGAGGATGAAGAGCAGTCAGAGAGGACAAAAAGAAAAGAGGGAAGGGGAGGTGGAGGGGGAGCACTGCACCACTGGCTATGGATCAAAGAGCTCCAAGCACGTTCAGCCTTCTGATAGGGCCCCAGTACATCACTGGTTCACTCCACACACACACACACACACACACACACACACACACACACACACACACACACACACAACACACACCCAACCACACACACACACACACACACACACACACACACACACACACACACACACACACACTACCCACACACACACACACACACACACACACACACACACACACACACACACACACACACACACACACACACACAACACACACACACACACACACACACACACACACACACACACACACACACACACACACACACACACATATACACATATACACATACACTACACATACACATACACATACATATACACATACACATACACATACACACACACAAACACACAGAAGGAAAGGGCACATCAACACCAGCCTCCTCTTCTCATTATCAGTACACGCACACGCAGGCACGCACGCACACACCACCATGGCATCTGTCAGATCCAATCCCCTCGTCACTCTGGCTGCTTTATTATGAATGCTTTTATATCATCGCCCACCCGCCGCGTCCGTTAACACTAACACTAAGGCGAAGCAACACACAGATGTGCTCCAAATCATTACTGTCACCACCAAACACAGCAGACACCAGCCTCCGGGTGCTAATCATCAACTGGATAGCTAACTGTACTCAGAGCCAGCCAGCAGCATGCAATACCTAACATATTTGTTGTGTGTGTTTCTGGAGGTTACCTGAATCTAATTGTGCTGTTGTCATTAAGCCAGCCCAGAGCTGTCACTTCGTTTTAGGCTCACACGGCAGACCGCCTTGTAGGTAGCTGGAGATAGCCAACACACATATGCGCACGTACGCACACACACACACACACACACACACACACACACACACATACCCACTCACGCACACATACACACACACGCGGTGAGGGGAGTCTACCCAGGGTGAATTTAACAGGGAGCGCCAGCCCCAACGGCAGCCGGTCCATGAATTGTTTAAGAACTGCCTAACTCACTCAGTGTTAGCAGGGTAATTACAGGTAGGGGTGCAGAGGTCCCTCTAAGTTTAGCGATAACGCTGTTCCAATTCATCCTAGCTAGCGCAGAGCTAGCGCTGCTCAGCACCAGGGCTGTTCATTACTTCCTTTATTGTCAATAGGGCTCAGCTCTGCTCTCTCTCTCTCAAGGGCTGCAGGTGGAGGATAGAGGGACGGAGGAACTGGAGGAGAATGTTTAAGTGTTCTGGGAATGGGGGGGTTAGATATCACTGTTTGATCTGATATCAGAGTTTGATCTCTCTCTTGTTATTTCTCTCCCATCTATTTCTTCTAACCATAGTGTAGGGCAGGCCTGGGCAATTATTTTCCATGGTGGGCCACATTATAATATATTTTTGCCATCGCGGGCCAGAATCATATTATAGGATTATACATCATGTGTATGACTGTGTTGACAGATATATCTACTGTAAATCACATCCAGAAATGCTACGCATTTTACTTTTTTAACATGCACAGAAATAAACAAGATCCATGTTCTCCTTTTGGTAGGTATTTTCATTATTAAACATGCAATGAACTACACGGAGGGAAAAGTACACTGTACATTCAGCACCACGGACATAACTCTTGTTAACGGGTATGCAAAAAAACACAACGAGAGAGAGCTCAACATTACATGTAAACTACTCAATCAGTGTGAGGAGTGAAGTCTCTGATGGGCATTGACTAGAGCAATGAAGTCTTGTATAGTTTCTGACGTCGCTATGAGCAGGATTGCTGAGAGGTGAGAGTCGGTAAGAGATGATCTGTGCCTTGACTTGGTATATTTCATCACTGAAAATGTCTGTTCACATACATAGGTTGACCCAAACAGTACAAACTTCTTCTGAACATGACTCCTAATCTTTGGGAAGTTTTGTTCATCGAGAGATGCATAGAACCTCGTCAGTGACATTGTTTTAAATAGTTCTCCAATCACTGCATCAGACATCAGACTAAAGTTGCTCAAGTTGCAGGTCAGTGGGAGTGTTATCCACATTGAAGTTGAAAGGAGAGGAAACCCAACAGCGTGTCATTTTCCAACACTTTGAAATCCTCAAAACGATGAGAAAACTCACCRTTCAAAGCACACAGCAGCGATGTATACTGCTCCCGCTGGTCATCTGAWAGGGAACAGACTAGTAGTGTYGGAAGGTGGGTGAGGTTGTTGGCTTCTACTTGTCGGGTCAGGAGGAGTMATTTTCCCTTGAAGGCTTTGACAAGGCTGTTCATCTGATGTGCAAAAGGCCTTCCCTTGTAGTTTGTAATTCAGTTCATTCATGAGGGCCATGATGTCCACGGTGAAGGCAAAAATCAGCCAACCATTCTTTATCTTGCAGTTGAGGGAAATCCACATTTTCCTTTAATTTTCAAAAACTCAGCAATCTCTGACTTCAGGTCCCACACCCCTGTAAGCACCTTCCCCAAACTCTCACGTTTGTGTGGTAGGGGAGATCTGCATGACCCGACTGTCTCTTCCAACAGTGAGACAAACTGCCTGTGGTTTAAACATTTTGCTCTTATGAATATTACCACTTTAGTGACTGTATCCACAACATGGCTCATTTTCAGAACACATTTACAGAGCACCTACTGATGAATAATGCAATGTAGGGAAATTATTTTCTGATCTGGGTTCAGTTCAGCTACTTGATYTTGTATCCTTTTCAAAAGGCCAAAGTTTTTTCCTGTCAAGTTTGGGCACCCATCAGTGGTCACACTGGAAAACYTTTCAAAACTCAGTCCCAGCTTTGCCACACACTTATTAACCTCCTCCAATAAATCTTTCTCTGTGGTTTTGCTCTTCATTGACTGCACTGAAGCAAGCTCCTCTGTAATTTCAAAATCTGGGGTTATGCCTTGTAGGAATATCAACAACTGCGCCGTGTCACGTGCATCACTGCTCTCATCCAGGGCCAAGGAGAAATAGGTGAAATCCTTTACCTTGTCTTTCAACTGTTGTTCCATATTCTCTGCGATGTCCTCTTGACAGGGAAACATTTTCGAACAGCTCTTTCTTGTCAGGGCAAAGTATTGCTGCAGAGTCATTTAAACATTCTTTAATGAATTTGCCCTCAGCTAATGGCTTGCTATGTTTAGCAATTTTGTGGGACAGTAACATTACATAGCTAGCTCTCTCAATTCCGTCATTTGCTGAATGCAGTTTTGTGAGAAGTCCTTGCTGCTTTTGCAACTGAGAAAGCAACTCTTTCGATGAACTTGCCCTCTGCTCAGAGGACATATCCCTATATTTCTCTGCATGCTTCGTCTGGAAGTGTCGGGACAAGTTGGAGTCTTTCAAGACAGCGATGCTCTCTTTGCACACTAAGCTTTCCCTGATATTCAATAAAAATTATTTCGATTACCACTCTTGCTGGAACACCCTACATTCATTGTCCACTTTCCTTTTCTTTGAAAAACAAATTTTTGCACAATTTCTAGCTAGCTACTATTTGTAACTGTGACGTGTTTGTCAGCCTGTCAGTCACTGCCGGTCCTCGTGCAGTTGTTATTTATACGTGCAGTTGTTATTTATACGTGCCTTCAAAATAAATGCCCCACCAGCAGTGGGAATTAAATCATTACACAAAGACAAGTATTCATTGGGCTTTTAATTTGAATAACAAATACGTTTTTCAAAACTTTACTATTGCAAATTCTTTATGTGATCTGAGCGGGCCGCATATGAGCGGGCCGCATATGGCCCCCGGGCCGGCCTTTTCCCAGGCCTGGTGTAGGGTTTGTTTCTTTTTCTCATTTTATTTGACTACACCCCTTCTTAGTGTTCTCTTATTATCTCTCTCTCTCTCTCTCTCTCTCATCTTCTTTTTGTATCATACCTATTTTTATATTTTTATCTAGACTTCTTCTGTCACTCATGTGTGATTGCTCTTACCATGCCATTTGATGGAGTATGAGATTACTAATCCTAACCTAATTATCTGCCTCCTCCTCTCCTCCCTCCTCTCTCTCCCCCTCTCCAGCCGGTGGACTTTGAGCAGAACAGGGCATTCATGCTGACGGTGGTGGTCAATAACCAGGCCCCGCTGGCCAGTGGGATCCAGTCGTCCCTCCAGTCCACATCCGGGGTCACCATCTCTGTGGTAGACATCAACGAACCGCCCTTCTTCCCCGCCAACCCCAAATCCATCCGCTTTGAGGAGGGTGTTCCTGCTGGCACCTCTCTCACCACCTTCTCAGCCAGCGACCCTGACCGCTTCATACTTCTGCGCTCTCCCCCTCTCTCCTCTCTTTCTGTCGTCTCCCGTCTCCCCTCCTCTCTCCGACTCTTCCCCCCTCTCTCTCTCTCCTCTCTCATCGTCCTCCTGTCTCCTCCTCGCTCTCGCCTCCGATCTCTCTGCTCGTCACTCCCTCCTCTCTCTCTCTCTCTCTGGTTCTCTCTCCCTTTCCCTCTCCTGCTCACTTCCCCCCTCTCCTCCCTCCTCTCTTCTTCGTTCTCCTCCTTTCTCTCTCCCTTTTTTCACTCCTCTCTCTTCTCTTCCTCAACTCCCGTCTCTCTCTCCCTCGCGTCTCTCTCTCTTTCTCCCTAACATCTCTCTTGTTTCTTCTCTCTCTCCGTCCTCCTTCCTTCGATCTCCTCCTTCGTCTGTTCTTCTCTCTCTCTCTCACCACTTCCGCCCTTCTCCTGTTTCGTCGCTCTTCTCCTCGTCTCTCCTCCGTCGTCATCTCTCTTTTTCTCTGTGTATCATACCTATTTTTATATTTTTATCTAGACTTCTCCGTCACTCATGTGTGATTGTCTTACCATGCCATTTGATGAAGTATGAGATTACTAATCCTAACCTAATTATCTGCCTCCTCCTCTCCTCCCTCTCTCTCTCTCTCAATTCAATTCAATTCAAGGGGTTTTATTGGCATGGGAAACATGTGTTAACATTGCAAAGAAGTGAGTAGTAATATACAAAAGTGAAGATTAAACAATACAAAAATTACAGTAAACATTACGCATACAGAAGTTTCAAAACAATAAAGACATTACAATGTCATATTATATTATATACAGTGTTGTAACAATGTACAAATGGTTAAAGCACACACGGTTGTAAAATAAATAAACATAAATATGGGTTGTATTTACAATGGTGTTTGTTCTTCACTGGTTGCCCTTTCTTTGTGGCAACAGGTCACAAATCTTGCTGCTGTGATGGCACACTGTGGAATTTTACCCAGTAGATATGGGAGTTTATCAAAATTGGATTTGTTTTCGAATTCTTTGTGGGATCTGTG
>NC_036857.1:10500311-10525163 GCF_002910315.2 Salvelinus sp. IW2-2015 | reverse complement strand
TCTCTCTCATCTCTCCTCTCTTCTCTATGCTCTCTACCTCTTCTCTCTCTCTCTTCTCTCTCTCTCTCTTCTCTCCTGCTCTCTCTCTCTCTCACTCTCCTCTCTCTCCTCTCTCTCTCTCGACTCTGTCTCTCTCTTCTCGCCTTCTTCTCCCTCTGCTCCTTTCTTCTTCTCTTTCTCTCTCTCCTCTCTCTCTCTCTCTCCTGATATACACGGTGGAACTGAGCTCTTAACTGTGACTGTGCTATACACGAATTCTTAAAAGAGAGGGACCAGTTTGTATAGTTCCCCACTGTTACCTAATGATCTGTTTACAAAGAAGTGGTCAGGGTTGCTGGCTGAGAAGGTGGTGAGAGAGTGACGTGATGTGAGTGAGTGAGTGAGTGAGTGAGTCGAGTGAGTGATGTGAGTGAGTGAGTGAGTGAGTGATGTGAGTGAGTGAGTGATGAGTTGTGTGTGTGTGCTAGATGTGTGTGTGTGTGTGTGTGTGTGTGTGTGTGTATGATGTGTGTTGGTGGTTGTAAGTGTGTAAGTGTGTTAAGTGGTGTGTGTGTCTGTCCAGCACCTGATTGCTCTGCTGCGAGAGAGAGAGAGAGAGAGAGAGAGAGAGAGAGAGAGAGAGAGAGAGAGAGAGACCCCTGGGTAATCAGAGCCATGTGTATTCTAAAGGTATAGATAGGGGACACACACATACATTCAAACAAAGACAGCACCTGGCCCCATCCCAAAGGCCTGACACAGCACTGTACACCTGCAGTGTTTCCAGGGTTCTCACATTATTGGCTGTGACTCTAAACCAACCTTTAAATTACCACCTGGCTTTTTAAAGGCTGCCTGTGAAGCACTGCAGTGTCTTAACTTCCTCAATGTCAGCTGATCTATGACATTATTATGTTGATTACCCACACATACTGAGTACCTCCTCTCAGAGACTGTGTCCAGTGTGTAAGGATGGCTGGTTCACCCTCTCCAGCGCCAAGCCCAGAATCATCCTTGTGTTCCGTTTTCCTCTCTCTCTCTCTCTCTCTCTCTCTCTCTCTTGTGAAAAGATCGAAACAAATTTGCCAGTTAATTTCACAGCAAATGAGAGTAAATTGGGTGTACCAGCTGGGCTCTGTATCTTGCTGCAGCACTCTCTCCTTCTCTCTCTCTTTGCTTTTTCTCTCCCCATCTTCCTTTTCCCTCTCTCTCGATCTCCCCTTCCTTTTCCGTACACCAGTTTCAGCTTGCAGTACATCTTGGAGATAAGTTTGGCTAGCAGAGGCACACCATGTTCTGTCACGGTCTGCTACACACATTCATACACACACACTCACTCTCTCTCTCTCACTCCCTCTTGCTCTCCAAACCCCTCTCTCTTTCTTTCTCTCTCACACACAGACATACAAAGACGCATACATGCACACTGATACCCAATCAATTCTGCTGCCCATCCAGCATGATTTGCCATTTTCTCACCCTGGAGCCTTAACAAACTAGTGGGACAGTTTGTCCACCTCAGCCTCCAATGTGGTTTCATCTGTACTGAAGTCCCGCACATAAAAAAATATTCACTGTAGTGTTTTTGTGAACTTTACTGTAGTATATACTGTAGCATTTACAGTTAACTATAGTATAAATAATCTAGTAAAAGAAAACTGTAGTTTATACTTTAGTAATTAATGTTGTGTTTTTGCAGACTGTAGTATATTGTAGTATTTACTGTAGTTTTTCATTAACATTTGACATTTTTGATCAGAAACTCACTTCTTTAGCCAATGTGCAGATTTTGTCAAAGATCCGTGATATCTCTATGTGACTGAGGGAGATGGCTGAAAAGGACGAGGTGAGTGTAGGAAAGCGGAAGGGAGCTGATAAGTAAGGGAAAGGTAACGAACAAGATAGAAGGGAAGAAGCGTGAGAACAGGTCAAGGAAAAGCAAGGGCTCGGGAGGTTTGGAGAGTTGAGAGAGGAGCTCAGGGCTAGAACTTGACAGTAGAGATCTTCATGGGTCCAAAAAGTTGGACCTGTTCCAAAATAAACATGGGGCTTTCCCACCTGGACCCGATATGCATAAAAATGTTTTTAAAATTTAGAGACCCGTTCCGAACAGACCGAAGGACAACTAGACCCGTTCTGTATAGACCTGGTTGAATCCAGACCCGGTCTGATCAGAGTGAAGCAGCAGCAAAGTCATTATTTAAGCTATTTTATTAATTGGAGGTGATAAAGTGCAAGAGGAGGGAAAAGAGGTGCAGCTCTAGAAGGCGGTGGAGGGGCCGTACTGTGAGTGAGTGACACAGGGAGCAGGAAGTAGGGAGAGAGGAGAGACAGCAAACAATCAAGCCAAGTCTTGCTCTAGTAGACTAATAGCTGCCATAGCTAGGTTATTTGTCATAAAATATAATTACATAGTACCTGTCTTGACTGCATCAAACCGGGAGATGCTAGTTAAGATAGCTAACGTTAGCTAGCTAGGCTAATTGAGGCTGCAGTGCATTCGCTTTTTCATCCTACAGTTACAAATACAACTCCATTTAGAATATTAATTAGCAACCTACCTGTTGGCTCGTGGTCGTTGTAGCCTATCCTTCTACTTTAAATTCCGTCATTTTAATTCCATCTTCCATTGATTAGATATCTCCTAACTTTTGCCACACACGGAGGCTCTACTTGGCAGTTTTTCTTCAGACCAGTCGCAGGCAGTGAGTTCTAGGGGGGGTCAGGGGCCAGGGGATTGGGGGATGGAGAGGGGGTAGAGGGGGAGCCTGGGAGGGAGGAATCAAGCATCACCTGTCAGGGCCAAACTAGTGCGGCGAGGTGTGGGATTGAGAAACATGCATAAATAATTACCCAGACTACCCTGCATGGGCTGGAGGAAGGCTAGGAGGACATACATTTGTGATTCTCAGGGACAGGCTTCCTCTACCACTAGCATCACTAACCACACCAGACTTCATACTAGATCTTATTCACTCCTCACACCCACTTTCAAGTACCACCAACCTGGATATACATAGAGAGACTGATCAAGGTATTGTATGAATTGTATTATTAAAATTGCAGAATTTATATATGTTTTACTTCTTTGTGTCTTTCAAAGCACCAGAGCAAACACAGACTTAAAGTTCCAGACAGTAGTGAAGCAATAAAAACCAAATAAATTCAATCATAAAACTGACTCCAGCTAATCAAACTGCAGCTCCAACAGGTATATTTCACTGGTCATCCCCAAAGCCAACACTTCCTTTGGCCGCCATTCCTTCCAKTTCTTTGCTGCCAATGACTGGAACGAATTGCAAAAATCACTGAAGCTGGAGTCTTATATCTCACTCTCTAACTTTAAGCAACAGCTGTCAGAGAAGCTTACCGATCACTGTACCTGTASACAGCCAATCTGTAAATAGCAATTATTTATTGTAATTAATAATTATTTTGCCTCTATGACCTATTTATTGCCTTACCTCCTTACCTACTCTTCTACATTTGCACACACTGTACATAGATTTTTCTATTGTGTTATTGACTGCACGTTTATGTGTAACTCTGTGGTGTTGTTTTTGTCGCACTGCTTTGCTTTATCTTGGCCAGGTCGCAGTTGTAAATGAGAACTTGCTTCTCAACTGGCCTACCTGGTTAAAAAATAAAATAATGGTTTTAGGTGTTTAATATCAGCAATTAAAATCAATGATTTTATGGTTCATCAGCTGCTGTGTGTGTGTGTGTGTGCGTGTGTGTGTGTGTGTGTGTGTGTGTGTGTGTGTGTGTGTGTGTGTGTGTGTGTGTGTGTGTGTGTGTGTGTGTGTGTGTGTGTGTGTGTGTGTGTGTGTGTGTGTTGTGTGTGTGTGATCATGTGTGGATCAGGAAAGGTTGGAGGGTGGGCGACTGAGATCCGTTGGTAAATTCCAAATTCTATGTTCAAAGTCTGAGCTCCTAATATCTAGTATTATATACAGTTGAAGTCAGAAGTTTACATACACTTAGGTTGAGTCATTAAAACTAGTTTTTCAACCACTCCACAAATTTCTTGTAACAAACTATAGTTTTGGCAAGTCGGTTAGGACATCTACTTTGAGCATGACACAAGTAATTTTTTCAACTATTGTTTACAGACAGATTATTTCACTTATAATTCACTGTATCACAATTCCAGTGGGTCAGAAGTTTACATACACTAAGTTGACTGTGCCTTTAAACAACTAGTAAAATTCAAAAAATGATGTTATGGCTTTAGAAGCTTCTGATAGGCTAATTGACATCATTTGAGTCAATTGGAGGTGTAGCTGTGGATGTATTTCAAGGCCTACCTTCAAACTCAGTGCCTCTTTGCTTGACATCATGGGAAAATCAAAAGAAATCAGCCAAGACCTCTGAAAAAAAATTGTAGACCTCTACAAGTCTGGTTCATCTTTGGGAGCAATTTCCAAATGCCTGAGGGTACCACGTTAACAATAGTACGCAAGTATAAACACCATGGGACCCCGCATCCGTCATACCGCTCAGGAACGAGACATGTTCTGTCTCTTAGAGATTAATGTACTTTGGTGCAAAAAGTGCAAATCAATCCCAGAACAACAGCAAAGGACCTTGTGAAGATGCTGGAGGAAACAGGTACAAAAAGATCAATATCCATAGTAAAACGAATCCTATATCGACATAACCTGAAAGGCCGCTCAGCAAGGAGGAAGCCACTGCTCCAAAACCGCCATAAAAAAGCCAGACTACGATTTGCAACTGCACATAGGGACAAAAATCGTACTTTTTGGAAAAATGTCCTCTGGTCTGATGAAACAAATATAGAACTGTTTGGCCATAATGACCATCGTTATGTTTGGAGGAAAAAGGGGGAGGCTTGCAAGCCGAAGAACACCATCCAAACCGTGAAGCATGGAGGTGGCAGCATCATGTTGTGGTTGTGCTTCGCTGCAGAAGGGACTGGTGCACTTCACAAAATAGATGGCATCATGAGAAGGAAAATTGTGTGGATATATTGAAGCAACATCTCAAGACATCAGTCAGGAAGTTAAAGCTTGGTCGCAAATGGGTCTTCCAAATGGACAATGACCCCAAATGTCATGCTCGTCGTCCTCCTCATCTGAGGAGGAGAAGTTTGAAGGATCGGAGGACCAATATGCAGCGTGGTAAGTGTTCATCTTGAATTTAATAAACACAGAGAACACTTAACGAAACTATACAAAACAATAAACGACAAACGTGAAGCTAATGAATAATAGTGCTGACGCAAAAACTAACATAGACAATCACCCACAACCCACAATGACAAAACAGGCTACCTAAATATGACTCCCAATCAGAGACAACGACAAACACCTGCCTCTGATTCAGAACCATATCAGGCCAAACACATAGAAATAGACAAACTAGACATACACCATAGAATGCCCACTCAGATCACACCCTGACCAAACAAAACATACAAAGCAAACTATGGTCAGGGCGTGACACCAAACATACTTCCAAAGTTGTGGCAAAATGGCTTAAGGACAACAAAGTCAAGGTATTGCAGTGGCCATCACAAAGCTCTGACCTCAATCCCATAGAAAATTTGTGGGCAGAACAGAAAAAGCGTGTGCGAGCAAGGAGGCCTA
The DNA here is from genome assembly GCF_002910315.2 of Salvelinus sp. IW2-2015. Taxonomy (NCBI): domain Eukaryota; kingdom Metazoa; phylum Chordata; class Actinopteri; order Salmoniformes; family Salmonidae; genus Salvelinus; species Salvelinus sp. IW2-2015. The sequence goes on along the minus strand of NC_036857.1, from coordinate 10,519,575 downwards.
CAAACCTGACTCAGTTACACCAGCTCTGTCAGGAGGAATGGGACAACATTCACCCAACTTATTGTGGGAAGCTTATGGAAGGCTAAACAAAACTTTGACCCAAATGAAACAATTTAAAGGCAATGCTACCAAATACTAATTGAGTGTATGTGAACTTCTGACCCACTGCGAATGTGATGAAATAAATAAAAGCTGAAATAAATAATTATCTCTACTATTATTCTGACATTTCACATTCTTAAAATAAAGTGGTGGTCCCAACTGACCTAAGACAGGGAATTTTTATTTGGATTAAATGTCAGGAATTGTGAAAAACTGAGTTTGAATGTATTTGGCTTAGATGTATGTAAACTTCCGACTTCAGCTGTATGTCAACTTTAATTTCATGGTATCCCAATCTGTACATTTTTCTGTTTGCAATAAATTTGAGCTTCTGGTTGTCGATGTGTCTCTGGTTGTCGATGTGTCCGTAAACCAGAATACACATTTATTTGTTGCTGCCAAGGCAGATGCTGTAGGCGCTATATCTGCGTTTTTAACACCTTTTCTGTCCTCGGAGTTGGTCATTTTAGGCGATTTGAATCTGGATTGGCCATCCCCGGCCTCAGATCAATTTAAAAGTATATGGATTTTTATTTATTTTTTATTTCACCCGTTATTTAACCAGGTAGGCCAGTTGAGAACAAGTTCTCATTTACAACTGCGACCTGGCCAAGATAAAGCAAAGCAGTGCGACAAAAACAACAACACAGAGTTACACATGGGATAAACAAACGTACAGTCAATAACACATTAGAAAAATCTGTATACAGTGTGTGCAAATTAAGTAAGGAGGTAATGCAATAAATAGGCCATAGTGGTGAAGTAATTACAATTTAGAAATTAACACTGTGCAGATAAGGATGTGCAAGTAGAAATACTGGTGTGCAAAATAGCAGAATTGATTTTATTCTGACTCAGTTGATCTCAAAACCCACATGGCTAAATGTGAAAAACCCTTTTAACTCCTTGTTGATTGATTTCATTCTTACTAATAACCCCAATAAATGTTTGTCAAGTGGAGTATTTGCATATAATCTCAGTGATCATTGTCCTATACTATGAATTAATGATACAAAACYGCAAAATACTAATCCATGTTTAATTAAGATACATTTTTAAAAGTTCTCCCCTCAAAGGTTTTTGAAGAGGTTCTCAAAGGTTCTACTCTGATTTATTCACTGTCTGCTGTATTCCTGACCCTGAGTTGGYTCTAGAAAATGGTTCCCCTATTTATTTATCTGGCAGATAAACACACCCCTTTTAAACAATTCAGGGTGAAAGACAGATCTAACCCTTGGTTTTCTTCTGAGCTGTCTGAGCTCATTCAGATGAGAAATCAGGCCTGGGCCAAAGCAAGGAAAACGGACTCTGTAGTGGACTGGCAATTTTTCTGACAATTGAGAATCATATGTACTATCTCGATTAAGAAAGCTAAATCAAGCTACTTTTTAAGCTCCATCTCTGACTCTGACTATTGATTCTTCTACATTTTGTAAAAGAGTAAATGCACTAAAGCGTACAGATTCCTCTTCTTCCCTGCCTAAACAAGTTCTGTCTGACTCTGGCATCTTAACTGAGAAGAAGGGGAAAAGTGATGCTTTAAATCATAATTTTTTATCAGCAGGCTTTTCATTTTAGAGAAACWGTGGTTTAATTGACCCTGAACAGTCAATTGACAGCCTCTAGCTGACTCGATGGTTAACACGTCAACATCTAGTGAATCTTTGTTTTAATTTGAAAATCAAATCAAATTTTATTTGTCACATACCTGTGTTTAGAAGATGTTATTGTGGGTGTAGTGAAATGCTTGTGTTTCTAGCTCTAACAGTGCAGTAATATCTAACAGTAATATCTAACAATTTCAACACAATACACACATCTAAAGGAATGGAATTAAGAATATATAAATATTGGGACGAGCAATGTCAGAGCGGCATAGACTTAGATACAGTAGAATAGGATAGAATACAGTATATACATATGAGATGAGTAATGCAAAATATGTAAACGTTATTAAAGTGGCCAGTAATTCCAAGTCTACGTAAACTCAGCAAAAAAAGAAACGTCCCTTTTTCAGGACCCTGTCCTTCAAAGATAATTCATAAAAATCCAAATAACTTCACAGATCTTCATTGTAAAGGGTATAAATACTGGTTCCTATGCTTGTTCAATGAACCATAAACAATTCATGAACGTGCACCTGTGGAACGGTCGTTAAGACACTAACAGCTTACAGAAGGTAGGCAATTAAGGTCACAGTTATGAAAACTTAGGACACTAAAGAGGCCTTTCTACTGACTGTGAAAAACACCAAAAGAAAGATGCCCAGAGTCCCTGCTCATCTGCGTGAACATGCCTTAGGCATGCTGCAAGGAGGCATGAGGACTGCAGATGTGGCCAGGGCAATAAATTGCAATGTCCATACTGTGAGACACCTAAGACAGCGCTACAGGGAGACAGAACGGACAGCTGATTGTCCTCACAGTGGCAGACCACGTGTAACAACACCTGCACAGGATCGGTACATCCGAACATCACACCTGCGGGATAGGTCCAGGATGGCAACAACAATGGCCCGAGTTACACCAGGAACGCACAATCCCTCCATCAGTGCTCACTGTCCGCAATAGGATGAGAGAGGCTGGACTGAGGGCTTGTAGGCCTCACCAGACATTTCCGGCAACAATGTCGCCTATGGGCACAAACCCACCGTCGCTGGACCAAACAGGACTGGCAAAAAATGCTCTTCACTGACGAGTCGCGGTTTTGTCTCACCAGGGGTGATGGTCGGATTTGCGTTTATCGTCGAAGGAATGAGCGTTACACCGAGGCCTGTACTCTGGAGCGGGATCGATTTGGAGGTGGAGGGTCCGTCATGGTCTGGGGCGGTGCGTCACAGCATCATCAGACTGAGCTTGTTCTCATTGCAGACAATCTCAACGCTGTGCTTTACAGGGAAGACATCCTCCTCCCTCATGTGGTATCCTTCCTGCAGGCTCATCCTGACATGACCCTCCAGCATGACAATGTCACCAGCCATACTATTCATTCTGTGTGTGATTTCCTGCAAGACAGGACTGTCAGTGTTCTGCCGTGGCCAGCGAAGAACCTGGATCTCAATCCCATTGAGCACGTCTGAGACCTGTTGGATCAGAGGGTGAGGGCTAGGGCCATTCCCCCCCATAAATGTCCTGGACCTTGCAGGTGCCTTGGTGGAAGAGTGGGGTAACATTTCACAGCAAGAACTGTCAAATCTGGTGCAGTCTATGAGGAGGAGATGCACTGCAGTACTTAATGCAGCTGGTGGTCAAAACAGACACCCCCTTTGTTCAGGGAAACATTATTCAATTTCTGTTTGTCACATGTCTGTGGAACTTTTTCAGTTTATGTCTCAGTTGTTGAATCTTGTTATGCTCATACAAATATTTACACATTTACACATTTACACATTGCTGAAAATCAACACAGTTGACAGTGAGATGACGTTTCATTTTTTTGCTGAGTTTATATAGGGCAGCAGCCTCTAAAGTGCTAGTGATGGCTATTTAACATAATTTAACAATCTAATGGCCTTGAGATAGAAACWGTTTTTGCTGGTTTGGAAGGCGGCCCATGTACTCCCCCTTCACAAAAGTGGTGACCCTTGTGACCTAAACAATTATCAACCTATTTCTAAACTTTTTTGCCTAGATAAAATATTAGAATCCTTGATTCATTCTCAGCTAATGTAATGGCCCTAGGTGTAGCTGGTGTTGAGAGTCAGGCGTAGGACAGCAGATATGAGTAATCAAACATACTTTACTCAAAAGGTAAAATATACAAAGTAACAAATCCACGTACACCGTTACAGACCGAAAATACAAAATAAACAATCACTCACAAAAACTATGAGGGGAACAGAGGGTTAAATAATGAACAGGTGATTGTGGGATTGAAAACAGGTGTGTGAAACAAAGACAAAACAAATGAAAAGTGGATCGGCGGTAGCTAGAAAGCCAGTGACGTCGACCGCCGAACGCCGCCCGAACAAGGAGAGGAAGTCGTGACAGTACCCCCCCTTGATGCGCAGCTCCAGCAGCGCGCCGACACCGACATCGGGTACGACCCGGAGGACGAGGTGCAGGGCGATCCGGATGGAGACGGTGGAAATCCCACAACAACGAAGGGTCTAGGACGTCCTCCACCGGCACCCAGCATCTCTCCTCCGGACCGAACCCCTCCCACTCCACGAGGTACTGACGGCCCCTCGCCCGACGCCTCGAGTCCAGGATAGTTCGAACAGCATACGCCGGGGCCCCCTCGATGTCCAGAGGGGGCGGAGGAACCTCCCGCATCTTAGCTTCCTGGAGTGGACCAGCCACCACCGGACTGAGGAGAGACACATGGAACGAGGGATTAATACGATAATCTGGGGGAAGTTGCAACCTGTAACATAGCTCGTACAGTCTCCTCAGGACTTTAAATGGCCCCACAAACCGCGAACCCAGCTTCCGGCAGGGCCTGCGGAGGTGCAGGTTTCTGGTCGAGAGCCAGACCCAGCCTCGCTGCGGTGGCGGTCAGCGCCCTCTTTTTGCCGCCTCACGGCCCGTTGTAGGTGCACATGGGCAGCGTCCCAGGTCTCCTCCGAGCGCTTGAACCATTCGTCCACCGCAGGAGCTTCGATCTTGCTCTGATGCCACGGTGCCAGAACCAGCTGATAACCCAGAACGCACTGGAAAGGAAAGAGGTTAGTGGAGGAGTGGCGGAGTGAGTTTTGGGCCATCTCTGCCCAGGGGATGAACGACGCCCACTCCCCCAGGCGGTCCTGGCAATATGACCGCAGAAGCCTACCCACATCCTGGTTGACTCTCTCTACCTGCCCGTTACTCTCGGGGTGAAAACCTGAGGTAAGACTGACTGAGACCCCCAGACGTTCCATGAACGCTCTCCAGACCCTGGACGTGAACTGGGGACCTCGATCAGAGACTATGTCCTCAGGCACCCCGTAGTGCCGGAAGACATGAGTGAACAGGGCCTCTGCAGTCTGTAGGGCTGTAGGGAGAACGGGCAAAGGGAGGAGACGGCAGGACCGATCCACAACGACCAGGATCATGGTGTTGCCCTGTGAGGGAGGAAGATCCGTCAGGAAGKCCACCGACAGGTGCGACCACGGCCGTTGTGGAACGGGTAGKGGTTGTAATTTCCCTCTGGGCAGGTGCCTGGGAGCCTTGCACTGGGCGCACACCGAGCAGGAGGTAACATAAACCCTCACGTCCTTGGCCAAGGTGGGCCACCAGTACTTCCGACTAAGGCAACGCACCGTCCGCCCGATGCCAGGATGACCAGAGGAGGGTGACGTATGGGCCCAATAGATCAAACGGTCACGGACAGCAGACGGAACGTACAGGCACCCAGCTGGACACTGGGGGGGAGTGGACTCTGTGCGTAACGCCCGCTCGATGTCTGCATCCAGCTCCCACACCACCGGTGCCACCAGGCAAGAGGCCGGAAGTATGGGAGTATGATCCATGGACCGCTCCGCTGTGTCATACATCCGGGATAGTGCGTCTGCCTTAGCGTTCTGGGAACCTGGTCTGTAGGAGAGGGTGAAAACAAAACGGGTAAAGAACATAGCCCACCTTGCCTGGCGAGGGTTCAGTCTCCTCGCCGCCCGGATGTATTCCAGATTGCGGTGGTCAGTCCAGATGAGAAAAGGGTGTTTAGCCCCCTCAAGCCAATGTCTCCACGCCTTCAGAGCCTTGACAACAGCCAACAGCTCCCGGTCCCCCACATCATAGTTTCGCTCCGCCGGGCTGAGCTTCTTCGAAAAGAAGGCACAGGGGCGAAGCTTTGGTGGCGTGCCCGAGCGCTGAGAGAGCACGGCTCCTATCCCACCCTCGGACGCGTTCACCTCAACTATGAACGCCAAAGAGGGATCCGGATGAGCCAGCACAGGAGCCGAGGTAAACAGAGCCTTCAGGTGACCAAAAGCCCTGTCCGCCTCAGCCGACCAATGCAGCTGCACCGGTCCTTCCTTCAGCAGTGAGGTAATGGAAGCTGCTACCTGACCAAAACCCCGGATAAACCGCCGGTAGAAGTTGGCAAACCCCAGAAACCGCTGCACTTCCTTTACCATGGTGGGAGTCGGCCAATTACGCACGGCTGAAATGCAGACACTCTCCATCTCCACCCCTGACGTGGAAATGCGGTACCCTAGGAAAGAGACGGACTGTTGGAAGAACAGACATTTCTCTGCCTTGACGTACAGGTCATGCTCCAACAGTCGAACAAACCCCTGTGCATCAGGGACACATGCCCGGCGCGTGTAGCGGAGTATATCAGAATGTCATCAATATACACCACTACACCCTGCCCATGCAGGTCCCGGAAAATTTCGGCAACAAAGGCCTGGAAAACTGAAGGGGCATTCATCAACCCGTACGGCATGACGAGGTACTCATACTGCCCTGAGATGGTACTAAATGCCGTCTTCCACTTGTCCTCCTCCCGGATACGCACCAGATTGTAAGCGCTCCTGAGATCCAACTTTGTGAAGAAGCGCGCCCCGTGTATTGACTCGATCGCACTGTCGATGAGAGGCAGCGGTTAGCTATACCTCACAGTGATCTGATTGATCCCTCAATAGTCAATACACGGGCACAGACCCCCATCCTTCTTCTTCACAAAAAATAATCTCCAGGAGGCAGGTGAAGTGGAGGGCCGAATGTATCCCTGCCCMAGGGATTCAGAGACATATGTTTCCATAGCCACCGTCTCCTCCTGTGACAGAGGATACACGTAACTCCTGGGAAGTGCTCCGTCTACCAGGAGATTTATCGCACAATCCCCCCGTCGATGAGGTGGTAATTTAGTCGCCCTCTTCTTACAGAAGGCGAGAGCCAAATCGGCATATTCTGGTCTGGACTCTCCACCGTAGTCTCACCGATGGAAACCCCCACACACCTCCCTGAGCACTCTCATGACCACCCCTTGAGAGCCCTCTGTTGCCACGAAATAGTGGGGTAATGACAGGCCAACCAGGGTAAGCCCAGCATCACGGGACACGCAGGAGAATCAATAAGGAAGAGACTGATTCTCTCCTCATGACCCTCCTGCGTAACCATGTCAAGTGGAGCGGTGGCCTCCCTAATCAGCCCTGACCCTAATGGTCGACTATCTAGGGCGTGCACAACGAAAGGCATATCCACAGGAACAAGGGGAATCCCTAAACTACGAGCAAATGAACGATCAATAAAATTCCCAGCTGCGCCTGAATCTACTAGTGCCTTATGCTGGGAATGCGGGGAAAACTCAGGAAATGAAACAAACACATACATGTGAGCAACAGGGGGCTCTGGGTGAGCCTGGTGCCGACCCACCTGGGGTGACACGACAGTGCCCTGCCTGCTGCCTCGGCTGCCTGAGGGACCCCTCCAGCACCGACAAGCAGTGTGACCTCTGCGGCCACAGATGGTGCAGGGAATGGCCCCTCCTCCGGTCGCCCTAAATGCAGCACCTCCCAGCTCCATGGGTGTCGGAGCGGAGGTGCTGGGGGATGGAACTGACAGGCCCCGATCCGGACATCCGCGCGCAGTCAGCAGGTTGTCCAGCTGGATGGACAGGTCCATCAGCTGGTACAATGTGAAGGTGGTGTCTCTGCAGACCAACTCCCGACGGACGTCCTCGCGCAGCCTGCACCTTTAGCGATCGATCAGGCCCATTCGGAAAGTATTCAGACCCTTTGACTTTTTCCACATTTTGTTACGTTACAGCCTTATTCTAAAATTGATTAAACAATTTTTTTCCTCAATTTTTTTCCTACTACACACAATATCCCAAAATGAGAAYGCAAAAACCTTTAAATAAATTTAAAGGTTTCTTTGCAAATGTATAATTTTTATATTAGTATTCAGACCCTTTGTTTTGAGACTCGAAATAGAGCTCAGCTGCTTCCTGTTTCCATTGATCATCCTTGTTTCTACAACTTGATTGGAGTCCACCTGTGGTAAAATCAATTGATTGGACATGAAAAGGCACACCTGTCTATATAAGGTCCCACAGTTGACAGTGCATGTCACTGCAAAAACCAAGCCATGAGGTCGAAGGAATTGTCCGTAGACAGGATTGTGTCTAGGCACATATTTATATCTTTGCTTATTTGATCTGGTCAYTACCATAGGCATACAGCATTGCACCATATTCTTGTTTAAAAAATATGTAATTTGTGCTTCAGAACCAAAAAGTTTCCCTTCTTGACCAGTCATCAGCTTTATCACGCAAAGGCGGGCGCACACATCCAGATTAGTCACCAGAAAGCACTTGTTTAGTTAATTTTCTCCGGTTTTGTCTGGCAAAAACAGAGTAGCCTACCTTCTTATAAAGTACCCTATAAAGTACATATAAAGTAGGCCTATTTATAAAGTAAATATAAAGTACTGTTTAGAAATCTGCTACTGACGATTATTTGCCACAACAATAGGCTACCTGGTGATTGCATTGATCATTTTCAGATTTGAGATAGACATAGTTTGGGTGGTTATAATTATGTACCTCAGTGGTGGTACTGGTTAAACAGTATGTCTAAAGATATATGTAACATTGCACTCCAATACCTCAAATACTTATGGCATGACGATGTAACATATTCTGGCGAATACAGACATTTTTKAGTAAGAAAAAGGCTACAGACAGATCATGCTTTCCATGATATCAGTATCCCTAGTTGATATTGACTTCTAACATGAATGACTTTCAGCTCAAAATGCAGGGTGTAAGACGCAGTTTATTTCTGTGTCTTGCATTTTGGAAATGCATCACCATTTATGGCTGTAATGACCAGCTACATTTGCACAGCGATTGTACGTGTTAGCCTTGTGCGCATAGCCACTGGAAGTAGGGGTACTGACGGTGCTGCAGCACCCCCTTAAAAATCTGAATGAAAATGTTTTTATTAGTACTGGGTCTTTAAATCTAATCAAATCAAATGTTATTGGTCACATACACATGGTTAGCGATGTTAATGCGAGTGTAGCGAAATGCTTGTGCTTCTAGGACCATGCAGTAATATCTAACACTAATCTAACAATTTCACAACAACTACCTTATACACACAAGTGTAAAGGAATGAATAAGAATATGTACATATAAATATATGGATGAGCGATGGCCGAACGGCATATGCAAGATGCAGTAGATGGTATAGAGTACAGTATATACATATGAGATGAGTCGCAGTTGTAAATGAGAACTTGTTCTCAACTAGCTTACCTGGTTAAATAAAGGTGAAATAAAAATGAGTAATGTAGGGTATGTAAACATCATATGAAGTGGCATTGTTTAAAGTGACAAGTGATACATTTATTACATCCAATTCTTAATTATTAAAGTGGCTAGAGATTTGAGTCAGCATGTTGGCAGCAGCCACTCAATGTTAGTGATGGCTGTTTAACAGTCTGATGGCCTTGAGATAGAAGCTGTTTTTCAGTCTCTCGGTCCCAGCTTTGATGCACCTGTACTGACCTCGCCTTCTGGATGATAGTGGGGTGAACAGGCAGTGGCTCGGGTGGTTGTTGTCCTTGATGATCTTTTTGGCCTTCCTGTGACATCGGGTGGTGTAGGTGTCCTGGAGGGCAGGTAGTTTGCCCCCGGTGATGCGTTGTGCAGACCTCACTACCCTCTGGAGAGCCTTGCGATTGTGGGCGGAGCAGTTGCCATACCAGGCGGTGATACAGCTCGACAGTATGCTCTCGATTGTGCATCTGTAAAAGTTTGTGAATATTTTTGGTGACAAGCCAAATTTCTTCAGCCTCCTGAGGTTGAAGAGGCGCTGATGCGCCTTCTTCACCACTCTGTCTGTGTGGGTGGACCATTTCAGTTTGTCCGTGATGTGTACGCCGAGGAACTTAAAACATTCCACCTTCTCCATTACTGTCCCGTCGATGTAGATAGGGGGGTGCTCCCTCTGCTGTTTCCTGAAGTCCACAATCATCTCCTTTGTTTTGTTGACGTTGAGTGTGAGTGTGAGGTTATTTTCCTGACACCACACTCCGAGCTTAATGACGAGTTTGGAGGGTGCTATGGCGTTAAATGCTGAGCTGTAGTCGATGAACAGCATTCTTACATAGGTATTCCTCTAGTCCAGATGGGTTAGGGCAGTGTGCAGTGTGATTGCAATTGCGTCGTCTGTTGACCTATTGGAGCGGTAAGCAAATCGAAGTGGGTCTACGGTATCAGGTAGGGTGTAGGTGATATGATCCTTGAATAGTCTCTCAAAGCACTTCATGATGACGGAAGTGAGTGCTACTGGGCTATAGTCGTTTAGCTCAGTTACCTTAGCTTTCTTGGGAACAGGAACAATGGTAACCCTCTTGAAGCATGTGAGAACAGCAGACTGGAATAGGGATTGATTGAATATGTCCGTAAACACACCAGCCAGCTGGTCAGCGCATGCTCTGAGGACGCGGCTAGGAATGCCATCTGGGCCGGCAGCCTTGCGAGGGTTAACACGTTTAAATGTTTTACTCACGTTGGCTGCGGTGAAGGAGAGGCCGCAGGTTTTGGTAGCGGGCCGTGTCGGTKGCTCTGTATTGTCCTCCAAAGCGAGCAAAGAAGTTTTTCAGTTTGTCTGGGAGCAAGACATCGGGGTCCGCGACGGGGCTGGTTTTGTTTTTGTAGTCCATGATTGACTGTAGACCCTGCCACAAACCTCTCGTGTCTGAGCCGTTGAGTTGCGACTCTACTTTGTCTCTATACTGACGCTTAGCTTGTTTGATTGCCTTGCGGAGGGAATAGCTCACTGTTTGTATTCTGTCATGTTTCCGGTCGCCTTGCCCTGATTAAAAGCAGTGGTTCGCGCTTTCAGTTTTGCGCGAATGCTGCCATCAATCCATGGTTTCTGGTTGGGGAAGGTTTAAATTGTCGTTGTGGGTACAACATCACCGATGCACTTGCTAATAAACTCGCTCACCGAATCAGCGTATGCATCAATGTTGTTGTTCGACGCTATCCGGAACATATCCCAGTCCAAGTGATCGAAGCAATCTTGAAGCGTGGAATCAGATTGGTCGGACCAGCGTTGAACAGATCTGACCACGGGCGTTTCCTGTCTATTGGCTGGGAGCAACAAAATGGAGTCGTGGTCAGATTTGCCAAAAGGAGGGCGAGGGAGGGCTTTGTATGCATCGCGGAAGTTAGAGTAACAATGATCCAGAATTTTTCCAGCCCGGGTCGTGCATTCGATATGCTAATAAGATTTAGGGAGCCTTGTTTTCAGATTAGCCTTGTTAAAATCCCCAACTACAATAAATGCATCCTCAGGATATGTGGTTTCCAGTTTACATAGAATCCAATGAAGTTCTTTCAGGGCCGTCGAGGTGTCTGCTTGGGGGGGGGGGGATGTACACGACTGTGATTATAATCAAAGAGAATTATCTTGGTAGATAATGCAGTCGGCATTTGATTGTAAGGAATTCTAGGTCAGGTGAACAAATGGACTTGAGTTCCTGTATGTTGTTATGATCACACCACAACTCGTTAATCATAAGGCATACACCCCCGCCCTTCTTCTTACCAGAGAGATGGWGTTTCTGTCGGCGCGATGCGTGAAGAAACCAGGTGGCTGTACCGACTCTGATAACGTATCTCCAGTGAGCCATGTTTCCGTGAAACAGAAAATGTTACAATCTCTGATGTCTCTCTGGAAGGCAACCCTTGCTCGGATTTCGTCTACCTTGTTGTCAAGAGACTGGACATTGGCTAGTGGTATACTCAACAGCGGTTGGCGATGTGCCCATCGACGGAGCCTGACCAGAAGACTTCTCCGTCTGCCCTTTCTACGGCGCCGTTGTTTTGGGTCGCCTGCTGGGATCCGATTCATTGTCCTGAGTGGTGGACCAAACAGAGGATCCGCTTCGGGAAAGTTGTATTCCTGGTTGTAATGTTAATAAGTTGACGTTGCTCTAATATCCAATAGTTCCTCCCGGCTCGATGTAATAAGACTTACGATTTCCTGGGGTAACAGTGTAAGAAATAATACATAAAAAAATGAAATACTGCATAGTTTCCTAAGAACGCGAAGTGAGGCAGCCATCTCTATTGGCCTCGGATGTTACTAGTCCTGTATTAGCAGACCGGCATAGCCATCTGTAGTGCGTGCAAAAAATGTTCTCTGGATCTTGTGACATGAGACTTGCTTGTGACTCAAATAATGGTGACTTGGTCCCTGTGGTATTGGTTCAAGGACACCAAAGGAAGCCAGGCTTCCCCAAATATTTGACCAATAAAAACATTTAAATTACAAAATAATTTAGCTTTTGTCTCTCTGTGTTTTCATAATTTTCCATCAATTCGCAAGTGGCTGAATCTCACCGGAGAATTCATCAGAGCGAGGGAAACATTACCCCTCTATCTAAGTATGTGTAGCCCATGTATCTGATGCTGTCTGGACCAAAAGAGTATGACATGTTGCTACCATAGCATTTGATTGATTGATGCCAACATTTGGCCTCCCTTGATTAAACAAATTATAAAATAATTAGCCAATCGCAATGAACTGAGCTCAACTGTGGGCTGTCCTGGTGCAGCAAAACGCCTTCCTAAATCGGCCCTTTCCTAAGCCATGGATGGAGATGGGGAATTGGACTTCACTTAATTGTCTGTACAGGCCAATGATTATGACGGTGGTTCTGATCTAACCATGAATATGTTGTGGCACTGGCCTGAGACGATTGAAGTTCAATATGTAGCCTAGATGTAGCCTAGTAGGCTCACGTTAACTAGCTAGCTAACTTAGCTGGTTCATTGTGCCCATGTAAGGAAGTTAGGCTAGCAAGAATTTTGGCTAGGTAGCCTATGACAACAACTAAAAGTGTACTGTATGACAAAGCCGTATACCGTTTTGCCAACATGAAAAATAGGAGGATGCCATTGGCATTCAACTAGTCTACAAGTAGGGTGAGTCAACATTTTTTTTGCACACGCACGCACGCACACACACAGGCAGAATGCTGTGCTTGATCATGCTGCAGCTCATATAACTGTTTGTTACATGGACTTCACCAGACAGATGTTGCTCTCCGGTTTTGTGATGAAACAAAGTATGTGTTGTTGAATTTATTATTTCACTGTGTGAAAGTTTTCTTTTTGTTCTCATGGCCTCATTGTATATCATGGTGGCATATGAACGAATGGATTATACAGCAAACAATGCAATTATCACAACAGGTTGTAATATGACTTTTTGTACTGGTTTGGCTTCTTCAGTGATTTTACCCACACACCGCTACTCTCTCCTTTCTCTATCTCTTTATTTCTCTATCTCCTGCTCTGCCGCCCCAGTCTCTCCTTCTCAGGCGTGACTGCCCTCCACTGGAGAACCAGAGTACAACCTGCACCTTCCTCCACACACACTCACGGATGGATATTCTCTCTATCTCTGAGTCCATGGGCTTCCACCGGTCAGAGCATGCTAACCTCACCTAAGCCTCAGCAACTTCCTAATAAAGTTAGCTACTGTCTTTCTCCCCCCCCTCCCTCTCTCTTATATCCCCTTGCCCCCCTCTGTGCCGGCCATGCTCTCTCCCCTGTGGTGATTTCACAGGCTGCCAGTTCCAGTCTGCAGGTAGCTGCCAGCCCAGCTGACCATGGCGGGCAGCCCTCTCTCATCCCGTTCCCATGGCCGTATAGAGCCCTGTGTACAGCCCACTAGCCTGCTGGGAAAACCCCCCTCCTTCTCTGAAGGGGAGAGGAGATTACTCCCTCCCTCCCTACAGCTAGGCCTGCTCTCTAGCCCACTTTACTGTAGTGCAGGGCAAGCCTACAGGAACACAGTATACATGGTGGAAGAGCCTGCGTGGGAGGGTATGGGTATTAGGCACTGAAGCCTGTTTGCAGCTGTGAATGTGTTCTCTACATCAGTGCATATACACCGATGTAGAGAACAAGGACATTCCATAGAGAATTTTTACTATGGCCACAGATACAGTGGATGAAATATGGTGGAGTGGAAGGTGGTGGACACTGAGAGCAGATGAGAAAAGGATTTATGAGATGAATACAGAGACACAGGGGGATGACAGGATGAAGGAATGTGTGAATATGAAGACATGGTGAGATGAGGTGAGATTGAAGGGGTTGAGTGGAGAGAGGGTGGGTCCCAGACAGGGATTGTGGGTAAATCCTTGAGATCATATCTGTTTTCTTCTCCCTCCTATCTTGGAATAGAATAATGTCTTCAGCTTCTCCCCTATCCACACACACACATACAGGGACGTGTGAAATTGTCTGCAGCCTGTGGACAAGATGTCCATGAAGGATTAAACTGTGTGTGTGTAACTAGCATACAACTGAACATCACATTTTAAAATGATGTCCATTCCATTGATGTATTCTATATCTGTGGTAGTCCTTTACACTCGTACTCGTATACGAGTTGAAAATGGCAGATTTGGGCACTGATAAATGTCTATATTGGAACGTTGTGGCTGTATAGTAACATGCTATACAGTGCATTCGGAAAGTTTTCAGAACCCTTGACTTTTTCCACAATTTGTTACGTTACAGCCTTATTGGTTTAAATTGTTTTGTTTTTTTAGGTAATGAGGTACTGAGCGGTACTGAGCTCATCAAGGATCTCTCTGTACTTTGCGCCGTTCATCTTCCCCTAGATTCTGACTAGTCTCCCAGTCCCTGCCGCTGAAAAACATCCCCACCACCATGCTTCACCAAAGGGATGGTACCAGATTTCCTCCAGATGTGGCTTGGCATTCAGGCCAAAGAGTTCAATCTTGGTTTCATCAGACCAGAGAATCTTGTTTCTCATGGTCTGAGAGTCCTTTAGGTGCCTTTTGGCAAACTCCAAGCGGGCTATCATGTGCCTTTTACTGAGGAGTGGCTTCCGTCTGGCCACTCTACCATAAAGGCCTGATTGGTGGAGTGCTGCAGAGATGGTTGTCCTTCTGGATGGTTCTCCCATCTCCACAGAGGAACTTTGGAGCTCTGTCTTAGTGACCATCAGGTTCTTGGTCCTCCCTGATCAAGGCCCTTCTCCACCGATTGCTCAGTTTGGCCGGGCGGCCAGATTTAGGAAGGGTCTTGGTGGTTCCAAACTTCTTCCTTTTAAGAATGATGGAGGCCACTGTGTTCTTGCACATGCACATTTGTGGCCTGCTGGAGGTCATTTTGCAGGGCTCTGGCAGTGCACCTCCTTGCACAAAGGCGGAGGTAGCGGTCCTGCTGCTGGGTTGTTGCCCTCCTACGGCCTCCTCCACGTCTCCTGATGTACTGGCCTGTCTCCTGGTAGCGCCTCCATGCTCTGGACACTACGCTGACAGACACAGCAAACCTTCTTGCCACAGCTCGCATTGATGTGCCATCCTGGATGAGCTGCACTACCTGAGCCACTTGTGTGGGTTGTAGACTCCGTCTCATGCTACCACTAGAGTGAAAGCACCGCCAGCATTCAAAAGTGACCAAAACATCAGCCAGGAAGCATAGGAACTGAGAAGTGGTCTGTGGTCACCACCTGCAGAACCACTCCTTTATTGGGGGTGTCTTGCTAATTGCCTATAATTTCCACCTTTTGTCTATTCCATTTGCACAACAGCATGTGAAATTTATTGTCAATCAGTGTTGCTTCCTAAGTGGACAGTTTGATTTCACAGAAGTGTGATTGACTTGGAGTTACATTGTGTTGTTTAAGTGTTCCCTTTATTTTTTTGAGCAGTGTATATATATATATACACACATATATTTGTAATAATGACAATTACAACAATACTGAATGAACAATGAACACTTTTATTTTCACTGAATATAATACATAAAATCTATTTAGTCTCAAATAAATAATGACACATGCTCAATTTGGTTTAAATAATTCAAAAACAGTGTTGGAGAAGAAAGTAAAAGTGCAATATGTGCCATGTAAAAAAGCTAACATTTAAGTTCATTGCTCAGAACATATGAAAGCTGGTGGTTCAATATTCCCAATTAAGAAGTTTTAGGTTGTAGTTATTATAGGAATTATGATGCGTTGACTATTTCTCTATATACCATTTGCATTTCATATACCTTTGACTATTGGATGTTCTAATAGGCACTTTAGTATTGCCAGCCCAATCTCAGGAGTTGATAGGCTTGAAGTCATATACTGCGCTGTTTCAAGCATTGCTAAGAGCTGCTGGCAAACGCAGTAAAGTTTGAATGAAAGCTTACGAGCCGGCTGCTGCCTACCACCGCTCAATCAAATATCAAATCGTAGACTTAATTATAATATAATAAACACAGAAATACAAGCCTTTTGTCATTAATATGGTCAAATCCGGAAACTATCATTTTGAAAACAAAACATTTATTATTTCAGTGAAATACAGAACCATTCCGTATTTTATCGAACGGGTGGCAACCCTAAGTCTAAATATTGCTGTTACATTGCACAACCTTCAATGTTATGTCATAATTATGTWAAATTCTTGCAAATTAGTTCACAACGAGCYAGGCGGTCGAAAATGCTGCATATGCCCTGACTCTGCGTGCAATGAACACAAGAGAAGTGACACACTTTCCCTAGTTATTATTGCCTGCTAACATGCATTTATTTTTACTAAATATGCAGGTTTAAAAAAATAATAATATGATTACGTACAATTGTGCAACAATTGTGCTTTTTTAGCAAATGTGCTTTTGTTAAATTATCCCCCGTTTGGCGAAGTAGGCTGTGATTCTATGATAAATTAACAGGCACCGCATTGATTATATGCAACGCAGGACAAGCTAGTTAACCTAGTAATATCATCAACCATGTGTAATTAACTAGTGATTATGTTAAGATTGATTGTTTTTTATAAGATAAGTTTAATGCTAGCTAGCATCTTAACTTGGCTCCTTGCTGCACTCGCGTAACAGGGAGTCAGCCTGCCACGCAGTTTCCTTGTGAAATGCAATGTAATCAGACATAATCGGCGTCCAAAAATGCCGATTTCCGATTGTTATAAAAACTTGAAATCGGCCCCAATTAATCGGCCACCTCGGTCGACCTCTACTCTGTATCAAAAGGTTAGACGTTTTAGTCTAATAATCTTCCCATAATCTCCAAACTGTTTCCTTTCAATTGCTACCATTGTTATGCATTTTCATATTTCTTCTGTAAGAAACATTTCAATTTAGCCCAATTCATTCATATAAGCCAAATTCCACGATTGCAGATAAAGAGTGAGTACAATATGTGTACTTTCTTTGAACTTGTTTCCTCCCTCTGTCTGTCCAGGTATTCTAAGCTGGCCGATCCAGCTGAGTGGCTGTCCATCAACACCACCAATGGTCAGATCGTCACCACGGCAACCCTGGACAGAGAGTCCATCTACGTCAAAAACAACATCTACGAAGCCACCTTCCTCGCAGTCGATAACGGTGAGACTGTGTCCACTGTGTGTGTGTGTGTGTGTGCTTGTCGTCGCTGTTGCTGTGTGTGTGTGTGTGTGTGTGTGTGTGTGTGTGTGTGTGTGTGTGTGTGTGTGTGTGTGTGTGTGTGTGTGTGTGTGTGTGTGTGTGTGTGTGTGTGTGTGTGTGTGTGTGTGTTGTGTGTGTGTGTGTCAGGAAAGTGATGACAGAGAGAAAGAAGAGATGATATGCATACGAAAAAGGTGGTCCCAGCGGGGTGAGCAGAGACATAACTAAAGCTGAGTTAGAGCGGAAACTATTGGTTACCGAGAGCTAGTCATGCTGTATCGATCCGTTGTCCTTTCTTCTCTCGCTCCACCTCTCCTCTCTTTTCCTCCTTTCTCCTCTGCCCATGCATTGAGTGTGGGACATCCAGTTTGTTCTGCCACCCAGTCAAAGCTCAAGCTTAACCGAGCACAAACTCAATCACAGCAAACAAAAACAATTTTTTTCTCATGCGGAAGCAAACCGAGTCTTTCCCCCTCCCAAAGTGCCTTATCAGTGAATGCAGTGCATTGGTGTGTTTACCTAAAGTTGGGACGGCTTTGAAGCATGATTGACATTGCTTGGTGTGTGTGTGTGGTGTGGTTGGTGTGTGTGTGTGTGTGTGTGTGTGTGTGTGTGTTGTGTTGGTGTGTGTGTGTGTGTGTGTGTGTGTGTGTGGTTGTGTGTTGTGTGTTGTGTGTGTGTGTGTGTGTGTGTGTGATCGTGCTGTGTGTTGTGTGCGTGCGCGTGTGTGTGCGTGTTAACAGTGATTGACAACTTCAGAGACCATGACGTGTACTTCCTGTGTTGTTTCCTGCAGCACAGGGGGGATTAGACAGCAAACCCATTAGGGCTGACACGCTCCCTTAATTTCCATGCCTCCGCTCGCACTTTCTCTTTTTCTCTCCTTTCCTTTCCCTTCTCTTTTTCCATTTCTTCTTCTCTGTCCCTGTCTCTCTCCTTGCACACTTTTTCAAAGCCCTCTGACCCTATGAAAGTTCCTTGTGACGTGTTGTCTTTGCACTCCGCTTCTGTATTCACCTCTGTCTCTTCCTTCTCATTATGTAGATCACAGTTTTAGGTGCGCCACCGGTGGTATTATTGGGAAATTGTGGCTGCGTGTGTGTGTGTTGCAGACTGTGTGGGTGTAGGGGGAAGGTCTGCAGTGATAAAGTGAGAGGGATTATGGAAGCGCTGGGGGTGGAGGGAAGAAGGGAGGATGAGAGGAGGCAGAAAGAGAAAGCGGGGGGTACAATATTTAGGAGAGAAACACAGTCAGAGAGAGCTAACTTATTATCATGGCTGTCACCACCAAATCACCGACACAAACATCTGTTTTAACCCGCCTATGGATTAGTTTATTTATTCTTTAAAGGACATAAGGGAGGCTTGCTAGAAGTCCTTTCTTCACACCTGAAATCTTTTAGCCGACATGAAGAAAAAAAACATTATTACCAATCCTTTTGAGGAATTTACACAAACATAATTATTTATTTAGCTGGTTAAAACCCCAATAATTCTCCTATCAGCCTCAGCAAGCTGCTTCCACATGTCCCCCATACATGACTGGGATTAACGAACTAAACTGCCAGACAGGGGAACTAAACCGCCAGACAGGGGAACTAAACCACCAGACAGGGGAACTAAACCGCCAGACAGGGGAACTGAACCGCCAGACAGGGGAACTGAACCGCCAGACAGGAGAACTAAACCGCCAGACAGAAGAACTGAACTGCCAGACAGGGAAACTAAACCGCCAGACAGGGGAACTGAACCGCCAGACAGGGGAATTGAACCGCCAGACAGGGGAACTGAACCGCCA
>NC_036857.1:10498006-10499825 GCF_002910315.2 Salvelinus sp. IW2-2015 | reverse complement strand
CCCGTCTGGCGGTTTACTGTTCCCTGTTCTGGCGGTTTACTGTCCCCCTATCTGGCGGTTCACTGTCCCTGTTGGCGGTTTACTGTCTCCTGTTCTGGCGGCTTCACTGTCCCTTGTCTGGCGGTTCACTGTTCTCTGTCTGGCGGTTTACTCTCCCCTGTCTGGCCGTTCCACTTCCCCTGTCCTGGCGGTTCAGTCCCCTGTTTTGCGGTTCAATTCCCTTGTCTGCGGTTCAGTTCCCTGTCTGGCGGTTTAGTTGTGCCGCCACTGTCTGGCGGTTCAGTCTCACTGTCTGTGTGTGTGTGTGTGTGTGTGTGTGTGTGTGTGTGTGTGTGTGTGTGTGTGTGTGTGTGTGTGTGAGCCTATGCACACAAAAGCACTGTGATGTGTGTCTTACCACTCTCCCCTCACTGCTTTGTTCCAATAGAGAACATACAGACTCCGGAGTAGAGATGGATACAGTATGCAGTGAAGTGTAATTGGGGACATAGTATCCACAGACTTGATGAAAGGAGACCATACAGTATGGTCCTTTTGTCACCATGCAGACTAAAGAGAATGTACTGTATGGTATCTACCCGGTTTACACACCTCTGCTGGTGGTGAATATGGTCATCATAGTATTGGAGACTAGTACTGAACAAGAGCCAACATTGAGATGATAATCCCCACATGTTAAATGTCATGCCTCCTGTTTGACTTCTTCACCTGTCGGTTAGCCAGCCTCCTGCTGTTGCTGATAAGGTCAAGGGTTATGAACTGGTAACTGATGTAAATGATCATGACTGCAGGATATCCTTAATATTCCATTTTATAACCCACATTTTTACTTTTATTCTCTGCTTTAGGGGTTTCCGTGGCCTACTCCGTTAGCCTTAACAGAAGAGTAATACATTTATCTTCCTCTGGTACCCCTCTCCCTCCTCTTTCTTTCTCTCTCCCGCTCCTCTGTAGTACTCTTTATCTCACTCTCCCCCTCCTTCTCCATCTTTGTCAAATGTCTTGCACCATTGCCAAGTTTAATTGCCAGATCTGTGAGCTTTACATAAATCTTTGGTAAATGACAGAGCTCTTATCTCCGTCCCGGGCTTGGTTCTGGGACACTTCCCCACTAACCATTGGCTGAGCCAGCGGGGCGTAGCAGGGAAATTACTCCTAATTGGAGGCAGCAAGGGTCACCGGCCCCCTGACAAACACTCTCAATAAACAGCATTGAGCTGATTGTACTGCTGCACACAGTCTCTCTCTCATTTAGTCTGAGACAGACAGTCTCTAACTTTCTTTCTTTTTGACACACACATTACTCTCTTTTTCTCTAGTATACTCTATCTCTTCCTCTGTATTACACATTTTGACTTTTTCTCTTTCCTCTTGCTGTACTTTGTCGTTCTGTCTCTCTTGTCCTGTCTCTCTGATTGCTGAAGGCCTTTTCTCTCTTCTTTCCCTGACATCTAAATGTTATGTGTGTAATGCGTCTGTGTATAGCTGGTGAGATGAGTCAGGCGCAGGACAACAGATATGAGTAATGAAAGCAATTTTACTCAATAATATAACAATACACGTCGTATAAATACAAGGCCACAAATACGGACCGCAATACAATAAACAATTACTCACAAACAAACATGGGGGAACAGAGGGTTAAATAATGAACAAGTAATTGTGGAATTGAAACCAGGTGTGTAAGACAAAGACAAAACAAATGGGAAATGAAAAGTGGATCGGCGATGGCTAGAAGGCCGGTGACTTCGAACGCCGACCGAAGAAGGAGAGGGACCGACTTCGGCGGAAGTCTTGACAATGTGGCCATGTTCCATCG
>NC_036857.1:10490246-10497981 GCF_002910315.2 Salvelinus sp. IW2-2015 | reverse complement strand
AAGAGAGAGATGCCAATATCCCTCATCACAACGTGCCAGTTCCTACATACATCAGGCTCAAACTAAACGTACGTGGATATTTTTCTCTCTGAGGTGTGTGTTGTGTGTGTCGTGTGTGGTGTGTGTGTGGTGTGTGTGTGTGTGTGTGGTGTGTGTGTGTGTGGTGTGTGGTGTGTGTGTGTGTGTGTGTGTGTGTGGTGTGTGTGTGTCGTGTGGTGTGTGGTGTGTGTGTGTGTGTGTGTGTGTGTGTGATTTTGTGGGTGTGTAAAAGTGTTATATTACACAAATTGAAGGCCATGGTTTATTGATGTGAGTGACCACACACACACACACACACACACACACACACACACACACACACACACACACACACACACACACACACACACACACACACACACACACCTCAGAGAAAATATCCACGTACTGTTTAGTGTGTGAGCTGTGTATGTAGGGAGATGGGTTGTGATGAGAGGGATTTGGCTGTATGAAATAAGGGGTGGTTGAACAGCCAAATGTCAGCAGTTCTCTCTCTCTCTCTCTCTCCCTCTCTCGCTCGCTCTTTCAATTAAATTCAAAGGGCTTTATTGGCATGGGAAACATATGTTTTTATTTCCAAAGCAAGTGAAATAGATAAAATAGTTGTGCAAATAGTACAAAAGGGAAAATAATGAAACATAAATGTGGGTTGTATTTACAATGGTGTTTGTTCTTCACTGGTTGCCCTTTTCGTGTCACAACAGGTCCCAAATATTGCTGCTGTGATGGCACACTGTGGTATTTCACCCAATAGATATGGGAGTTGTTTTCAAATTCTTTGTGTGTCTGTGTAATCTGAGGGGAATATGTGTGTCTAATATGGTCATACATTAGGAAGTGCTGCTCAGGTTTCACCTCATTTTGTGGGCAGTGTGTACATAGCCTGTCTTCTCTTGAAAGCCAGGTCTGCCTACGGCAGCGCCTCTCAATATCAAGGCTATGCTCACTGATTCTGTACATAGTCAAAGCTTTCCCTAAGTTTGGGTCAGTCACAGTGTTCAGGTATTCTGCCACCACTGTGTACTCTCTGTTTAGGGACATAGCCTTCTAGTTTGCTCTGTTTTCTTGTTAATTCTTTCCAATGTGTCAAGTAATGATCTTTTTGTTTTCTCATGATTTGGTTGGGTCTAATTGTGTTGCTGTCCTGGGGCTCTGTTTGTGTTTGTGAACAGAGCCCCAGGACCAGCTTGCTTAGGGGACTCTTCTCCGGGTTAATCTCTCTGTAGGTGATGGCTTTGTTATGGAAGGTTTGGGAATCACTTCATTTTGGGTAGTTGTATATTTTAACAGCTCTTTTCTGGATTTTGATAATTAGTGCTCTGCATGCATTATTTGGTGTTTTACCTTGTACACAGAGTCTCAATTTGGTGTTTGTCCCATTTTGTGAATTATTGGTTGGTGAGCAGACCCCAGACCTCACAACCATAAAGGGCAATGTGTTCTAKAACTGATTCAAGTATTTTTGCCAGATCCTGATTGGTATGTAAAATGTTATGTTCCTTTTGATGGCATAGAAGGCCCTTCTTGGATTCTTCAATTACATTGAGCAGATTTCTGACGTGCTGTTCCTTCTATTTCCATTGTGCATTTCTGTAATGTTTTAGTGATCCAGCATAGTGAAGGCTTCGGCTCAGGTTTTCTGTTTTTGTTTGGATAGGTTTCTCAATCTCTTTCTTAGGTTTTTGCATTCTTCAAGTAATTATCTTTTTGTTGGTCATTTTCTTAGCTTGTCTGCTTAGATTTGATAGGGAAGCTGAGAGGTGAAATATACTGCCAAGTTTACACCTTCACTATTASAGTGAAACATTTTGTCCAGGAAGCTCTCTCTCTCTCTCTCATTACAGGAGATACACTCTTATCTCTCTGTGTATATACATCTCTCTCTTTCTGTCTTTCTTTCCCTCTCATCCATGCTGTCTTCCTTTATTTGCTTTCTCCCTATCTCCACTTCCTCTCTCCTTTTCTCTAGTTCAGTCTATCTTCCTACACTGTCTCTCTGAACTCTCACTGGAAAGGGCAGTGAGAGTTCTGATCAGTGTGCGGCTGTGTGACCATTTGTGTGTGTGTGTGTGTGTGTGTGTGTGTTAACAATAACAACAACAGTAACAATAACCCCTTCCCTTACCTCATCTCCCCCTCTCCTCTCCTGCCTCTTCTTCCCTCCTCTTCTTCTCCTCCACTCTCCCCTTCTACTGTCCTCCTTCCAGGCTCTCCCATGGCCAGCGGTACAGGAACCCTCCAGATCTATCTGATAGATGTGAATGACAACGCTCCATCTCTGCTGCCCCGCGAGTCTCAGATCTGTGAGCGCATCAACCGCAATGCCGGCATCAACATCACGGCTGCAGACTCAGACACGGACCCCAACGTGGGCCCTTTCGTCTTCGAGCTGCCCACGTTCCCTGCTAGCATACGGCGCAACTGGACAGTGTCACGTCTCAACGGTGAGGGGACGGGACGGGACCGGCAGGGGTAGATGGGGGTTGGCCGATGATTGGCTGAATACCCTGGGAGCAAGGTGGTTAGAGTTGTCAACAAAGTTAACGACAGAAATATGATGCCACGTTTCTTTGACAAGAAATATATACACATATTTGACTTGTGCATGTCATAAAACCGAATGACCACTGCCGCACACGCTGCCGCTGTTTTCAACAGATTCATTTATACTATATACGAACAAACGAGTGCACCAGGGAGAATGGTCGTCACTAGTTACCACACCTACAAAGTCATGAAGCCCACCTATTTCTACAGTTTATCTTCTTAAAATGTGATTTTCAATCTAATCTTAACATTAACCACACTGCTAACCTTATGCCTAACCCGAACCGTAAATTAAGACCAAAAAGCTCATTTTGTATGGTCAATTTTGACTTTGTGGCTGTGGTTACTAGTGGAAACCAGGGAGAACGCGACAAGCATTCAGATGTAGTAAGTGAAAACACATTATCTACACTAACTGGGGACAGCTAGCTAACATAATGTCACAAAGCATGATTCGCTAGCCATTTAACTTTCATTCTGAAATAACTTCATATTTCCGGGATGGAGACTAGACCAGACCCAGAAGTTCTGACTGAACGGACACATATTTGAGCACCCCAGGACGGTCCATTTATTTTGTGCTGTTATAATTGATGCTATGAAATCCTCAGATTTCATTAGGTCAGTTCCCCCTCATAGCAAATAGCTAGCAAAACAAGCCAAGCAATGTTCACAAGGCCTATGAGCCCACAGAGGCAGAGCTGCTAGTGCTGGCAGTCACTGAGGGGCGGAGTAGTAAGTAAYTGAACAGCTTGTTTTGGACAATATATGTATTTTTGTACATCATTTGGTGTCTTTTTAAGCTACAATATGAGGTCCTAAACCTAACATGAACATCCTTGTAGCTGTGTGGGAAATAATCCAAATTATTGCTTTGAGGTAAATTGTTCCATCTGACCAGGAGCAATCAATCATATACAGTGGGGAGAACAAGTATTTGATACACTGCCGAAGGGAAATATAGTATTCTTTCGAAACAAGACACTCAACATATATTTTCATGGAATGCTGTGTGTCCCTGGAAATAAACAACACAACCAAAAGGGATTCTGTAAAATAACATTTTTGAAAACATAGCTAGTCGTGTATGGGGTAAATTTGAGAGACAGGGACAGAGTTCAACACTTCTACTTTTTCAATCTAAAAAGGTACTTTGTCCCTTCTTTGACTACCAGGAAGTTTTGAAAAGAACAGGTTGTGGGGAGGAGCTTCTATTCATAGAGCTCGCCTGATTGACCAGTTTTATGTAAGCAACGTGGACGGCAGTTGGAGCGGTATTTGTAGTAACGATAATCTCAAGCTAATTTGGCTGATACAAAAGCGCTCAACACATTGAAATTGCATCACGCTTTATCCTGATTTTGAACGACCTCCCCCTTTTGTTCATCTGGCTGAAGAACTAGCTTACCCAGTAACTCAGCTAACTCAGACACAGATGAAAAGGGGAAACATATACTGTTCCTTACTTGCCATAGATGAATAGGGGAAAACTTTTAATTATATTTTGCTGACACCTTACAGGTGTCAGTAAGTAGCATCAAGCTATATAAACAATTTACCTCTGCAAACACGTCTTCTCATGTTTGGTTACAAGGCGGTACTTTATTTAAAATGAGGTAAGAGAATATAAACGTTCATCCTTGGCGTATTGAACTAAGAGTTTACATAATGAATCCCCGTTTCTGGACGTGGGGACCAGTAAACTTTTTGATCAAACTTTATAATCAATGTAGAAGCAACAGTCATTTTTTAATACCTTTGGTCATCAAGAAACGCTCCCTTTTTCAGAACCTGTTTTAAGATCATTTGTAACATAATCAAATAATTTCACAGATTCTTTCGTTGTAAAGGGTTTTACAACACTGCTTCCCATGCTTGTCATGAACCATAAACCAATTAATGATCAATGATCATCCTAATGATCATCCTGTGGAACGGTCGTTAAGAAACTAACAGCTTACAGACGGTAGGCAATAAGTTATGAAAGACTTAGGACACTCAGAGGCTTTCTACTGACTCTGAAAAAACACCAAAAGAAAAGATGCCCAGGGTCCCTGCTCATCTGTGTGAACGTGCCTTGAGGCATGTGCAAGGAGGCATAAGGACCGCACGATGTGGCCAAGGGCAATAATTGCAATGTAACGGTACTGTTGAGATGCCTAAGACAGCGCTACAGTGGGAGACAGGTACGGACAGCTGAATCGTTCCTCCGCATGAGGCAGACGGCCCGTGTAACAACCCTGCCATAGGGAATCGGATCGAGACATTCAACCTGGCGGGCAGGTAACAGGATGGCAACAACAGCTGCCCGAGTTTACACCAGGAACGCACAATCCTCCATATGCTCAGGACTGGTCCGCAATAGGCTGAAGAGAGGCCTGGCCTGAGGGCTTTTAGGCCTGTTGTAAAGGAGGGTCCTCAAGACATCAACCGGCAACAAATCGCCCTATGGGCACAACAACCACTGTCGCTAGACCAGACAGGACTGGCAAAAAGTGCTCTTCTCTTACGAGTCGTGGTTTGTGTCCTCACCAGGGGTGATGGTCGGATTCGCGTTTATCATCAAGGAAGAGCGTTTACACACGAGGCTGTATCTGGAGCGGAATCCGATTTGGAGGTGGAGGGTCCGTCATGGTCTGGGGCGGTGTGTCACAGCATCATCAGGACTGAGCTTGTGTATTGCAGGCAATGGTCAAACGCTGTGGTTTTAGCGGGAAGGACTCCTCCCCTCAATGTGGTACCTTCCTGCAGGCTCATCCTGACATCCACCAAGGCACCTGACATACTTGATCCGTTCTGTGTGTGATTTCCTGCAAGACAGGGAAGTCAGTGTTCTGCCATGGCCAGTGGGAAGAGCGCCGGATCTCAATCCATTGAGCACGTCTGGGACTGTTGGATCGGAGGGTGAGGCTAGGGCATTCCCGCCAGAAATGTCCGGGAACTTGGCAGGTGCTTGGTGGAAGAGTGGGGTAACATCTCGCACAGCAATAACTGGCAATCTGGTGCCCGTCCATGAGGAGGAGATCTGCAGTACTTAATGCAGCTGGTGGCCACACCAGATACTGACTGTTACTTTTGGATTTTGACCCCCCCTTTGTACAGGGACACATTATTCCATTTTATGTTAGTCACATGTCTGTGGAACTTCAGTTTATGTCTCAGTTGTTGAATCTTGTTTTTGTTCATAAAATATTTACACATGTCTAAGTTTGCTGAAAATAAACGGCAGTTGACAAGTGAGAGGACGTTTCTTTTTTTGCTGAGTTTACTTTTTGATCTGGTTTCCGTTCAAATATTCATCAAATGATTTTTGACTGTTCACCTTTAAAACTTGTAACACAGGTTCAGGGCCTGGTGGTAACCTCATACCCAGTGATAATGCCTTGCATAATTGCCTGGGAAGAAACACTTCAATTTGGGGCCTAAATGGGGGCAAATCCAAAAGGAATGGCAATTTTTCATCATTTGAACTTGACTAATCACATGAATGTACTATGCATATTATCCATAACACTGACAAAATGTAATCATTGTTTGTAATGGGTATTAGTGGGGAGACAAGTATTTGATACACTGCCGTTTTGCAGATTTTTCGCTTACTTAAAAAGCATGTGAGGTCTGTATTTTTATCATTAGGGTACAACTTCAACTGTGAGAGACGGAATCTAAAACAAAATCCCGAAAATCACAATTTGTATGATTTTTAAGTAATTAATTAGCATTTTATTGCATGACATAAGTATTTGATCAAATCAGAAAAGCAGAACTTAATATTTGGTACAGAATCCTTTGTTTGCAATTACAGAGATCATACGTTTCCCTGTAGTTCTTGACCAGGTTTTTGCACACACTGGAGCAGGGATTTTGGCCCACTCCTCCATACAGACTTCCTCCAGATCTCAGGGTTTCGGGGCTGTCGCTGGGCAATACGGACTTTCAGCTCCCTCCCAAAGATTTTCTAATTGGGTTGGTCTGGAGACTGGCTAGGCACTCCAGGACCTTGAGATACTTCTTACGGAGCCACTCCCTTAGTTGCCCTGGCTGTGTGTTTTCGGGGTCGTTGTCATGCTGGAAGACCCAGCCACGACCCATCATCAATGCTCTTACTGAGGGAAGGAGGTTTTTGGCTAAGATCTTCGGCTACATGGGCCCATCCATCCTCCCCTCAATACGGTGCAGTCGTCCTGTCCCTTTGGCAGAAAAGCATCCCAAAGCAATGATGTTTCCACCTCCATGCTTCACGGTTGGGATGGTGTTCTTGGGGTTGTACTCATCCTTCTTCTTCCTCCAAACACGGCGAGTGGAGTTTAGACCAAAAAGCTCTATTTTTGAATCATCAGACCACATGACCTTCTCCCATTGCCTCCTCTGGATCATCCAGATGCGGCAATTGGCAAACTTCAGACGGGCCTGGACATGCGCGCCTGCTTGAGCAGGGGGACGTTGGTGTGCGCTGCAGGATTTTAATCCATGACGGCGTAGTGTGTTATAATGGTTTCTTCTTTGAGACTCGTGGTCCCAGCTCTCTTCAGGTCATTTGACCAGGTCCTGCCGTGTAGTTTGGCTGATCCCTCACATTCCTCATGATATTGATCCCTACGAGGTGAGATCTTGCATGGCGCCAGACCGAGGGTGATTGACCATCATCTTGAACTTCTTCTATTTTCTTCTATTTTCCTAATAATTGCGCCAACAGTTGTTGCCTTCTACGCAACTGCTTGCCTATTGTCTGTAGCCCATCCAGCCTTGTGCAGGTCTACCAATTTTATCCCTGATGTCCTTACACAGCTCTCTGGTCTTGGGCCATTGTGGAGAGGTTTGGAGTCTGTTTGCTGATGTGTGTGGACAGGTGTCTTTTATACAGGTAACGAGTTCAACAGGTGCAGTTTAATACAGGTAATGGAGTGGAGAACAGGAGGGCTTCTTAAAGAAAACTAACAGCGGTCTGTGTGAGACGGAATTCTTACTGGTTGGTAGGTGATCAAATACTTATGTCATGCAATAAAATGCAAATTGAATTTAACTTAAAAATCATACAATGTTGATTTTCTGGATTTTGTTTTAGATTCCGTCTCTCACAGTTTGAAGTGTACCTATGATAAAGATTACAGACCTCTACATGCTTTGTAAGTAGGAAACCTGCAAAATC
>NC_036857.1:10407351-10489965 GCF_002910315.2 Salvelinus sp. IW2-2015 | reverse complement strand
ACCCCCCCCCCTCCCCCCCCCAAGCTACATCTGGTTCCCCTGCACCGTTTAGACTGACACAGTTCCAGATGCGCTGGAGTGCTGCGGGAAGGGTTTTGCAGCTTCGAATTACAAGTGTCCTAACTGGTCCGGGGTCTGATGTCCTGCGCACCGTGGTGGGATGGTGTGAGCCGGCATTCGGGAGGGGCTCGCTCACAGAGCGTGAGGACTGCGCGGGCAGCAGAGAGGGACGCGCATGCACATCCCCTCCAGCAATAGATACTAGGGTTCGTGACGCATGAACCAGTGGAGAGTGATGTCCGGGAAATGGAGACAGGAGAAGGGAGAGGGAAGAAAGAGGAGGAAAAGAGGAGAGAGGAGACGGGAGCAGGAGCTAAAAGGAAGGAGTACGGTGTGGGGAACACACACACACCACACACACACACACAAAGTGTCACACAGCCGCACCACTGGACAGAACGTCTCTACTGCCCTGCCTCATGGAGATGAGTCAGAAGAGCATCAGGTTAGTCGAATAGACTAGACTCGTGAATAAAAGGAAAGAGGAAAGGAGATTCGGTAAAGCAAAAATGGAAGACAGCATGGATGAGGGAAAGAAAGACAGAAAGAAGAGATGTATAGACACAGAAGATAAGAGTGGGATGCTCCTGGTAAGATAGAGAGAGAGAGAAGAGAGCTTCCGGGAAAAGCTGAGAGGGAAAGAGTAGATCGCTCAAGGCGGACACCGGCACGATGAGAGGGAAAATGGGAGCCAGGAAGCTTCGCTCCTCGCTCTCGGGGTAGTAGAGGCAGTGCCTAAAAAGTGTTTGAGTGTTCTGATATTGGGTATTAACAGTATGTCTCTCCCCTCCCCTTCCCAGGTGACTATGCCCGGTTGAGTTTGCGGATCCAGTATCTGAAGCCTGGGGTGTATGAGGTGCCTGTGATTGTGAGCGACTCGGGGAACCCTCCTCTCTCCAACAGGTCCATTATAAAGGTCAAGGTGTGTCCGTGTGATGAGAATGGAGACTGCACCCTGGTCGGGGCTGTGGCTGCCGCTGGACTGGGGACTGGAGCTATCATAGCCATACTCATCTGTATCATCATACTACTCAGTGAGTATACTGACTGGACATCGTAGATACACACAAACAATTTTTCTTGTATTCACAAGCACACAAAAAGAATACACATACACACCTGCCATACCTCCAGACGCTTCACTTAGATTCACTCAGAGCCATCACTTTCTTATTAACAACAAATCGGGTTCACCGCTGTTAGAGAGTATAGAAAGAGACTAGGTCTGTCAGAGTTAATTAGTTTACTCAAGTTCCGTTTTAATTTGACTGTAGACATCGCATTGACTGAAAGTGTTGAAAATACGCTGAAAACATCCCAAATACATAATCTATACAGCTAAAAACAACAATGCAATGTAAAACAAGTTGACATTCAAGTTAAAGAAAGTGTGCTTTCTCAATGTACAGTTGAAGTTGGAAGTTTACATACACCTTAACCAAATACATTTAAACTCAGTTTTTCACAATTCTTTACATTTAATCCCAGTAAAAATTCCCTGTCTTAGGTCAGTTAGGATCACCACTTTATTTTAAGAATGTGAAATGTCAGCATAATAGTAGAGAGAATTATTTATTTCAGCTTTAATTTCTTTCATCACATTCCCAGTGGGTTAGAAGTTTACATACACTCAATTAGTATGTGGTAGCATTTCCTTTAAATTGTTTAACTTGGGTCAAACGTTTCGGGTAGCCTACCACAAGCTTCCCACAATAAGTTGGGTGAATTTTGGCCCATTCCTCCTCACAGAGCTGGTGTAACTGAAAAAGGTTTAATGGCCTCCTGGCTCGCACACGCTTTTTCAGTTCTGCCCACGAATTGTCTATGGGATTGAGCTCAGTGCTTTGTGATGGTTGTCCTTAAGCCATTTTGCCACAACTTTGGAAGTATGCTTGGGGTTATTGTCCATTTGGAAGAMCCATTTGCGACCAAGCTTTAACTTCCTGACTGATGTCTTGAGATGTTGCTTCAATATATCCACATAATTTTCCTCCCTCATGATGTCATCTATTTGCACCAGTTCCTCCTGCAGCAAAGCACCCCCACAACATGATGCTGCCACCCCGTGCTTCCCGTTTGGGATGGTGTTCTTCGGCTTGCAAGCATCCCCCTTTTTCCTCCAAACATAACAATGGTCATTATAGCCAAACAGTTCTATTTTTGTTTCATCAGACCAGAGGACATTTCTCCAAAAAGTATGATATTTTTTATCAAATACACAATGACAGCGCAACACACAAGGGGTGGAACAGTGGCAAAGGTACCCACAGGACAGACATGTCATGGGTTTCGTCCTCTTCGTCTGACGAGGAGTAGCAAGGATCGGACCAATACGCAGCGTGGTAAGTGTCCATAACTATAATTTAATAAATCAAACAGAACACTGAACGAACATAACAAAAGTACAAAACAAACAACCCGAAACAGTCCCGTACGGTGAAAACACTAACACAGGATACAACCACCCACAAAACACAAAGGAAAACAGGCTACCTAAATATGGCTCCCAATCAGAGACAACGACTGACACCTGCTTCTGATTGAGAACCATACTAGGCCAAACACATAGAAACAGACAACCTAGACATACAACATAGAATCCCACCCACATCACACCCTGACCAAACAAAACATAGAAACATACAAAGCAATCTATGGTCAGGGCGTGACAAGACAGAATCATTTTAGTCTGAGGAGAGATTAAATAGCATTAATACAACAAAAACTATTCAAAACATACTCCTTTAGTTTACACCAAAGTTAAACAGATGTATTTTTTTCTTCATAATAAGCAGGAGTAATATTCTTAGCAGATCAGAATGACAGCAGATTGTACTTCTATCCTGCACTATGTGCAGTTGCAAACCGTAGTCTGGCTTTTTTACGGCGGTTTTGGAGCAGTGGCTTCTTCCTTGCTGAGCAGCCTTTCAGGTTATGTCGATATAGGACTCGTTTTACTGTGGATATAGATAATTTTGTACCGGTTTCTCCAGCATCTTCACAAAGTCCTTTGCTGTTGTTCTGGGATTGATTTGCACTTTTCGCACCAAAGTACATTCATCTCTAGGAGACAGAACGCGTCTCCTTCCTGAGCGGTATGACGGCTGCGTGGTCCCATGGTGTTTATACTTGCATACTATTGTTTGTACAGATGAACGTGGTACCTTCAGGCATTTGGAAATTGCTCCCAAGGATGAACCAGACTTGTGGAGGTCTACCATTTTTTTCTGAGGTCTTACCTGATTTCTTTTGATTTTCCCATGATGTCAAGCAAAGAGGCAGTGAGTTTGAAGGTAGGCCTTGAAATACATCCACAGGTACACCTCCAATTGACTCAAATGCTGTCAATTAGGCTATCAGAAGCTTCTAAAGCCATGACATCATTTTCTGGAATTGTCCAAGCTGTTTAAAGGCACAGTCAACTTAGTGTATGTAAACTTMTGATGCACTGGAATTGTGATACAGTGAATTATAAGTGAAATAATCTGTCTGTAAAAAATTGTTGGAAAAATTACTTGTGTCATGCACAAAGTAGATGTCCTAACTGACTTGCCAAAACTATAGTTTGTTAACAAGACATTTGTTGAGTGGTTGAAAAACGAGTTTTAATGATTCCAACCTAAGTGTATGTAAACTTCCGACTTCAACTGTACCTAATTTTGCTAACCGTTACTTTAGACAAAATCAAGACGTCAATATTCCTGTAATGTTTTTTGTATGAAAAATCTTAAATTAATTTCATCTTAAATCACAGCAAATACTCAGATTTTTACTTTTAGATTTGTTTGTATTGTTGTTAATGGTTAGATATTACTGTATTGTTGGAGCTAGGAACACAAGCATGTTGCTACACCTGCAATAACATCTGCTAAATATGTGTATGTGAGCAATAACATTTGATTTGATTAACTTTCTAAAATATATATATAATTTGACAGCCCTAAAACAGACATATCTTCCTTCCTCTCGCTTCCTCTCCCCTTCCCCCTGTAGCTAGAGGTCTTCACATATCCACCTGTACCCGTATAACCGAGACCCGATCCGGGACCCGAGTGGGTCCGGATCCAGAAATGTAAAGAATGTCACGGGTCTGGGTCGAATCTGATATGATTGTCACAGGTCTTGGGAAAATGTAATTTTAAATGACTTGTCCGGAAGGCCCCTTACAGATCTGAATGTGACTGCTGCAGTAATCTATGCTGCTGCTCTTGCTTTTCACGAGTGTGGAGTGTGGAGAGTGGCACGAGTAGCTTGTTGTTGTTGGCCAATCATAAGACATCAAAGTGGTAATAAGCTACAGTCATAGAGCCTCCGTGTGTGGCAAAAGTTAGGAGATATCTATCAATGGAAAATGGAATTAAAATGACAGAATTAAAAGGAGAAGGATAGGCTACAACAACCAAGAGCCAACAGGTAGCCTGCTACTTAATATTCTGAATGGAATTGTTATTTGTAACTGTAGGATGAAAAAGCAAATGCACTGCAGCCTCAATTAGCCTAGCTAGCTAACGTTAGCTAGCTTAACTAGCTTCTCCCAGTTTGATGCAGTCAAGACTGGTACTATGCAATCATATTTTAAGATAAATAATCTAGCTATGGTAGCTATTAGTCTACTATAGTTTGAGTCGTCTCTCTCTCCCTCCCTCCTTTCTGCTCCCTGTGTCACTCACTCACAGTACGGCCCCTCCACCGCCTGCTAGAGCTGCACCTCTCTCTCCCTCCTCTCGCACTTTATAACCTCCAGTTAATAAAGTAGCTTAAATAATTACTTTTCTGCTGCTTCACTCTGATCAGACCAGACAGGGTCTGGATCTGACCAGGTTTATACGGAACGGATCTAGTTGTCCTCCAGTCAGTTCGGAACGGGTCTCGCGAGTGGCACAGCGGTCTAAGGCACTATATCTCAGTGCAAGTCTCTGATTTGAATCCAGGCTGCATCACATTCGGCCGCCATTGGGAGTCCCATAGGGTGGCACACAATTGGCCCAGTGTCATCCGGGTTTGGCCGGGGTAGACCCTCATTGTAAATAAGAATTTGTTCTTAACTGACTTGCCTAGTTAAATAAAGGTAAAATAAAAATCTATATTTTTTAAGATTTTGCATATTGATCCGGTTGGGAAAGCCCCAGGTTAATTTCAGAATGGGTCCAACTTTTTGGACCCATGAAGATCTCTACCTGTAGCTACCACTATCTCCTCCCTACACACAATACATCAGATCCCTCCTTATGATCACATGGTATATTAAACCACCTTTCTTACCAGATGCTGAAGAGGGTAATGATTTGCTGTTCTCTTGTTTGGGCCTTACAATCAAACATTTACCATGCAGTAAACACAATAGCATACAGGTTGAATTTTAGATGGATGCTTAGCTGGCCACCAGCATGTGTTCTCTCTGAGTTGGTGACCCCATGGGTTTTATTATTGGGTTCTGTCAGACAGGGGTTTTAATGTGGAGTTGTCTTGCTGAGGTGCTGCTGGTGGTTTGTTTTGTGGCTGTGTGCTCATGGATTATATTTACATTGTGGGTTTCGCTCTTATGTATAGTGATACAGTCCTATGCTCTACAAATGTGTAGAGCTTTTTGTGTGGTTGTGTGTTTTGCAGTCGGCCTATAAGTGTGTTGTTAAAGATGTGCTGGTTGTGTATTTTGCCGTAGGTCAATAATGTGGGTCAAGTGTTTTGTAGTGGAAGTGTGTTAATAAAGTTTTATTGGTTGAGTGTTTTGCAGTTGAAGGGTATTCTTCAATGTGTGTTCATTGTGTGTTTTGCAGTATTATTGTGTTGTTAGAGGTGTTGTGTGTGTGTGTGTGTGTATGTTGTGTTCCAGGTATGGTGCTAGTGTTTGTGGTGTGGATGAAGCGTAGAGAGAAGGAGAGGCAGACCAAACAGCTGCTGATCGACCCAGAGGACGATGTCAGAGATAACATTCTGAAATACGACGAGGAAGGAGGGGGAGAGGAGGACCAGGTACACACGCACACACACACACACACACACACACACACACACACTGAGAGACTAACACATACAGAGAGACACTCACTGAGAGACACACACACAGATACAGACTTGTACACATATACATGTATGTTTACAGTATACAGTGCGTTAGGAAAGTATTCAGACCCCTTCACTTTATCCACATTTTATTAAGTTACAGCCTCATTCTAAAATTGCTTAAATTGTTTGTTTTTTTGTCATCAATCTACACACAATACCTCATAATGACAAAGCAAAGCAGGTTTTTATGAATTTTAGCAAATGAAATGTATGAAAAAAATTAAATGAACATTTACGTATTGTGAGTATTCAGACCCTTTACTCAGTAGCTTTGGCAGAAATTATAGCCTCAAGTCTTCTTGGGTATGACACTACAAGCTTGGCACACCTTTATTTGGGGAGTTTCTCCCATTCTTCTCTGCAGATCCTCTTAAGCTCTGTCAGGTTGGATGGGGAGTGTTGCTGCACAGCTATTTTCAGGTCTCTCCCGAGATGTTAGATCGGGTTCAAGTCCAGGCTCTGGCTGGGCCACTCAAGGACATTCCGAGACTTGTCCTGAAGCCAGTCCAGCATTGTCTTGGCTGTGTGCTTAGGGTTGTTGTACTGTTGGAAGGTGAACCTTCTCCCCAGTCTGAGGTTCTGAGCACTCTGGAGCAGGCTTTCATCAAGGATCTCTCTGTACTTTGCTCCGTTCATCTTTACCTCAATCCTGACTGGTCTCCCAGTCGCTGCGGTTGAAAACACCCCCACAGTATAATGCTGCCACCACCATGCTTCACGTTATTTTTTTTATTTTTTTTATTTCACCTTTATTTAACCAGGTAGGCTAGTTGAGAACAAGTTCTCATTTGCAACTGCGACCTGGCCAAGATAAAGTGTAACAGTATAACTTTAGTACCGTCCCCTCGCCCCGACACGGGCGCGAACCAGGGACCCTCTGCACACATCAACAACGGTCGCCCACGAAGCATCGTTACCCATCGCTCCACAAAGGCCGCGGCCCTTGCAGAGCAAGGGGAAACCCTACTTAAGTCTCAGAGCAAGTGACGTAACTGATTGAAACGCTACTAGCGCGTACCCGCTAACTAGCTAGCCATTTCACATCCGTTACATGCACTCACCCCTTTTCAACCTCCTCCTTTTTCCGCAGCAACCAGTGTGCCGGGTTCAACAGCATCAATGTAACAGTATAACTTTAGACCGTCCCCTCGCCCGACACGGGCGCGAACCAGGGACCTTCTGCACACATCAACAACGGTCGCCCACGAAGCATTCGTTACCCATCGCTCACAAAAGGCCCGGCCCTTGCAGAGCAAGGGGAAACCCTACTTAGTCTCAGAGCAAGTGACGTAACTGATTGAAACGCTACTAGCGCGTACCCGCTAACTAGCTAGCCATTTCACATCCGTACAAAAGCATAGCAGTGTGAACAGACAACACAGAGTTACACATGCAGTAAACAATAAACAGTCAATAACATGGTAGAAAAAAAAGAGAATCTATATACAATGTGTGCAAAAGGCATGAGGTAGGCAATAAATCGAATAATTACAATTTAGCAGATTAACACTGGAGTGATAAATCATCAGATGATCATGTGCAAGAAGAGATACTGGTGTGCAAAAGAGCAGAAAAGTAAATAAATAAAAGCAGTATGGGGGTGAGGTAGGTAAATTGGGGTGGGTAGTTTACAGATGGGACTATGTACAGCTGCAGCGATCGGTTAGCTGCTCGGATAGCAGATTTAAAAGTTGTTGAGGGAGATAAAAGTCTCCAATTCAGGAGATTTTTGCAATTCGTTCCAGTCGCAGGCAGCAGAGAACTGGAAGGAAAGGCGTCCAAATGAGGTTTGGCTTTAGGGATGATCAGTGAGATACACCTGCTGGAGCGCGTGCTGCGGGTGGGTGTAGCCAT
Source organism: Salvelinus sp. IW2-2015 (assembly GCF_002910315.2). Lineage (NCBI taxonomy): Eukaryota > Metazoa > Chordata > Actinopteri > Salmoniformes > Salmonidae > Salvelinus > Salvelinus sp. IW2-2015. The sequence continues at coordinate 10,481,985 of NC_036857.1, read as the reverse complement.
CGTGACCGAGTGAACTGAGATAGGCGGCACTTTACCTAGCATAGCCTTGTAGATGACCTGGAGCCAGTGGGTCTGACGACGAACATGTAGCGAGGGCGCAGCCGACTAGGGGCATACAGGTCGCGAGTGGTGGGTCGTATAAGGTGCTTTAGTAACAAAACGAATGGCACTGTGATAAATGCATCCAGTTTGCTGAGTAGAGTATTGGAAGCTATTTTGTAGATGACATCGCCGAAGTCGAGGATCGGTAGGATTAGTCAGTTTTACTAGGGTAAGTTTGGCGGCGTGAGTGAAGGAGGCTTGTTTGCGGAATAGAAAGCCGATTCTTCGTTGATTTGATTTTGGATTGGAGAATGTTTGATCATGAGTCTGGAAGGAGAGTTTGCAGTCTACAGACACCTAGGTACTTATAGATGTCACATATTCTAGGTCGAACGTCCAGGGTGGTGATGCTAGTCGGCGTGCGGGTGCAGGCAGCGAACGGTTGAAAAGCATGCATTTGGTTTTACTAGCGTTTAAGAGGCAGTTGGGAGGCCACGGAAGGATGTTGTATGGCATTGAAGCTCGTTTGGGAGGTTAGATAGCACAGTGTCCAAGGAAGGGCCGGAAGTATATATAATGGTGTCGTCTGCGTAGAGGTGGATCAGGGAATCGCCCGCAGCAAGAGCAACATCATTGATGTATACAGAGAAAAGAGTCGGCCCGAGAATTGAACCCTGTGGACCCCATAGAGACTTGCCAGAGGACCGGACAACATGCCCTCCGATTTGACACACTGACTCTGTCTGCAAAGTAAGTTGGTGAACCAGGCAAGGCAGTCATTAGAAAAACCGAGGCTACTGAGTCTGCCGATAAGAATATGGTGATTGACGAGTCGAAAGCCTGCCAGGTCGGATAAGACGGCTGCACAGTAATGTCTTTTATCGATGGCGGTTATGATATCGTTTAGTACCTTGAGGCGGGCTGAGGTGCACCCGTGACCGGCTCGGGAACCGATTGCACCAGCGGAGAAGGTACGGTGGGATTCGAGATGGTCAGTGATCTGTTTTGTTGACTTGGCTTTCGAAGACCTTAGATAGGCAGGGCAGGATGGTATAGGTCTGTAACAGTTTGGGTCCAGGGTGTCTCCCCCTTTGAAGAGGGGGATGACCGCGGCAGCTTTCCAATCCTTGGGGATCTCAGATGATACGAAGGAGAGGTGAACAGGCTGGTAATAGGGGGTGCGACAATGGCGGCGGACAGTTTCAGAAATAGGGGGTCCAGATTGTCAGCGCCAGCTGATTGTATGGGTCCAGGTTTTCCAGCTCTTTCAGAACATCTGCTATCTGGATTTGGGTAAAGAGAAGCTGGGGAGGCTTGGGCGAGTAGCAGCGGGGGGGGCGGGGCTGTGAAGGTTGCCAGGCAGGAAAGGCATGGCCAGCCATTGAGAAATGCTTGTTGAAGTCTTCGATTATCACGGATTTATCGGTGGTGACCGTGTTACCTTAGCCTCAGTGCAGTGGGCAGCTGGGAGGAGGTGCTCTGTTTTCTCCATGGACTTTACAGTATCCCAGAACTTTTTGGAGTTAGAGCTACAGGATGCAAATTTCTGCTTGAAAAAGCTGGCCTTTGCTTTCCTGACTGACTGCGTGTATTGGTTCCTGACTTCCCTGAACAGTTGCATATCGGGGGGCTCTTTCGATGCTATTGCAGTTCGCCACAGGATGTTTTTGTGCTGGTCGAGGGCAGTCAGGTCTGGAGTGAACCAAGGGCTATATCTGTTCTTGGTTCTGCATTTTTTGAACGGAGCATGCTTGTCTAATATGGTGAGGAAGAACATTTAAAGAATGACCAGGCATCCTCAACTGACGGGATGAGGTCAATATTCCTTCCAGGGTACCCGGGCCAGGTCGATTAGAAGGCCTGCTCGCAGAAGTGTTTTAGGGAGCGTTTGACAGTGATGAGGGGTGGTCGTTTCACCGCGGACCCGTGGCGGATACAGGCAATGAGGCAGTGATCGCTGAGATCTTGATTGAAGACAGCAGAGGTGTATTTTGGAGGGCAGGTTGGTCAGGATAATGTCTATTAGGGTGCCCATGTTAACGGAGTTTGATGGGTTGTACCTGGTGGGTTCCTTGATGATTTGTGTGAGATTGAGGGCATCAAGCTTGGATTGTAGGACTGCCGGGGTGTTAAGCATATCCCAGTTTAGGTCACCTAACAGAACAAACTCTGAAGCTAGATGGGGAGCGATCAATTCACAGATGGTGTCCGGTTTCCTCCAGACATGACGCTAGGCATTCAGGCCAAAGTGTTGAACCTTGGTTTCATCAAACCAGAAAATATTGTTTCTCATGGTCTGAGTCCTTTAGGTTCCTTTTGGCAAACTCCAAGCAGGCTGTCATGTGCCTTTTTACCAAGTAGTGGCTTCTGTCTGGCCACTCTACCATAAAGGCCTGATTGGTGGAGTGCTGCAGAGATGGTTGTCCTTCTGAAAGATTCTCTCATCTTCACAGAGGAACTCTAGAGCTCTGTCAGAGTGACCATCGGGTTTTTGGTCACTTCCCTGACCAAGGCCCTTCTCCCCCAATTGCCTGGCGGCCAAACTGCTTCAGAAATGTCTTGGTACCCTTCCCCTAGATCTGAGCCTCGACACAATCCTGTTTCGGAGCTCTACGGACAATTTATTTGACCTCATGACTTGGTTTTTGCTCTAACATGCACTGTAAACTGTGGGACCTTTATATAGACAGGTGTGTGCCTTTCCAAATCATGTTCAATCAATTGAATTTACCACTGGTGGACTCCAATCAAGTTGTAGAAACATCTCAAGGATGATCAATGGCAACAGGAGGCACCTGAGCTCAATTTTGAGTCCCACAGCAAAGGGTCTGAATACTTATATAAATAAGCTGTATTTTATTTTGTTTTTTATACATGTGAAAACATTTCTCAAATCTTGTTTTCGCTTTGTCATTATAGGGTATTGTGTGTAGATTACTGAGGATTTTGTTACATTTAATACATTACAGTAACGTAGCAAAATGTGTAAAAAGTTGAGTGATCTGAATACGCATATACATTGCACATACACCCACAAACACTGAGTGCAAGTTAGTTATGTCGTGAGGTTGACTGTATCATCTGTCTCTGCGTGTCTCTGTGCAGGACTATGACCTAAGCCAGCTACAGCAGCCTGACTCTCTGGAGCACATCATCAGTAAGCCCCTGGGGGTACGGAGGGTGGACGAGCGCCCCATCATCTCTGAGTCCCAGTATCCCATCCGACCTGCGGTCCCCCACCCTGGGGATATCGGGGACTTCATCAACGAGGTGAGGGGGGCAACCAGGGGTCATAGTATTGTTTTGTTTATTTCTTTATCAAGATACGGTTTAGTCCGTCAGCACTTTTCTACTTGGGATCTGACACAAACACAGACACAATTCCACATACAAGGCACAATGACTAACCTACAATACACAACTACAAACACTCAACATGAGACATTGAAATAAAAAATGAAGACATCTGTAAATATGAGAAGGTGCATATACTATGTACCTCCTTATTTCTAAGGTACATTTGACACACCTTCTGTTTCAGGTAAATGTGTGAGATCTGAGGATAATATTGCATAAATGTAGGCATTTTCTGCAAGTTGTTTATTTACAGGTTTCAACGCTCTTAACTTTGGCAACAGTGGAGATGGAGATTACCTGGCAGCTGTTATCACACACTCAAACACACACACACACACACATACATGTACGCACACATGCGTGTGTACGTAACCCCAATTTAAACACACTCGTGCAAGAAGGCTTTGACTGACAGGCGCCGTGACAACATGTTCACACTTGAGAAGTATTGGCAGCTGTTCAGCTTTGATCCATTCTGCCTACAAACACACACACACACACACACACACACACACACACACACACACACACACACACACACACACACACACACACACACACACACACACACACACACACACACACACACACACACACACACACACACACACACACACACACACACACACACACACACACACACACACTGTGTGTGTGTGTGTGTGTAATCTCGCTCCAGTAGTCTGGCAAAACACAAACACATGGTGGCTCGGCTGCCCACTGTATCCTCCTCCTTGGGGATTCTACATCCCTGCCAATGACATCACTCTGTCACTCCCAATATATTGCCTGTATGCCAACATTTCCCATCTCCTCTATGGTGTTTCCTTAGCCTGTGTATGTTATCTTGCTGAAAGCCTACCCTCCTCTGTCTCTATATAGTACTATACACTAACCTTGCTAATCCTGTTGGCCTTTGCTGTGATGCTTCCTCAGCCTGTGCTCTATTAACATGTAAACAGCCTAACACGCTCTGCTACGGAGAGYAAAATGGTCAGAGTGAGGTGTTCTCTCGTTTGTGTCTGGAAGTAGCTAGCTAGCAAGCTAGCTTGGGTGCTTGGTTGGRACAAGCATGCATTGGCAGGCAAGCTACAGAAGGACGAGTAGGCTACAATTCCCCATCGTTTATCAGTGCAATTTTGATGGCCAACTAGCTGTAAAAGTTTGAGAGGGTTTATCTAATGTTCCTTCGTTATATTTTAGCTCATCTTGCTCTGGCTAGCATTAGTTGTTGAGCTTGTTGTTGTTCATGTGCATAACTGAGGGAGAGAAAGCCTACCCTTTCATGGTAGTTTGATCAATAGCACTGTAAAGTTCCCAAAATGTAAGAGGCCTCCGTGGGATTTACATATTTGCAGAAATCCATTCAGGTGTATTTTGTGGCTTTTGGCAAATGTGCTCTAATGATCTAATGTCGCACTGTTGCAACTGTCTGTAAACACACAGTCCATTTCAAAGTGAATGATGGCTGGCCCATGTGGCAAATGACTTGTTTACATAAAGGCCTTCTGTAGCTCTGATTGGCTATAGCGCACTGGTAGACTCCTGTGTTGGACGAGACAGTTTTTTTTTCCTGTTTTATTGACTGCAGTGTCTATTAATTGTCCAAACGTACGGCCGCTCTCCCACTCTATATTGCTATAGAATTTTCACAAATGTCTTAGTATATGTACTTCCCAAACATTCTAATAATTTATGAAAACGTGAAAATGACCATATCTAAGTGCTCGCTTGTCAGAAAAGGTTTTTTAAAAAGTGTCATATTCTTCCTAGGGGTGTATATGAACAGATTTGAATATTGCTAAAATGCTGTCAGTTCCACTTTAACCCCCCTCCCTCCCTACAGGTCAGCCTGTTTACTATTAACTCTCTCCTCTCTCTATCTCCCTCCAGGGTTTGCGGGCGGCAGACAACGACCCCACGGCCCCTCCATATGACTCCCTCCTGGTGTTTGACTACGAGGGCAGTGGCTCCACGGCCGGATCCGTCAGCTCCCTCAACTCCTCCAGCACAGGGGACCAGGACTACGACTACCTCAACGACTGGGGCCCCCGCTTTAAGAAGCTGGCCGATATGTACGGGGGAGGGGAAGACGACTAGGGCCACAGGGGGCCCGGTCAAAGATCAACTTCCCCAGTCCACCCTACTCAGCTGGTCTGCCATGCTCTCTATGTCTCTACAACCTTGGGAGGGTCCTCAGATCTCCAACTTTAATACACACCCCACACACACACCAACCAACTGAACTGACCTAGCAACTGACCAATCAATTAAGCAACCGCCATAGTGGACTGTGCAGCAAGGCAGCTTTGGGTCCTACTGTACTGTACTGAGCCCTCTCCTGCTCCAAGACTGTCTAAGACTGAAACTTATGCTCTCCAGGTTTTTTGGTAGATTATGGGGTTGGTTACTTTTGTTGTGTGTTTTTATTTWWWTTTTTTTATTTTGTATTATCTCTTGCTGTCTTTACTGTCCTTAAAAGCAAGCTATTTTCTGGTGTTGGGCTCCCCATTTCCGCATCAGCCCTCAGCCGTCCCTTTGCAGATAGTCCAAGCTGCATATTGTGTGACGGGGAAGAAAAGAAAGAGAAACACAGAATGTCAATTTTTTCTTCTGCGTGGAAGGCCCTGGTTTAATCTCTCTGAACTTGAATTCCATAGAACAGAAGCAGTGTTGTTTAAGAAGTGCCTTCACTGGTGCGTATTTTGTCTGACTCTCGCTAACTCAGGATTGGTTCCCATTTTCTGGGCTAACGTGGGGCACCGCCCCCTTATAACCCCTCAAATCTGACCTTCATGTTCGACTTCCTGTGTGTCATGTCCATCACCCTGTCATGCAACATGGACAGACACAGGAGAAGTTGCAGAGGGGATTTGCCTTTGGGGGTGAGGGGGTATCAGGAGAGGGAGTGCTCTGTACAAAGACACATTACCAGTCAAAAGTTTGGACCCACCTACTCATTCAAGGGTTTTTCTTTTGCTATTTTCTACATTGTAGAATAATAGTGAAGACATAAACAATATGAAAACACATATGGAATCATGTAGTAACCAAGAAAGTGCCAAACAAATCAAAATATATTATATATTTGAGATTCTTTAAATTAGCCACCCTTTGCCTTGATGACAGGTTTCGAGCGCCAGAGAGGGTAGGCACCAGAGAGGGGAAGAGGGAGCAGGCGTGACAGATGGAGTGCTGCATCAGATGACCTGGCCTCCACAATCACCCGCCTCCACAATCAACCAACTCAACCCAATTGAGATGGTTTGGGATGAGTTGGACCGCAGAGTAAAGGAAAAGCAGCTAATCAGTGCTCAGCATATGTGGGAACTCCTTCAAGACTGTTGGAAAAGCATTCCAGGTGAAGTTGGTTGAGAGAATGCCAAGAGTGTGCAAAGCTGTCTTCAAGGCAAAGGGTGGCTACTTTGAAGAATCTCAAATGTAAACTGTTCAAAGGTTTGGGGTCATTGTTGTTAATAATAACATCAAATTGATCAGAAATACAGTGTAGACATTGTTAATGTTGTAAATGACTATTGTAGCTGGAAACGGCAGATTTTTTATGGAATATCTACATAGGCGTACAGAGGCCCATTATCAGCAACCATCACCGCTGTCTTCCAATGGCACGTTGTGTTAGCTAATCAAAGTGTATAATTTTAAAAGGCTAATTGATCATCAGAAAATACTTTTGCAATTATGTTAGCACAGCTGAAAACTGTTGTTCTGATTAGACTAGTTGAATATCTGGAGCATCAGCATTTGTGGGTTCGATTACAAACTCAAAATGGCCAGAAACAAAGAACTTTCTTCTGAAACTCGTCAGTCTATTCTTGTTCTGAGAAATGAAGGCTATTGCATGCGAGAAATTGCCAAGAAACTGAAGATCTCGTGCAACGCTGTGTACTACTCCCTTCACAGAACARCGCAAACCGGCTCTAACCAAAATAGAAAGAGGAGTGGGAGGCCCCGGTGCACAACTGAGCAAGAGGCCAAGTACATTAGTGTCTAGTTTGAGAAAGAGATTAATGGCAGCTTCATTAAATAGTACCTGCAAAACACCAGTCTCAATGTCAACAGTGAAGAGGTGACTCTGCTGGCCTTCTAGGCAGAGTTCCTATGTCCAGTGTCTGTGTTCTTTTGCCCATCTTAATATTTTATTTTTATTGGCCAGTCTGAGCTATGGCTTTTTCTTTGCAACTCTGCCTAGAATGCCAGCATCCCGGAGTTTCCTCTTCGCTGTTGACATTGAGACTGGTGTTTTGCGTGTACTGTTTAATGAAGCTGCCAGTTGAGGACTTGTGAGGCATCTGTTTCTCAAACCAAACACTCTAATGTACTTGTCCTCTTGCTCAGTTGTGCACCGGGGCCTCCCACACCTCTTTCTATTCTGGTTAGAGCCAGTTTGCGCTGTTCTGTGAAGGGAGTAGTACACAACGTTGCACGAGATCTTCAGTTTCTTTATGCAAGTTTCAGAAGAAAGTTCTTCGTTTCTGGCCATTTTGAGCATGTAATCGAACYCACAAATGCTGATGCTCCAGATACTCAACTAGTCTAAAAAGGGACAGTTTTATTGCTTCTTTAATCAGAACAACAGTTTTCAGCTGTGCTAACATAATTGCAAAAGGGTTTTCTAATGATCAATTAGCCTTTTAAAATGATAAACTTGGATTAGCTAACACAACGTGCCATTGGAACACAGGAGTGATGGTTGCTGATAATGGGCATCTGTACGCCTATGTAGATATTCCATAAAAACTCTGCCATTTCCATCTACAATAGTCATTTACAACATTAACAATGTCTACACTGTATTTCTGATCAATTTGATGTTATTTTAATGGACAAAAAAATTGCTTTTCTTTCATAAACAAGGACATTTCTAAGTGATCCCAGACTTTTGAACGGTAGTGTATTTTGATTTGTTTAACACTTTTTTTGGTTACTGCATGATTCAATATGTGTTATTTAATAGTTGACCAATCAATGTAGAAAATAGTACAAATAAAGAAAACCCTTGAATGAGTAGGTGTGTCCAAACTTTTGACTGGTACTGTATCTCTCCTTAGTCGAAGGACAATTCTTTTATTTCCTTCAAGTCTGAGGTTCTGATAAAAAGCCATCGTCAGTGTCACAATAGGAATTTCACACAGATACAGGATTGGGACTGTCTTTAGACAACATGTATTTACTGTATTCAAACCATTAGTCATTGCGGCTCTAAAAGCAGTTGAGTTTGGATGGCTTTGTAACTTTGCTTTTTTGAGTTCACATTACTTTGCACTTTTAACTTAATGAGGCTGGGTAGCTCGGGACAGAGGGATGAAGTGTGAAATGTGAAAGAAAATAATCCATAGTAGGACGAAGGATGAAGGTGTGTTGTATGGTTCTGTCCCCTGTTTCCAAATGTTACTAACATAGACCAACCAGACCACAAGATAACTATGTGTTGAGATAAACTATAGAAATTGTAAAAAGAAAAAGGTTGTGAAAGTAAATATTTTTGAAGTATTAGTAAACGTCAAACCGTTTGTGCTCCATGTCCTCTTGCACTGCTGGCAGAGAAGACAAAGTGTGAGACACAAAGTTTCAAGCTTCGGCTTTTGTGCTGATTCACTGTTCTGTCCTGACACACTTTAAATATACAATCTCTGATGCTGGTCCCTGTCGCAGCAACAACACAGAGAGGGAGAACTGAGATTCTGTCAGGGACTTAGCAAGCACCACCATATGTCTCCCTCAGACATTTTCATTCATATGACATTTTGGTGCAAGAGGTTTCGAAAAACAAGTTGGGGAAAATCTCTCGTATAAACTTTTTGGAAAGAGAGAAAGAAAATAACTGCACCTTTCCAAAGCCGTATTTAGTAGTGCTAAATCTGTCATAAGATGTTGGTATTGAGGAACGGACATTTTATTGTATTTTATGAAAACACCACTACCCATGCATCATCCTATGTACAGTATACAGTACATTTCCCCCAATGTCATTCAATGTCATTCCAGTTGAGATTTACACTTGAGAAGAATGTGCTTTCTACATACGTACATWCTCTCTTTTTCTCTCCCTCCTCTCGATCTCTCTCTAATATTAGATTTCATAGGGATTGGGCGAGGTTATGTATTTAATCCATCCTCCAGTTCTCCTCATGATTAAGAGGATGATGGATTCCTCCAGGTAATCTCCTTGACGAAGAGAGAGAGCTCTAAACTCCTAGATAAAATGTGAGGAGAGGATGACTCAGCCTCCCATGCTCTTCCTCCCAGCTCCCCCTTCACTATCAGGTTATTTCCCTTTACACTGCACCCAGTATCTCTCCCTCACATCTCCCTTTGGAGAAAAAAATATATGTACAGTATGCCTTACACAGRGGGGAGGAAGGACACTGGAAGAAAATAGAAGTCTCTGAAAGGGGACAAGGTCATATAGGTTATTGGGGGGTGTTATTATAACTGAATAACAGTGAGCCCTCAGAGTGTAGGTAGACCCTAAACCACCTGTGGTGAGAATGACCTTTGACCCTCTGATCCTGCTGTGTACCCACAATGCCTCTGGGTGACAGAAGCAGAAACCGGAAGCAGTGATTAGGCTTTCCACCTCACCTCTCGCCATCACAAAGTAGGATTAGTGCTTCTTTCTCCACTAGAACGTAGCTCAGCTCAATGCACACACATGCTCGCTTATGTGCACGCACACGTAAGCACATACACACATTACACAGCTGTTGCTGTTCGTGATTTATGATTATCTCTTTTTACATAGAAATGTTGTACATATACTTTTTTTATAAATGTTGTTGTTTTTCACTTTCGCTCTCTTTATATTCTTCACCCTGTATTTTGTTGTCTTTGTTGTTCGACGAGTAGCCTAACGAGCCTGCTTGCAAGCTTCAAATTACCATAAAAGCCATTTGCGTTCACTGAAGATTCAAAGAGACTTGTACGGTCACAGCCATACTTGTTTATGTGTCGCTGTTCAAGATTGACTTCATTATTACATTACAAGACATCCTACTGTACATATTTACACTCACCTTCTCTGGGCATCATCCTACATGTCATCCATATAGATGAGGCCTACTTGCTTTGCTCTAGCCCCATCAAAGACAGTAGAGACAGTATTCAGATATACACCTACCATGGGGGAGGCAAACCAAGAGGAGATAGATCCAGGCACTTCATGGTCCCACTTTGCATAATGCTGCTGTCATAAGCACTACATAGCATCATCAAGTGAATGGCCTAATGCCTGTCATAGTGTCTCATTATCACGACTAGGAGTTATTTGGGAGACAAATGAAGCCAAGCCGTGCCATTCCAACACTATGAGAGGATGAGAGGGAAGCCAGGGATGAGTTAAATGAAGGTTTTGGAGAAATGAAGGATTGAATTGGAGGATTACAAGTTGGACATGTAAATATGCAAAGGTGGTTAGGTTAAATGGATGCGATTGATGTGACAATGTCACACAGGGGAACTGGGATCAGGATGTATGGATTTGCACATCCACGCTTCAGTTTGACATATTGAAGATAGAGTACGCGAGAGGCTTAAGGTGTGCAAATAAATTCCTTGAGTCAAAGCTTGGGGTGAATGATATAGTGGGAGGAACGCAGTATGTTTAGCTAGTGCAGATGTATTTCAGACCTGCTATGTAGTATCTGTATGTACTAGTTACCCCCTTTACCATGAGGCCTGCACACAAACAGTCACTCTGTCTGTCCCTGTCTGTCTGTCTGCCCCTAGAGGGAAGTGGTCATCTTCTTTCAGAGTGGTGTTAGCCTTTGAACCCTCACTGAAGACCACTGATCCTGACAGCACTCACCAACCCATGGAGTGTACTGCACACTATTCAACTGCAGGAGACTCCAACAGGAGTGAGGTTACAGTATTAGACATAGCCTTCGCTATCACCAGGCCTGCACCGAAACATAACAGTTTTTGAGTCTCTCAAATGGCACCCTATTCCCCATGTAGTGCACTACTGTGGTTGAAAGTAATGCACTATATGGGGAATAGGGTGTGATTTGAGATGCATTCAGTGTCGTATTGGAGTMGTCCTGATGTTGCTCACGTCTGAGTGTACATAATGTAGTAATTGCTTAAAGCTAAACGGATCAAGTTAGGCAAAATATAACTGTACAATTGGAGCTTTTTTGCATGTGTCTTTTTATAATGGACTGAAGAAGAATTCTATGACGGTTATCATAAAGATCATTTAAAACATGTAGCAGCCCGCATGACCGAGGTTGCGGTCCAGAAGGACTTCTGGTGTGTAACATACTCACATACACTTAAGTAAATTAAAATTTAAAATTTAAAAAAAMCACAAAATGCTTAAAAAAAAGAATTGCACAGTTATCAAGTTAAAATACTTTTTTTTGTAAACTGTCAACAGCACAAGTATTTTGTAATGTTGTTTGTACCATTTTGTATGAAAAGAAGGGGAAAAAAAGGGAAAGAGTCCGTCGTTTTAAGCGTGTGTTTCTAGTGCCACTGCAATCTTGGTTTCCAAATACAGTAACAGTACATATGCAGCCTTGCAGATAAACCTTGTAATATAGAAATTGAGCTGGCAGCACCATGTCAGAGCCCCCGTGTTATAAATAAAGTTTCCCCTCCTTATACAAACACTGCTTCCTGTCTCCACATTCTCTTCCTGTTTTACATGTCAAGTTGTTGATGATGATGAGGATGATGATTATGAACAAAGACACAGATTATGTTACTATTTTCAAATACTTTCAATGTGTTTGACCCCAGTTTAGTTCTGTTTCAAATTAACTCCAGCAATGGTTTATTTTTAGAGACACAAATGATCATCTATAAGCGAACAAAAACAAAGCCATAACGTACAGCAAACACTAGCCTGTAAGCATAACGTGTGCTCAAGCTTTATTCTCCTCCATATTGGTAAAACATATTCAATTTTTTTATGACCATTTCTGCTGTTTACTATTCCAATTAACTCACCTATTTTTGAGCCAGTTTATCAACTCACTGAGATGTGTCTCCGTCTCCCAGCCTTTAGCATCAGGGGAGCACAGATTGAACCTGAGGGTAGTTATGTGATTTGGTAACTGCATTTGATTATGGCCCCGGAAAAGCAGAATGCAATTTGATGGGAGGCCCCTAGCCTCGTATAGAGTAACACTCACCTTGATAGAGTGAGCGTGCAAACTGCATGATAACTGGATTACAAGAACCCATCAGCCAAGACCCAGACTAGGGGGCGTCTTGTGTGTGTGTGTGTGTGTGTGTGTGTGTGTGTGTGTGTGGCCTGGATTTCCAACGACCTTGATCAAAATGCTATCAATCCTCATGTTTTCAGGCAGAGGACTGATTCCGAGGCTCACTGGGGGAAAAAAACACTCACTCAAACACATGCGCACACACACACAAGCATGCACATACACACCCAGGGTACAACAGTGAATTTCTACTGGGGAATTACTCTGCTTTCACTTCTATGGTACAATACAACTTTATTGGTGATGCACTGAAGACAGTCTGACTTCAAAGTTAAACTTAATGTTAAACGTTATGATTTATTTCATAAAAAATTACTGTGAACAATGAACAAATCAATTAACTCTGTGCATTTGTCTTCTCTCTCCCTGAGCTTTTACAAGGTGTGGGGATGAAGTCTGTACCAGCTGCAGCTGATGCTATGAAAATAGGAATAAAGCCAATATGCTTATACATGGCAAGATGGGTGCAGATTGTATTTTCCTAGGGGTCTATTTGTATTGCGAAAGTTCAGAGTTACAGCGTGATTGACATTTAACCTGTCTAGCCCCCGGGTTCCGCTAGCCCCCCACATTCCACTGAAAAGGCAGCGCGCGAAATCCAAGAAATATTTTTTAGAAATATTTAACTTTCACACATTAACAAGTCCAATACAGCAAATGAAAGATAAAGATCTTGTGAATCCAGCCAACATGTCCGATTTTTTAAATGTTTTACAGCGAAAACACCACATATATTTATGTTAGCTCACCACCAAATACAAAAAAGCACAGACATTTCTTTCACAGCACAGGTAGCTTGCACAAAACCCCCAAATAGAGATAGAATTAGTCACTAACCAAGAAACAACTTCATCAGATGACAGTCTTATGTTATACAATAAATGTCACGATCGTGTGGGGGATTGACGGACCAAAACGCAGCATTTGGAAAATAAGCCATCCTCTTTTTATTAAGAAGGAGAACCGAAAACAAAACACTCTTACAAAACACTCTTACAAAACTAACAAAACAAACGACCGACCGTGAAGCTAATAAACGTAGTGCACATACAGGCTACAAACGTTCAGACATAGACAATTACCCACATCACATGAAAGCCTATGGCTACCCTAAATATGGCTCCCAATCAGAGACAACAGAAATCAGCTGTCTCTAATTGGGAACTCATTCAGGCAACCATAGACTCTCCTAGACAACTAAACCAACATAGACAAAGCTAGACACATACACTCAACGCAAACCCATACACCCAACACCCCCTTTACCATATAACCACCCAAAACCGACAAAACACAAACAATACCCATGTCACACCCTGACCTAACTAAAATAATAAAGAAAACAAAGAATACTAAGGCCAGGGCGTGACAATAAATCTATGTTTTGTTCGAAAAATGTGCATATTTCAGGTATAAATCATAGTTTTACATTGCAGCTACAATCACAAATATCACCAAAGCTGTAACGGCGTTCCTCTCTCTCTTCATACGAAGAGGAGGAGTAGTGATACGACCAAGGCGCAGCGTTGTGATATGACATGATAATATTTATTTGAACAAGAACAAAACAAACTATACTTGAAATGATACAAAATAACAAAACGAAAGTAGACAGACTTAGAACGACGAACTACATGAAACACGAAGAACGAACGAACAAGTACTTACTACAAAACAAACGAACGAACGAAACAGTCCCGTATGGTGCAAACATATACACAGACACAGGAGACAACCACCCACAAACAAACCGTGTGAAAACACCTACCTTAATATGACTCTCAATCAGAGGAAATGAAAAACACCTGCCTCTAATTGAGAGCCATATTAGGTCACCCTTTAAACCAACATAGAAACAGAAAACATAGACTGCCCACCCAAACTCACGTCCTGACCAACTAACACATACAAAACTAACAGAAAACAGGTCAGGATCGTGACAAAAGCAGCTAGAACAATTACAGAGACCAACGTGAAATACCAAAATACTCATCATAAAACATTTATGAAAAATACATGGTGTACAGCAAATGAAAGACAAACATCTTGTGAATCCAGCCAATATTTCMGATTTTTTAAGTGTTTTACAGCGAAAACACAATATAGCATTATATTAGCTTACTACAATAGCCAACCACACAACCGCATTCATTCACCGCAAAGGTAGCGATAGCGAAAAAACCAGCAAAATATATACATTTATTCACTAACCTTGACAAACTTCATCAGATGACAGTCCTATAACATCATATTACACAATACATATATGTTTTGTTCGAAAATGTGCATATTTAGCGGTACAAATCGTGGTTTTACAATGTGAATACGTAGCCAAACTGCACAAAATTATCCGGATAAATTTCTGACACTCACCTAATCTAATCAAAGAACTCATCATAAACTTTACAGAAAAATACATATTGTACAGCAAATGAAAGATACACTAGTTCTTAATGCAATCGCCGTGTTAGAATTCTAAAAATAACTTTAGTACGACATACAGCTTACGTTATAGCGAGACAGCGCCTGCAATGAGGGCGGAAAATAGTACTAAACATTTTTCACAGAAATATGAAATAACATCATAAATGGTTCCTACTTTTGCTGAGCTTCCATCAGAATCTTGTACAAGGGGTCCTTTGTCCAGAATAATCGTTGTTTCCTTTTAGAATGTCCTTTTCTCCTGTCGAATTAGCAACCAAAGCTAGCCAAGTAGCGCGAAGCTGTCCATCTTCACCAAACGCAGAGAACGGTAAACGCCAAAACTCCCGATAGACTTTCAATAATCTGATAAAACTATATTGAAAAAACATACTTTACGATGATATTATCACATGTATCAAATAAAATCAAAGCCGGAGATATTAGCCGTCTATAACGAAAGCTTTTCAGAAGGCAATCCAGGATTCCTTCCCGCGCCTTGCTGAACAAAGGAAATAGTGGTCACGTCATTCCAAGAGCTCTTATTCGACCTCAGATCTAGCTAGACACCCCATTCCACCTCTCACTGCCTCTTGACATCTAGTGGAAGGCGTATGAAGTGCATGTATATCCATAGATTTCAAGCAAATGAATAGGAAGGCCCTGGAACAGAGCCTCGATTTCAGATTTTTCACTTCCTGACAGGAAGTTTGCTGCAAAATGAGTTCTGTTTTACTCACAGATATAATTCAAACGGTTTTAGAAACTTGAGAGTGTTTTCTATCCAATAGTAATAATAATATGCATATTGTACGAGCAAGAATTGAGTACGAGGCAGTTTAATTTGGGAACGATTTTTTACAAAGTGAAAATAGCGCCCCCCTATCCCAAAGAAGTTTTAAAGGCAACGTTCCCACAATCTGTAATGCTTCAGCGATACAGATTGAATAGAGCCCCCTAATGTGCTGCTCAACGCTTGATTTATACGCTGCCGCTTAAGATTGTGTTACCATAATAACCTCCTCGCCACTCAATTGCAATCATTGACATACAGTTACCGCTGTCCAGATAACACACTAGTAAATTGAAGACTGGCAAAAGTATGAACAAACAGCTTTGAGAGAAAACAGAAGATCAGTTTGAGAGAACAGACTCCCCACCCAGATGAGGAGAAGAGTCAGATAGCGGGCGCTGAGATGGACCTCCAGCAGTACTGTTACCAGGGCAGGTCAATGAAACAGCAGCAGGCCAGACGGCAGCTCCTCCACATCAATTGGCCTGTCACTGGACATCAATGCACAAGCAGACAGAATATCCCCCACCGGAGCCAGACCAAGTTACACACACACACACACACACACACACACACACACACACACACACACACACACACACACACCATCAATATCAATACCCCACCCACAGTGAGAATCTGCAGGAAGACTGATCTATTTGAATCATTTCACCTGCTCTCTGACACACAGACATGCTCATCTGAAATAAGGACACGGTGAGGCAGAGAGACAGAGGGCGTAGGACGATTGTTAAAGAGAGAGAAAACAGAGGGGTGCAGTTAAAAGGAGTTGTGCTCAGCAGTTAAATGTCAAGGTTGACAGGATGAGGCAGTATAGATTAACCCAGCCAGGTAGCCTATGGTTATCTGGAACAAACCATGCTGCTACATTTTGACCCATTATGGATTCATAGAGGTAGGTAGTCTAGGATCATATTGATCAAATGAAGCAGCGTTCTTCTTGTCATATAACAACCTATGTGTTGTGATAATTGCATTGTTTGCTCTATAACCTGTTAGCTCATATGCCTTGCCACCGTGATATATAGGCCTAAGGCCGAGGCAATAAGAAGACACAGTGGCAGAATAAATTCAACCAGACCTTTGTTTCATCACAAAACCGGAGAGCAACCTCTGTCCGGTGAAGTCCACAAAGCATATTGCATGTAATTAACAGTTCCATGACCTACAGCATGGTCAAGCAAGTTAATGTTTCTGATATTTTTGGACTACTAAACAACTATTGATTTAGAACAACTGCAAGTTACAAAGAAAACAGGAGCTGCCTCCACAATTCCAGCACCATTTCAACTTCAACATTTCAACATCATCAACTAAAATATACCAAAAACAATTTTGTCCAATCAATGTAAGCTGAATATGATGTGACTGTCCATGGTTCTGATTTYTGTGTGTGTGAGTGTGTTCGAAAGTATGTGTCCCCTCTATCTATACGTGCAAGTAGAAATTACATGTTGACTCAACCTACTTGTAGAGAAACGCCAATGCCATCCTCCTCTCTTTCATGTTGACGAAACGGTCTATGACTGTCATATAGTACACGCTTTTCATTTTTGTTGTTTGTCCTAGGCTACCTGGCTAAAATGCTTGCTTGCTATCCGAACTTCCTTTCATGGGCAACGATGAGCCATCTAGTTAACATTAGCCTACTACATGATACATCTAGCTACATATTGAACTTCCATCCTCTCAGGCCAGGGCTACAATGTATGGTTGGATCCGAATCAGATAATTAAAAACAAGTCCAAATCCCTATCTCCATCTATGGCTAATTTAAGAAAGGGCCAATTTTAGCTAGCTAGACACAGGAGGACAATGACACAATGAGATGCAACAATTCAAGTGTTTCTGGCAATGACGTTTTGCTTTGAGCTGATGTGATTGGTGTGAAGCCAAATCCAAACTGGCTTCCCTTGACACTTTTTTTTGGTGCACCAGGACCATTCACAGTTGAGCTCACTCAGTTTACCTCAATGCTGATTGGATATTATTTGATGTTTTTTTTTATCAAGGGAGGCCAGATGCTCGCTGGCTTCCCTTAAATTCAATGCTATGGGTTTCATGACTCAGGATGAGACCCAGATGCAGACACGTGAGGTAAATGGTTCAAGTCTCAGAGATTTATTGAATATGCACGTGCAGGCCAAAGGCAGGTCGAGGACAGGCAGGGGTTCATAATCCTGGTAATAGTTGGCAGACGTAGACGGCAGGCAGGCTCAGGGTAAGGACAGGAAAAACATGTTGTAACCGGGGAGACTAGAACAAAAACCAGAAAGAGGAAAATACCATGGAGAAAGACGCTGGCACGACTTGACAGGACAAGACAAGCTGGCAACAGACAAACTGAAAACGCAGGTATAAATACACAGGCGATAATGGCGAAAAATGGGAGACAAGCTCAAAACAGGTGAAACAGATCAGAGTGTGACAATGGGTGGCAACAATGTCATACTTATTTCGACCAGACAGTATCAGATAGATGGGTTACACATACAGAGACAGAAGGGCGCTGTTTCGCTCACTCGGATGCTTTCTCTGGTGAGATACATTCAGCCTCTTGCGAATTTAAGGAAAATTATGGAACACAGATAGACTAAATATATATTATATATATATATATATTTTGTCCATTTTTGATGGATAGGGGTGGCTTCCCTTGGCATTTGTGAATACAGGCCACTGATTCCATGTAATACTTGTATGAGATAAATATTAACTCAATTCCACAAAAGTATGCTAAATTTGGAGAACATTTCATTAGCTTGGCTCTATATCCAAGTCGTACTGTGTTTGAAAATATACTCAAGAAAGAAATAATTAATCATGAAGACAGTCCACAGAAAAACACTCATTATACTCCACTAACATCTTAGTTGTTAATGTACTTTCCAGAGAGGGTCATATTGACCTATAGAGCCCGAGTGTTCGTGTTCTTACCAGAGAGGGTCATATTGACCTATGGAGCCCAAATCAATTGGTTGTAGGAAGTAGAAAAGTACAGTCTTGAAGAGAACACACACAGGCACACAGGCGGGCTCTGGAGAGGATGGTAGCTAAGGGAGCTAGTTGTCGTCAGACACTAGTGTCTGTGGCTGAGGCTATGTGCAATATTACCTATCTCCTCATCCACTTGAGCTTTAATGACATACTGGGTTGTAAGAAGTGTTGACGTGCTGAATGCACCGAGGTGTCTGKTTAAACTACTAGCACACAGCTCGGACACACATGCATACCCCACAAGACATGYCACCAGAGGTCTCTTCACAGTCCCCAAGTCAAGAATAGACTATGGGAGGCGCACAGTACTACATAGAGCCATGTCTACATGGAACTCTATTCCACATCAAGTAACTGATGCAAGCAGTAGAATCAGATTTAAAAACAGATAAAAATACACTTTATGGAACAGTGGGAACTGTGAAGAGATACACACACACACACACAGGCACAGACACACATACACATGATAAGACACACACTCTACACACACGTACACATGGATGTTGTATTGTAGATATGTGATAGTAGAGTAGTGGCCTGAGGGAACACACTTAATGTGTTGTGAAAAGTGTTATGAAACGTAAGGTCATGTAATATTTCAAATTGTATTTAACTGCCTTAATGTTGCTGGACCCCAGAAAGAGTAGCTGCTGCCTTGGCAATGGGGATCCTTAATAATTACAAAAGTACAAATACAGTAGTGTTTAGTGAAATAAGACCATACCACAAAACGTCAGAGGGAATATAGATGATGCTGCTAAATATATCACACAAGAATAGATGTAGTTGTCAAGAAAGGGCAGCAGGAAACCCCATGACTGTATCAGATTATTTTGAAATCACCTTCTCACATATTGCCCCCGTTATAAATGTTTTTGACTGAACCAAAGTCATTGTCACAGCTCAGAATTAGTCTATTCACACGTTTTACATTAATAAGACGTTAGCTGTTAAAGGACACAACAAACAAACATATTATTTTCTGCAGAATATGACTTCAGAGAAGCTGAAGTCTTTTCTTTTAGACCCTTGCTCCTGAAAACAAAGGATGAAAGACAGTGTTAGAACCCAGGATAAAAAAAATACACCAACCCAACTGTGCACACAAATCACTGTGGAGCGCATGCTGAGTGATCACCAGCAAGAAAACACTGTTTGCCACAACATCTATCACTTGTAATCAGAAGTGTTTGTTTTGACATGTAAATCAGAACACATCATGATGATGCAAATTACTGTAATTATCTATCGCTCACCCACCACCTCAATACAACGTTAACTTTGCAAAGACTTCGTACACAAACTCTCTGCACATATACTGTAGTGACAGAGAGCGGCAAAGAATATGAGGGAGGGAGAGAGAGAGAGGGAGAGAGAGGGAGAGCGAGAGCGGGAGAGAGAGGGAGAGAGAGAGGGAGAGAAAGGGAGAGAGAGGGAGAGCGAGAGAGAGAGGGAGAGAAGGAGAGAGAGGGAGAGAGCGAGAAAGAGAATTGGCTCTGAAGCATATGGTCCGATATGAGTTTGCCTTCAAGGGGGCTCTGTCTCAACACATCCACCCCATCCATCCATTCATCTATCCAAATCCATCCATATTCTCCCTCTGTGATTCTCATTTCAAGCCTTATAGACTTAGAACTATATGAAGAGAGGAGAGTACAGGAGAGGGACRAATCTGATAACTAGATAACTGTTATGCATCTGATGGGTGTGTTAGTGGTGTTCCTGTGGCCTCTGTGGAGACTGGTGAAATAAAGCCAGTGGGGATCTGTGCTTTGTGGTCTCACAGTAATGTGTTTGCTCAGAGGTAGACATTTCACTCTGGGTAATAGCTATAAAACAAACGCTGTGATCACATTGGCTTTACTGTCTTACATATGCGTTCATTTACTCGTAACCGTGGTGGTGGGCTATATGCAAATTAGCTGTTGGCCGCATCATGAACTCCGCATTTCCTCCTGGGAGTGATGCACTCTGGGTAAAAACTTCTGCTCTCAAGGCAGAGAGAGGAGAGGGTTCAAACAGTCAAACACACCTCAAATGGTGCGGAGAAAAACAATCACACAACTTCAGAACGCTCTCTTATCACATAACAAGATATTTTCAATCTATATGCACCTCCCCAAAATGACAGTTGGCTGGACAATTTGATATCAATGACATTTGGGTAATGTATATGATGCAGGCCATTTTGAGAAGTACCTAGAGCTGTGGACCTCTGGCTGTGGGATGATGGGATAGATAGGATAATGTGTCCTCTCCCTGATCGTCAGGACAATGCCCTAGGGTAGATAGCCTCCCGGCTGGGAGATGACCACATTAAGGATGCTGAGGGATGGAGATGAAGGAGGGTGGGGTGCTGGGTCCATTCTACTGTCCAAAATTTGATTTACATTCCACTCCCAGCAGCATCCAAATCACATTAGTCTCCACAGCTATTCACAGAAGTTTTATTTATCACTCAGTCAGTCACACAACGTCAAAACACTAGCTGCTGCAGCCAGCAGCACATCCTCACCAGCACACTCATTACCTACTGTACACTAGAGTGCTTCATGATTCTCACTGAGACCTTTCATTATTTCTCTTCATCGGTCTCACCACTGAAGGGCAATTTTCCTAATAGAATAACCACGCTAGATTCCACTGGACTTGTCATTTTTTCTGCCTATTTTAATGTACAGTATGAGAAGGAATGGAAATATTCTGAAACGTTATGTCGCTTGTTGCATGCATGGCCAACTGTAGTGTGATCCATTTGACGATGTGTGTGTGTGTGTGTGTGTGTGTGTGTGTGTGTGTGTGGTGTGGTGTGTGTGTGTGTGTGTGTGTGTGTGTGTGTGTGTGTGTGTGTGTGTGTGTGTGTGTGTGTGTGTGTGTGTGTGTGTGTGTGTGTGTGTGTGTGTGTGTGTGGCACTGATCAATACATTACATTAGTTTCATCTTGTCTTTCTCATATTTAGTAGATACACATTTATCACAAAAAGCTAATATTTACATAAATCATCCACATGGTGTCATTATACAAACAAAGAAATGTATATTTGACATTAAGATTTGCGCAACCATTTCAGTTTTTTTGACCAACAAACTTCACGGGAAAATAAACTGTCTTTCCCTTCTGTAAAACAGACTTCAAATAAATGACACAAACCGACCTAGAATTGAGTGATGTACACATGTACTGACATGCTTGATTGATGAGATATTGGTGAAACACAAGTATTGCCTTTGTGTATTATGACTCAAGGCTGAAATACTGATAGAAAAATATTAMGATTTTTGGTTTGTTTAAATCAACAACAAATGAGAGAAACTAATAAGCGAGCAGGTTGACAGAAAGGTCAGTGGTGGGAAGTTTTCTTATTGTTTTACTGTGTTGGAAATCTAATTTTGTCTCTTTATCCTTTCTCCGTTTCTCATGCTCTTTCATAGTTTGTTGTTGTTGTTGTTTTGTTTGGAAGAGAGGTGATGAGATTAGGTTGGACCCAGTCAGGTTTACAGTCTCTCTACAAGGCATCTCTAAAGGATCTGGGCTTTTCTCTGTCTTGCTATTGTTCTGAATAATTGCCAAACAGAAGTTTGAAATATTGCTAGTCTGTGGCAGGTTTATACTGTATAAATGCATCCAGAATCTCCCATAAGTGTTCAACTGGGTCAAGATTTGGTGACTGACACACATACACGCACACGCACACGCACGCACGCACGCACACACACACCCTTTAAACCCCCTATGCTCCTTTGAGAACCTTTTTTCAAAGTCACTGAGATCTCTTCATCTAGCTATGGTAGTCAACATCATGGGCAACTGGGCATTTTTATTCACAACCTTAAGCATGATGGGATGGCAATTGCTTAATTAACTCAGGAACCATAGCTGTGTGGAAGCACCTGCTTTCAATATACTTTACTTCCCTCATTTACTCAACTGTTTCCTTTATTTTGGCAGTTACCTGTATGTGTCCATGTTGAAAATAGTATAGGATAGTCTTTTGTGGATAAATATCTGGTTGAAGAAACACATTGTCAAAAACAAACATTTCAGATTCCGTTTACAGAGATCACTTGAAGCCCAAAATCAGTGGATGGAATAACAACCATGAGGATAGAATGACAATCTGAAGTCTAAGCCTTTTACTACAGACAGTAAAAAAAAATGCAATGAAAAGGAAGTTTGTTCTGAAGTGTCTGTCCTATATCTGAGAGCTATAACAAAGAGCAGGAAACTATATACAGTACTAGTCAAAGGTTTGGACACACCTACTCATTCCAGAGTTCTTCTTTATTTTTACTATGTTCTACATTGTAGAATAATAGAGAAGACATCAAAACTATGAAATAACACATATGGTATCATGTAGTAACCAAAAAAGTGTTAAACAAATCTAAATATATTTTAGATTCTTCAAAGTAGCCACCCTTTGCCTTGATGACAGCTTTGCACACTCTTGGNGTAGTAACCAAAAAAGTGTTAAACAAATCTAAATATATTTTAGATTCTTCAAAGTAGCCACCCTTTGCCTTGATGACAGCTTTGCACACTCTTGGCATTCTCTCAACCAGCTTCACCTGGAATGCTTTTCCATACAGTCTTGAAGGAGTTCCCACATATGCTGAGCACTTTTTGCCTGCTTTTCCTTCACTCTGCGGTCCAACTCATCCCAAACCATCTCAATTGGGTTGAGGTCAGGTGATTGTGGAGGCCAGGTCATCTGATGCAGCACTCCATCACTTTCCTTCTTGATCAAATAGCCCTTACACAGCCTAGATGTGTGTTGGGTCATTGTCCTGTGGAAAAAMCAATGATAGTCCCTGTTAGTGAGCATTTCTCCTTTGCCAAGATAATCCATCCACCTGACAGGTGTGGCATATCAAGAAGCTGATTGAATAGCATGATCATTACACAGGTGCACTTTGTGCTGGGGACAATAAAAGGCCACTCTTAATGTGCAGTTTTGTCACACAACACAGTGCCACAGAGTTCTCAATTTTGAGGGAGCGTGCAACTGGCATGCTGACCGCAAGAATGTCCACCAGAGTAGTTGCCAGAGAATTGAATGCTCATTTCTCGACCATAAGCTTTCTCCAACATCATTTTAGAGAATTTGGCTGTACGTCCAACCGGCCTCACAACCGCAGACCACGTGTAAACACGCCAGTCCAGGACCTCCACATCTGGCTTCTTCACCTGCAGGATCATTTGAGGTCAGCCACCCTGACAGCTGATGCAACTGTGGAGTATTTCTGTCTGTAAWAAAGTCCTTTTGTGGGGAAAAACTAATTCTGATTGACTGGGCCTGGCTCCCCAGTGGGTGGGTCTTCCTGCCCAGTCATGTGAAATCAATAGATCAGGGCATAATCAATGTATTTCAATTGACTGATTTCCTTATATGAACTGTAACGCAGTAAAATCGTTGAAATTGTTGCATGTTGCGTTTATTTTTGTTCATTATAGTTTGTGGGCCAAATATTTCAGATGTTTTCTTTAGAAGCCCGATTTTCGGGATGTCTCATGGTTTGACAAACACCGCAGATGCGGAAGGGCAATATTGGCGGATGCGGTAGATTGAGATGCAGCCATGCAACAAAAAAAACATATCTCTAGCTTAAACTGAAGTATTACGATGGGTATTTTTTTCTAATGTAATTCGATTACTACAGGGCTGCAGAAATTGTGGGTCAGGGTTTTTTTTCAGCCCATAACCATGTGTGTGAGGTGTATACTTTTGTTTCAAAGTAGATTGTTTAAGACTACCAAGAAACRCTCTGCGTGACCCTGATTTAGCCCACTGCAGTAAAAGGTGAATGTATATACACTGCTCAAAARAATAAAGGGAACACTTAAACAACACAATGTAACTCCAAGTCAATCACACTTCTGTGAAATCAAACTGTCCACTTAGGAAGCAATACTGATTGACAATATATTTCACATGCTGTTGTGCAAATGGAATAGACAACAGGTGGAAATTATAGGCAATTAGCAAGACACCCCCAATAAAGGAGTGGTTCTGCAGGTGGTGACCACAGACCATTCTCATTTTCCTATGCTTCCTGGCTGATGTTTTTGGTCACTTTTGAATGCTGCCGTGCTTTCACTCTAGTGTAGCATGAGACGGAGTCTAACAAACCCACAGTGGCTCAGGTAGTGCAGCTCATCCAGGATGCACATCAATGCGAGCTGTGGCAAGAAGGTTTGCTTGTGTCTGTCAGCCGTAGTGTCCAGAGCTGGAGGCGCTACCAGGAGACAACCCAGTACATCAGGAGACGTGAGGAGGCCGTAGAGGGCAACAACCAGCAGCAGGACCGTACCTCCGCCTTTGTGCAAGAAGGAGCAGGAGGAGCACTGCCAGAGCCTGGCAAAATGACCTCCAGCAGGCCACAAATGTGCATGTGTCTGCTCAACCGGTCAGAAACAGACTCCATGAGGGTGGTATGAGGGCCTGACGTCCACAGGTGGGGGTTGTGCTTACAGCCCAACAGCGTGCAGGACGTTTGGCATTGCCAGAGAACACCAAAATTGGCAAATTCGCCACTGGCGCCGCTGTGCTCTTCACAGATGAAAGCAGGTTCACACGAGCACATGAGCACATGTGACAGACGTGACAGAGTCTGGAAGACGCCGTGGAGAACGTTCTGCTGCCTGCAACATCCTCCAGCATGACCGGTTTTGGCGGTGGGTCATCATGGTGTGGGGTGGCATTTCTTTGTGGGGCCGCACAGCCCTCCATGTCTCTGCTCGCCAGAGGTAGCCTGACTGCCATTAGGTACCGAGATGAGATCCTCAGACCCCTTGTGAGACCATATGCTGACACATGCACATTTGTGGCTCTGCTGGAGGTCATTTTGCAGGGCTCTGGCAGTGCTCCTCCTTGCACAAAGGCGGAGGTAGCGTCCTGCTGCTGGTTGTTGCCTCCTACGGCCTCCTCCCACGTCTCCTGATGTACTGGTGTGCTCCTGGTAGCGCCTCCATGCTCTGGACACTACGCTGACAGACACAGCAAACCTTCTTGCCACAGCTCGCATTGATGTGCCCACTGGATGAGCTGCACACCTGAGCCACTTGTGTGGGTTGTAGACTCCGTCTCATGCTACCACTAGAGTGAAAGCACGCCAGCATCAAAAGTGACCAAAACATCAGCAGGAAGCCATAGGAACTGAGAAGTGGTTCTGTGGTCACCACCTGCAGAACCACTCCTTTATTGGGGGTGTCTTGCTAATTGCCTATAATTTCCACCTTTTGTCTATTCCATTTGCACAACAGCATGTGAAATTTATTGTCAATCAGTGTTGCTTCCTAAGTGGACAGTTTGATTTCACAGAAGTGTGATTGACTTGGAGTTACATTGTGTTGTTTAAGTGTTCCCTTTATTTTTTTGAGCAGTGTATATATATGTATATTTTCTAAACCTTCGAGACAACAATTTGAGGCCTACCATCATGCCTACCATCATGCCTATTCACAGTTAAAATGCTGGACGATTCTCCCCTCTCTGTGTCCTCTCAGACAAGCAACATACGAATGAACATGAGGTCCTAATAATAAGCTTTACATTACAGGTTATTTTTTACCCGGAATATTGCGGCTGTAATTAATGGACACTTGGCATGCTTGGTGTGCCTGGCGATTTGTCGAATCCATAAAAAGAGATGTCGAGGTAATTATGTTTGGCATGATATATTGAAAGTAGGAATGGGCGAGCTAGTCAGAATGCCTGACAGCTGTGGTGTGCAGATGCTATCAGACCTCTTGTCCACGGCGATAAAATGAAAGCAGGTCATTTTAACAGCTAACAGCTGTTCATGGCTAATTTGTTCAATTATGTGTGGAGGAGGCAGGAAGAGGTTGTTTCTGGGCCCTAAGGGACTTCCACTCCTCCTAGATATTCTCTCTTTCTCTCTCGTTTTCTGAGAATGAACATACCTGCAAGCAGAGCGACTTTGCATTCTTAGCATTCAGCAGCAAGGGAAGGCTCTGATGATGACACTATTGATGTTGTTATTTCTCTTATGGTAGCTCATGTTGAGCAATTAATCATCAAGACATGTGTATTTATTGCAGTACAACTGTCTTCATAAAAGGACACCAAGAATAAAAATCCCTTGATGACTTATTGCCAGAACAGTTTTTTCCCCTGAGTGAGATGTAAAACTACTAGTGTGTAAAGTTGCAGGAGTTGTCTGACTGATTTCAAAACCATATAACGTTTATTTTAAATATTTAAAGTGTGTTTATTGGTCTGTGTGGCACGGCAGGATGTGTGTTCATAAGGGCCTGAGATCAAAGTCAATTTTCAGACCACTAGGGGTCAATGTTTTTAGATAGGATATCCAGTAAGCCTCCCTTTGTAGTAGTAGGATCTCGATGTTACCTCCTCTTCTTGGTAGAGCAACATGCTCAATGCCTGTGTATTTGAGGGAGGAGATGGGATGGTTAGCTTCAACAAAGTGAGCTGCTACTGGATAGTCAGTGTTCTTACACCTGATTGAGCTGCGGTGTTCAGCTATGCGTTGTTTTAATTGTCTTTTCTTTTGTCCTACGTAGGCTTTTCCACATGAACAGGTGATGAGATAGATTACTACCTTGGTCTTGCATGAGATGATACCCCTAACAGGGATCTTTCGACCTGTATGTGGGTGTCTGAAGAAAGACGTTTTTATAGTGCTATTGCACTGTGAGCATGAGCCACATTTGTAGTTCCCATTTGGGATAGGTGTCAAGAGTGTCTGAGTGGGCTCAGGGGGCATGTAAGATCTCACCAAACTATCTCCAGGATTGCGAACACGGTTATAGACCACCAGTGGTGGTTTCTTGAAGAGGTGTGCGATTATTTTGTCTGATTGCAGAATATGCTTTTTCAGGATTGCTTTCATTTTCTCCGAACCCTTGGTGTGCTTATTTCAAAAGACGGTTGCGTTGTTTTTCTTCTTTGGTTGAGTTTTTAGTAATTCCTCTCTTGGTTTTTGAGATATTTTCATCATTGCAGCATCAAGAGTTTTGTCCTTGTAGCCTCTCATTTTAAATGTATGTGTCATTTTTTTWGCATTGATGTCAAAATCTGACTGGTGGCCACAGATTCGTTTAACCCTGCATAACTGGCTGTATTGGTAGACCATTCTTGAGGGGAAGGGGATGCATACTATCCGCACATAGCAAGGTATTGATGCCGAAACGTTGGTAAATACCCATTAAATTGCTGGGAGTTTAAACATGGAGTGTGCAACTTTCTTTATTTTGATAGTTTACATTAGATATTTTAACATAAAAGTTAAGAAACAGCTTGTCTCAACTTTGATTCAGTGTTATTTTGACTATGCCTGCTCTGCTTGATATAGTGGGCTATCAAAAAAGCAACAAAAAAAAAAAGAGAATGCAGGTCATGCAAATAATGTTATTAGTACAGTGCATTCGGAAAGTATTCAGACCCCTTGGCTTTTTCCACATTTTGTTACGTTACAGCCTTATTCAAAAATGTATTCATAATTTTTTTTCCTCATCAATCTACACACAATACACCATAATGACAAAGCAAAAACAGGTTTTTAGAAATGTTTGCTAATTTATAAAAAATAAAAAAACAGAAATTTCACATTTACTTAACTATTCAGACCCTTTACTTAGTACTTTGTTGAGGCACCTTTGGGTATCCTTGGGTATGACACTACAAGCTTGGCACACCTTTATTTGGGGAGTTTCTCCCATTCTTCTCTGCGGATCCTCTCAAGCTCTGTCAGGTTGGACGGGGAGCGATGCTGCACATCTATTTTCAGGTCCCTCCAGAGATGTTCGATCAGGTTCAAGTCCGGGCTCTGGTTGGGCCACTCAAGGACATTCAGAGACTTGTCCCGGAGCCACTCCTGCATTGTCTTGGCTGTGTGCTTATAGTCTTTGTCCTGTTGGAAGGTGATGCCGGCAGATGAATGGCACGACAATGTGCCTCAGGATCTCGTCACGGTATCTCTGTCGATTCAAATTGCCATCGATAAATTGCAATTGTTTTCGTTGTCAGTAGCTTATAATTGCCCATACCATAACCCACTGCCACCATTGGGCACTCTGTTTACAACATTGATATCAGCAAACTGCTAGCCCACACAACGCCATCTGCCAGGTACAGTTCAAAATGGGATTCATCCATGTAGAGCACATTTCTCCAGCGTGCCAGTGGCCATTGAAAGTGAGCATTTGTCCATTGAAGTTGGTTACGACGCCAAACTGCAGTCAGGTCAAGACCCTGCTGAGGACGACGAGCATACAGATGAGATTTTCTGAAACGGTTTCTGATGGTTTGTGGAGAACTTTTTTGGTTGTGCAAACCCACAATTTCATCAGCTGTCCAGGTGGCTGGTCTCAGACAATCCTACAGGTGAAGAAGCCAGATTTGAAGTTCCTGGGCTGGCGTGGTTACATGTGGTTTGCAGTTATGAGGCCGGTTGGACGTACTGCCAAATTCTCTAACAACATTGGAGGTGGCTTATGGTAGAGAAATATGGTAGAGAAATGTACATTTCATTCTCTGGCAACAACTCTGTTTGACATTCCTGCATTCAGCATACCAATTGCATGCTCCCTCAAAACTTCAGATATCTGTGGCATTCTGTTGTGTGACAAAACTGCACATTTTAGAGTGGCCTTTTGTTGTCCCCAGCACAAGACGCACATGTGTAATGATCATGCTGTTTAAGCATGCAAGCTTCTTGATATGCCACACCTGYCAGGTGAATGGATTATCTTGGCAAAGTAGAAATGCTCACTAACAGGGATGTAAACAAATTTGTGCACAACATTGGAGATACATTTTTGTGCATATGGAACATTTCTGGGATCTTTAATTTCAGTTCATGAAACATGGAACCAACCCTTTACATGTTGCGTTTATATTTTATTCAATATAATACATGCTGAGGGATCTGTTTGCAGAAAAAGTATTATGTAAACAAATGAATTTGACAGCAAATTTCCAGCAATTCCACACATTTTACCATGACTTATGGTATGTTATTAATACGATATCTGAGTGAGATTGACTAACAAAATCATTGGGGCCCCCTGGAGGTCAGGGCCCCTGGGCACTTGCCCTGCGTGCCYGGTCGGTAATTCGGGAATGATTACTACAAGTCTAAAAAGCTGGCTCGACTAACTAATTTCCCAATCAAAAATATTTTAACTGTCATGAGCTAATTGAGTGACTGTCAGTGAGTGATATAACAAGAGCAAAACTGCTGCAACCAAGTTTCGAAATTGCACCTTGTCTATTCTAACTCTCAACAGTAAATTGAGACTCCGACTGAGATCCCAAAAATACTCTGTTTACTAAAGAGTATCGCTGTCTAATACTCTCCCACTGATAAAAAAACGCTCAGTGGATGAAAGTCATCAGTAGGGATCTATCCAAACAAACAAACTACTGTTTCTCTCTCTCAGCCCCACTGCTCAGAGGGATTTGGCTCCTTGGTGATTCAACCTGCAAACATATTTCTGCCAATTAAGTTAGATACGTGCAAGGCAATATGTAAGATTACTCAGAAATGATGAACATATACAGTTGAAGTCGGAAGTTTACATACACTTAGGTTGGAGTCATTAAAACTCGTTTTTCAACCAATCCACAAATTTCTTGTTAATTTTGGCAAGTCGGTTAGGACATCTACTTTGTGCATGACACAAGTAATTTTTCCAACAACTGTTTACAGACAGATTATTTCACTTATAACTCACTGTATCACAATTCCAGTGGGTCAGAAGTTTACATACACTAAGTTGACTGTGCCTTTATACAGCTTGGAAAATTCCAGAAAAAGCTGTGGATGTATTTCAAGGCCTACCTTCAAACTCAGTGCCTCTTTGCTTGACATCATGGGAAAATCAAAAGATCAGCCAAGACCCCAGAAAAAAAATTGTAGACCTCCACAAGTCTGGTTCATCCTTGGGAGAAATTTCCAAATGGCTGAAGGTACCATGTTCATCTGTACAAACAATAGTACGCAAGTATAAAAACCATGGGACCACGCAGCCGTCATACCGCTCAGGAAGGAGACGCATTCTGTCTGCTAGAGATGAATGTACTTTGGTGCGAAAAGTGCAAATCAATCCCAGAACARCAGCAAAGGACCTTGTGAAGATGCTGGAGGAAACAGGTACAAAAGTATCTATATCCACAGTAAAACGAGTCCTATATCGACATAACCTGAAAGGCCGCTCAGCAAGGAAGAAGCCACTGCTAAATAAAACGCCATAAAAAAGCCATACTACGGTTTGCAACTGCACATGGGGACAAAGATCGTACTTTTTGGAGAAATGTCCTCTGGTCTGATGAAACCAAAATAGAACTGTTTGGCTATAATGACAATCATTATGTTTGGAGGAAAAAGGGGGAGCCTTGCAAGCTGAAGAACACCATCCCAAATGTGAAGCACGGGGGTGGCAGCATCATGTTGTGGGGGTGCTTTGCTGGAGGAGGGACTGGTGCACTTCACAAAATAGATGGCATCATGAGGGAGAAAAATGATGTGGATATATTGAACCAACATCTCAAGACATCAGTCAGGAAGTTAAAGCTTGGTCGCAAATGGGTCTTCAAAGTGAACAATGACCCCAAGCATACTTCCAAAGTTGATGCAAAATGGCTTAAGGACAACAAAGTCAAGGTATTGGAGTGGCCATCACAAAGCCTTGACCTCAATCCTATAGAAAATGTGTGGGCAGAACTGAAAAGGCGTGTGCGAGCAAGGAGGCCTACAAACCTGACTCAGTTACACCAGCTCTGTTAGGAGGAATGGGCCAAAATTCACCCAACTTATTGTGGGAAGCTTGTGGAGGCTACCCGAAACGTTTGACCCAAGTTAAACAATTTAAAGGCAATGCTACTAAATACTAATCGAGTGTATGTAAACTTCTGACCCACTGGGAATGAGATGAAAGAATTCAAAGCTGAAATAAATAATCTCTCTAATATTATTCTGACATTTCACATTTTTTAAATAAAGTGGTGATCCTAACTGACCTAAAACAGCGATTTTTTTACTCKGATTAAATGTCAGGAATTGTTTAAAACTGAGTTTAAATGAATTTGGCTAAGGTGTATGTAAACTTCCAACTTCAACTAAGTATTTGGGTAGCCTTGCAATGCTGCCCATGTATGGGATATAGACTGGGTGAAGACACAGGGATTCACAGGAATCTACTGTGTCTGYAGAGTGAACAGAAACAAACTCCATAAGCCTAATATCCACACTATCTGAAACAGGGACATGACTCTGTGCGCTTTACTGTGAGCCCTCAAGGACCTGCCCAAATGTTTGTGTCTGTCTGTAGTAACCCAGTGGTGTGTACCTAAAGATCAACAGCCTGCATTCTCAAAGTCACTGGAGCCAGAGCACAGCCAGAGACATGACTCCTGGTGCTGCTTGGCTAGCTAGTGTTGCTCATAAAATCTCTTATCAGTCTGGCATTCTCAGCTCATATCTCTTGCTGTTGTTGCTAAGCTAAGGGGAGGGTAGGGAAACTGATGGAATGCACCAAAGGCTGCTGTACTGATAGAGCCATATGCAGGGGTGGAATTGGGAGAAATCACCCCAGGAACTTACCACTGTATTATCCCCGGGCATTCGGCTTTGAAACATTGTAGCATCTTAAAATACTCCCCCCTGGGATTTTCACTTTGTGAACTCCATTCACACGTGGAAGTGTGACTTTGGCGGCATTGACTTGGATCACATCCACATAGATACTGGTGAGATCGGTCTCACTCCCAAAGACACAAAGCTAATTCATTTGGTTTTCTGAGTTTGACTGTTTTCTGCCTGATGCTGCCTCGCTCTGTTTGAGGGACGTAGAGATTGTGACGAAATAGTGCCCTCCTGTGGAAGAATTATGCACTTTAACTCAGGAACTATATTAATTAAAATGTAAATCATTCATCATAGCTACATCATTGGAGCCCATCTGTCTTTGGGCTAATAAAGTTGATAAACACTGTATAAGAAAACTTTAAAACACAGGCATTGGCAAGATCCACTGATAGGTTTTCACTGGGATCAGGCAGAAAGATAGTACAACAACCTATTTTTCATTTTTTTAATAAAGGAGATCATTCTCTCTCAATTATCTATAAAACAATTGCAATTAAAAAACATTCTTTCACTTAGAATATTTACATATTAACAAGTGGCTGTGCAAAATGTACAAGATATTAATACATAATCTGCTTCAGGTTTTTCACTAAAAACAGTTCTCTGATAGAACATGGATAAAGGGAAAGATGTGTAACAGCTGCTAGGGGCGATGGTATTGAAAAATATGTACAGTCTGAAAGGTTTCATCAATACCATCCAAAAGCTTAACAGCCAACCAATTAGTATGTTCGCTAAGAAATATTTAAAAAAATACATAAAGTGGGTGTATGCCTCTGACCGACGGCTTGATTAAAAAACGGATCGTTCGGGGGGTGCATTCTGTATACCATATTCTGCATTCCATCCCATATCGCCATGGCAGCTAGCAATGGCCTCCAATCATAAAGGCTATCTATTGCGAACTTTGCATCAAAGTCTCACTTTGCATCAAAGTCTCACTTTGCATCAGTCTCACTTTGCATTGTTGCATCAATTAATTAATGTAAATTGTTTTACATTACTCTTCTGAAGAAAAAAAWATATATATTGTATATCAATTTCTTCACACGGTCTACTGATAAAAATCTACAATTTACTGACTGCTTCCATAGGATGTGTGTGTGTGTGTTTTCATGTATGCATATACATGTACAAAATGTTATCAACAGACATGTTGACAAAATAAATAATCATTATAAGTGATTAAAAACAAAGCACCTGGGAAGATGCTAAAGCAGAAATCAAACAAGTCTAAAAACTTGAATGATTGAGGAGTGCTCCTGTTGTCATCAGAGGTCTGGAGAGTTAGAGATGTATGATTAATATGGCTTATTTTGGCTGCAAGGCAGCTTGATGGAAGAGTAATATCAGTCAAATTAAAATAATCCACAGGCAGTAAAAGAGCACTAGAATGAATGACTACAAAATAGGAAAAATAAAAAGTCTACTCAACAAAATGCATTGAGTTTCTGTATCRTCAGGTATTTGACGTTACTCCTGCAGGTTTGTACATTTGTTGGTTAAACGTGTTAAAAGTCCCCTAGCTGGGGATCTTTCTAAAAAAAGTCTAATCATATATTGCATGAGGTTAAAGGATGGAAAAGCTAATACATGTCCCTACTGCAAAACATGAGGATGTTTCCAGACCTAAAGGAGACCTCACAAATAAGAGCATTTCCCCTCCAGGGGAGTGTATGGGAGGGGACCTGGTTGCCAGTAGCAGGTCTCTAACATGGAGAATGATTGAGGCCTCTAGTGGCCAAAAGGCCGTATTAGCATAGGCAGCGCCATTGGGGGCAGTCACCATTTTAATGTGGTCAACTAGGTGTGACTTCCAACTTTATTGGCAGATCCTTCCTGGAGACCTTGTTGAAGTCATGTCCAACAGGGTCATCAGGAGGGATCAGGCAATCACGAAGAAAATGTAATACTTCAAAATGGAGATTGCGTCAATGGAGCTGCCCATGCTGTAAGACGCTATAATGGCACAGATACAAAGATGAGTCCTCTATCCATCTCTATGGTCTCTACCTAACCGTGAGAGGCACTGTAAAGGAGAGGCCAGAAGAGCTAGTCTGATAGGTCAGTCCCAACAATTCATTGTTTCACAGCTGCAACAGCCTGGTCTCTCTTGAGAAGGGAGTGTAGGGCTCAGCTGATGATTCATTTTCCAGGTGTCACTGGTCTCTCCTCTAGTCTAAGAGGTCATGATTCTAGGAGAGCACAGAAGAAGAGACGGTACCATCAAGTGTAGCTGGTCTATCTTGCCCTTTGAGGGAGGTGCTATTGGTTGCTCTTGTCTCTAGGGGAGGTGCTATAGGGAGTGGCTGGTCTCTGTCTGTTWGGGAGGTGCTATAGGGAGTGGCTGGTCTCTGTCTGTTAGGGAGGTGCTATAGGGAGTGGCTGGTCTCTGTCTGTWRGGGAGGTGCTATAGGGAGTGGCTGGTCTCTGTCTGTTAGGGAGGTGCTATAGGGAGTGGCTGGTCTCTGTCTGTTAGGGAGGTGCTATAGGGAGTGGCTGGTCTCTGTCTGTTAGGGAGGTGCTATAGGGAGTGGCTGGTCTCTGTCTGTTAGGGAGGTGCTATAGGGAGTGGCTGGTCTCTGTCTGCTATAGGAGGAAGCATCAAGTGCATCAGAGTGACTTGGTTAGTCTCATTAATTACTTGTCCCTTAGGAAAGCGTTATTGTGCATGTCCGGTCTCCCTGTGTGTTATTTGAGGAAGCCTTTAAAGAGCAGGTGTGAGCGGCTGGTCTCCCTCTCATTTTCCAGACAGAAGAGCAGGTCCCTGAGGTTGACCCGGGTGATGCGCTGGCGCTGAGGCCTGGAGCCTCCGCTACTGTACCCACCTGATGGAGAGGGACCAGAGCACAAGTCCTGAAGAGAGAGAGGAGGAAGAAGGGGAGAGAGAGGTGGGGGGAGATAGAGAAAGTAAAGTCCATGTTGAGCTTCAAAAATATGTGTATAATAGGGTGCTATCATCTAATTGTTTTCTTTGTTAAGATCCATTAGGATACTGTCTCAGCCTCCAGTATTTATGCTGCAATAGTTTGTGTCGGGGCGCTAGGGTCAGTCTGTTATATCTGGAGTATTTCTCCTGTCTTATCCGGTGTCCTGTGTGAATTTAAGTATATATTCTCTCTCTCCCCCTCTCTCTCACTCTCCCTGAGCCCGAGGATCATGCCTCATGATTACCTGGCCTGATGACTCCTTGCTGTCCCCAGTCCACCTGGTCGTGCTGCTGCTCCAGTTTCAACTGTTCTGCCTGCGGCTATGGAACCCTGACCTGTTCACCAGACGTGCTACCTTGTCCCAGACCTGCCGTTTTAAACTCTCTAGAGACAGCATTTACTCCTGAGGTGCTGAACTGTTGCACCCTCTACAACCACTGTGATTATTATTTGACCCTGCTGGTCATTTATGAACATTTGAACATCTTGGCCATGTTCTGTTATAATCTCCACCCGGCACAGCCAAAAGAGGACTGGCCACCCCTCATAGCCTGGTTCCTCTCTAGGTTTCTTCCTAGGTTCTGGCCTTTCTAGGGAGTTTTTCCTAGCCATCGTGCTTCTACACCTGCATTGCTTGATGTTTGGGGTTTTAGGCTGGGTTTCTGTACAGCACTTTGTGACATAAGCTGATGTAAGAAGGGCTTTATAAATTAATGTAATTGATCAGGAGTCAATGATCTAGCCCAGAGTACTAGTCTATGTTTGGTTATGCTACTCTACCTCAGCCCCGGTTCCGCTGACAGGGGAGTTCATTTTCCTTTTCTTCCTGGGGCCGATGGCTGCCAGGGCCGTCATGTTGGCCTCCTTCTGCCTGATCTGATTCAGTTCCTGCTGCTGCATCTAGAACACACACACACACACACACACACACACACACACACACACAGGGAACAGGCATTTTTGACTCCTTTGCCTGAAGACAGACACATAACATGATCACACATACCAGCACACACTATAAATTAACATATTGACACACAAAGAGTATGAGAAACACTACAATTAGTTCACATACAACATGTTACACACACCATGTATACAGCTACACAAGCCTGTACTCTTACCTCTTTAGCCTTCTGTTTAAGCCGAAGCTGTTCTGGGTCCTCTTGTCGTGATCGAGACTGGGGGAAGAAAGAGGCACAGTATTCAGTATCAACACTACCAGCATTTACAGTATATGACCACTAGATGGCACAAACAGCTATACATTACTGACTCTGGTGGAGAGTTAGTTACCTTAGCTGCCTTCATCAGGATCTCTCTCTCCTGCTCCTCCTTCCTCTGTTTCTCCATCTGATCCAGCTGCTCAAAGAACTTCAGCTGCGCACGCACGTCACTCACCTGTTCACACTTATCATCCTCCTGAAGGAGAGAGAGAGAGAGAGATGGAGGGAGAGGGGAAAGATAAATAATGAATTACAAGGGTAAAATGGTTCAATCAGATATTATCACTGGCATCATCAAATTATTTCAGCACTTTTTACAAAACTGTTGCAATGAGCACCAGTGAAGATCAAATACCAAATAAAAAACTGGTTTTGACTAAATATAGTCAAATAGCTCATTAAATAACTTTACTAGTGAACCTCTTCCACACACACAGCCACAGAAGCTGTGTTCATTCACCTTGAAGGTGATGCTTTTCTGCTGCGCCACCACCGTCACTTTCTCCAGCAGGTTCTGCAGCCGATGCTGTGTAGCATGGGAAACGTAGTTGATCACCTCCGGCCCCAGGTCAGTCACCCCTAACCTCCTGCCTGTTACAACACAAGAGGACAGGAGATGTCATAGATTTTAGGTACAGAGTGTGTGTGTGTGTGTGTGTGTGTGTGTGTGTGTGTGTGTGTGTGTGGTGTGTGTCTCACCTATCTCATGTACTCTCTGGGTTAGTGAGGAGGTGTAGAGGAAGGCCTCGTCTTTACAGGAGCGAGTCACCATGCCGACCAGCTCAGAGTTGGTTGCCAGAATGCGGGCACTCTCCTCTGATAGGTTGACTCCACCCATAGAGGCCACGTCATTTATATCATCATCATCCCTGAATGGAGGGAGAGAAACTGTTTATAAGGCCTCATTTTCACTTGAAGAACTCCAAAATCATCTGATTTGTACATGCATGTCTATGAGTGTGTGTGTGTGTTTACTTGAAGGTTCCTCCGCCTGCCTCCTTCTGCCTGTTCTTCAGTACTACAGAGAGCATAGACTGGGGCCCAAGTGTTACCTTGGGCCCTGGTGCTAGAGCCTGCTTCACTACAGGAACTGAGAGAGAGGGAAGAGATGGAGAGAGAGCGAGAGAAAGAGGGGGGGGGGACAGTTACATAACAGAGACACTATATTTTTTATTTAACCTCCTAACCCTTTCACATTGTATATCATAACTCAGCAATAAATAATT
This sequence comes from Salvelinus sp. IW2-2015, assembly GCF_002910315.2. NCBI lineage: Eukaryota > Metazoa > Chordata > Actinopteri > Salmoniformes > Salmonidae > Salvelinus > Salvelinus sp. IW2-2015. The sequence goes on along the minus strand of NC_036857.1, from coordinate 10,444,086 downwards.
TACTTTTTCTTGGTAGAGTTGCTGTGAGCAGAAAAGCGAAGCGGACCTCAAGAGGAAGAGAGATGGAGGAAGAACACATTTCACAGATGGAGAGCTTTCCATGGGTCCCTCAAAACACCATCCATCAATACACTTGATCAATATAGCATGCAGTTATATACATATGTCACAAGGGGAAGTGTGTCAATATAGTCCTCGGTCAGTGAAGCCAGCAAGGCAAGCCAGGAGGACACTGGACACACATACACACCCACAGCAGCAGCACTTATCATATTACTGCCATCTCCACTAGCTAATAGCAGCTGGCCACAGACAGAACCAGTACACTTCTTTCTGTCTGTCGCCGTCGATCATGGACACTGCTAACTGGCATTGTTCACACTGTGTGTCTTTGTCCCAGAGCCTCACAGCCCAGTAGGAAAAATACCTCACACAGGAAAGATCCAATCCTGCACAGGTGTCGTATCACATTCTACAGTGATGGTATCAAAGCATTAAATAATACAATTAATAAGGTAATACAAAGTACTATTAGGCCCATAGTATATTTTATCTWTCGTATAAATGATATTTCTATTAGAGAAGTTCATCTATGACGAGTACACAAACGCATGCATCAAACACACAGGCAAAATGCAGATAGAGTCGATGTCTGCGCCCCAGCGGAAATCTAATTAGCATTACCTCACAAGACACGTCTGAAGGTCCCCCGTACCAGTTGAAAAAATTAATGGAAGTAAACAGAGTATTCTGAAATATTCAGACCCCTTGACTTTTTCCACATTTTGTTACGTTACAGCCTTATTCTAAAATGGATTAAATGAATTGTTTTCTTCATCAATCTGTACACAATACCCCATAATGACAAAGCAAAAATCAAGCCATGAGGTCGAAGGAATTATCCGTTGAGCTCCGAGACAGGATTACGTCGAGGCACAGACATGGGGAAGAGTACCAAAACATTTCTGCTGAACTGAAGGTCGCCAAGAACACAGTGGCTTCCATCATTCTGAAATGGAAGAAGTTTGGAACCACCAAGACTCTTCCTAGAGTTGGTCGCCCGGCCAAACGGAGCAATCGGGGGAGAAGGGCCTTGGTCAGGGAGCTGACCAAGAACCCGATGGTCACTCTGACAGAGCTCCAGAGTTCCTCTGTGGAGATGGAAGAACCTTCCAGAAGGACAACTATCTCCTCAATAAAAGTGAGTGGCCTAGCCGGAGCCCGGACTTGAACCTGATCGAACATCTCTGGAGAGACCTAAAAATAGCTGAGCAGCGACGTTCCCCATCTAACCTAACAGAGCTTGAAAGGAATGGCAGAGAATAATGGGAGAAACTCCCCAAATACACCTGTACCAAGCTTGTAGTGTCATACCCAAGAAGACTCGAGGTTGTAATCGTTGCCAAAGGTGCGTCAACAAAGTACTGAGTAAACAGTCTGAATACTTATGAAAAAGACTAACGTAACAGAATGTGGAGAAAGTCAAGGGGTCTGAATACTTTTCAAATGTCTGAATACTCCCCCCACCCTCGACAGGGCTAAGCATGTCATGGGATAAGAAAATACACAGAAAATACAAAACACACACACCTGTCTGCAGCTGTCTGACCACCTGCGGCTGCCCCATGATGATGTGACTGTGGGGCTGGCCTCGGAGCGTAACCATGGGTGACTGGGCCAGAGACACCTGAGGCCTCCCCATTGCCCCCTGCTGCTGAGGCACCATCTACACACACAGAGACAGAGAGAGACAGAGAGAGAGGCCAGAGAGAGCGAGACCAGAGAGAGCGAGACCAGAGAGAGCGAGACCAGAGAGAGAGAGAGAAAACAGAGAGAGAGAGAACAGAGAGTAGAAGAGAAAAAACCGAGAGAGAGAGAGAGAGAAAACAGAGAGGAGAGAGAGAGAAAACAGAGAAGAGAGAGAGAGAAACAGAGAGAGAGAGAGAGAGAGAGAGAGCAGAGAGAGAGAAAAACAGAGAGAGAGAGAGAGAAACAAAAACAGAGAGAGAGAGAGAGAAAAAACAGAGAGAGAGAGAGAGAGAAAAAACAGAGAGAGAGAGAAAACAGGGAGAGAGAGAAAACAGAGAGAGAGAAAACAGAGAGAGAGAAAACAGAGAGAGAGAGAAAACAGAARGAGAGAAAGTGAGAGAGGCCAGAGAGAAAGAAAGAGAGCAGGCCTGAACCTTACTGTGCAGGCTCGGGTATTTCCTTTCCACATTGTCCTTTCCAGCATGTTTCCAGCAACTATGGTGGACGCGTAACCAGGCGATACACTTGGGGTCATCCCTCAACATAACATACAGTCATATAGACTTCCTATTACAATAAAACAACAAGGCACCCTACCCATACAATAGAGGAAACACTGAGTGGAGTATCGTTAGGATATAGTATACCAGGCCAGGCTTGCTATGAGGTGTCTGGGCCAGKCTGCTGACAGGAGACTGGTGCATGGTCCCCTTGGTCCCAGGGCTGGTACTGTTGAGACGCGATTTCTGTGCCGTGGACGTGCCCCCCAGCACCACAGCAGTCAAGGCCTTGGAGGAGGCGGCAGGCTGGGCGCCAGCGTGAAGCAGCTGGCTCTGCTGGATGAAGGCTGCCGAGTCTGGGGTCATTTGACGCAGTGCAGGAAGACTCCTCTGGAGATGGGGAGGAAGAGCACAAATCATTCTCTCATCTACAGTATACTGCATCATTGGCCACTTGTATTTATTTGGGTGTATAGCTAGCTACATTAGAGAAGGGAAAAGCCATCAGTCTCACCTTGAGGAAAGGCACGAGATATGGCTGAGGAGAGGAGTTGAGCTCCCGGTATAACTGACTGGTGAAGTCCTCCGCTTCGATCTTACCCTCCTGTGGTGGTAGAAAAACAGACAACATAGAAAGATAAAGTGAGAAAAATAGTGAGAGTGAGTGCAAGAGACAGAGAGATAGACACATATGGCCAGACAGATGGCCAAACAGACAGACAGGTGTACCAGCAGGCTCTTGACTAACTCCTTGACGTTGGCTGTGGTCTCAGACGACTGCTTCCCGCTGGATGCCAGTTTGATCAGCGTGGACAAGAAGTTCTTACACTTCTTCACGTTCTCCAGGATCTCCTACACACACATATACACAAGTTAGGACCACTGCATGACTATTTAGGAGTAGATAAATGTCGGAAGGAGGGAGATGAGTTTTGTCTCACCGTGGTAGAAACGACCGTGGGGGCGCCTGGTGTCCCAGGGGTCCCTGCTCTCTGGGTGACTGCTGCCGAGCAAGGCTGCACTGGAGTCTGACCTGAGGTGGCGGCCGCTCCACCCAGCATAATGGTGTTCTATAGGAGATGGGAAARAGGAAGCAGGGTATGAAAGGAGACTAAGGGGAAGATTTAAGAGAATTGAAGAGGGGGATGAGTTGTGTACCTACCTGTTGTAGTACAGGAGGCCTCTGGAGGGTGGTGGTGGCCTGGACGGTGGTCTGGGCCGGGGAGCCCTGCTTAGTGATGGTGTTGGTCATCTGACGGGACATCATGGGCGTCCCTGGAGCCTGCAGGACAGAGGAGAGGACAAGGGTTCAGGAGTTCACACTGTGATCTCTCCATCACTGTAGGTAAGAGATGATTAGTGTGTGTGTGCACCTGTACAGAAGTGATCTGGACAGGGGGAGTGCTGGTGGGGGTGGCTGCCCGTGGGGTCATGGCGCTCTGGGACTGGGATTGCATCTGGGCCAGGGTCTGCTGGTGGATCATCAGAAGCTGCCCACTCTCACTGCGTACCAGCACCATGCCTACACAGGGCATGGAGGGGTCAGGGGTAAGAAGTCAAACAGGGGATATAGATCGACAGACAGACACTTACTTTCTAAATACAAATAACGTTACATATCTTAATAATAACTATGAAAACACTTTGTTTAGTTAGAAAATACAGTTGGCCACTCTTAGCAGAAAATTACTTTTTTTATTGTCACAACAACAACAAAAAACATTCAGCTCTCAGTGGAGAGCTTAACTAGAGCTAACATTGTTAGCCAGAACTTGTGAGACATGCAACTCCCACAGAACATTTGCCACATGCATGCAACTACATTACATGATGTGCTATGGTGTCAGCGTGCCTATTGATAAAATCAGTAAGTTGTATGTGTGCCAGGGTAGCCTGTGTGTGATTTTACAGAATCAATAGAACGTTCCCACAGGTCAATGTGCTCGTGGAGCATAAACAACTGACAGCAAAACACGCACGCACATGCACAAGGAGTTTTGTCTAATAAACAAACCAAAGGTGCAGCAGCGATGGCAACTGTAGCTGATATGACAGAGCAAATGTTAACTTCAAGTTTGCAACAAAGTTTCTGTTTCACAGAGTGTTGAAAATAAACACTATGCTGCCAGCAAAATACATTGTATCCTCTCTCGACTGTGGCTAACTGACATAGTGTCCCACTAACGCCGACTTCACCCTTTTTGGTAGATTGCTATGGAGACAGTCAAAATCAGTGTACCCCTACTCAAGCAATGTTTATTTCAATGAATGAATGTCTTATCTACATTTTAATGATGAAACAAGTTGACCATTTATTATTCAGTGGATGCTACATCCCCTAAAACAACACCAGAGCCCTACTTTGATGAAGAGTCTTTCAATGCTAGTGGGACACTTTAGTAGATGAAGTGGGACACTATTTTCTCATTAAGAACACAGTGGCCCACTTCACCTGGCACTTGTGAAATCATCAATTATACTTTGTAGAGGCTTATAGATAACACACCATCTGTATAAAAAAAACATTAAGATAAAGACAACCTTCGACTAGACCCTCTCAATGCCCGTGGAAAATGTATTTGGGAACATTCCAAGCTCTTGGTGAAAAATCTAACTAAACAGAGACATCACAGCTATTACACCCCCCCCATATATAAAAAAATGCTGTCCCTTTCATAAATTGCACCTCTTTTCTATCCTTCCTTTCTTACATCATTGTCCTTTCCTACTCCTGCTATTTCCTGCTAATTCTATCCACCATCATCCTATGCTGTTTATGTGCTAAATAGCATCTAGAATCGATTTACAGATGTTAGGAACAACTAAAAGAACATATTTCAATGTATTTTTTTTCCATAAATATTATAACTATTTACGTGAATGGTTATTATATTTCAAAACACTAYCAGTAAATATTAACTTTAACATGAAAAGCTAGATTGTTGAATTATAGTTGACAGAATGACAGCCTTATCATTATAGTGCAATGTTTCCTATGTATGTTTTCCTATATATGTTTCAACGGGTCTCTCCATCTGAGAAACCTGATCACACACAAACACCACAATGATGTCACACTCACCAAAACCATTTTTTCATGCACAGAACACATTCAGCAACAACCAAATAACATGTGTTGGGACTGGGCTGCAAAATTATAGTACAGTTACAGTACCCTCAAAGAAATGGCCCACTAATGCTGACTTCTTCCTAACTGGCTACTGTACTACGTCAAAACACCTGAGAATGACAGTTACCTGGAGGGAGCTGAATGTTCTGGATGTTTGAAGTATTTTGTTGGGGTTGCGGAAGTCTCGGGGAGAACACCTGTGGCGCGATCGCCTTTATCCCACCAGGACAGGCTGTAATAGTCGATGGGATGGAGGTCCTCACATTTTGTAAAACCAGGCTTTTACCTACAACACTGGGGGCGGTCACTTGTGAAGTCGTTTGTATGGTCGTTTTTGGCGACTCCAATTTGTTGATTTGCGCTTCTGAACTTGCAGGGTGGGCAACGTTGACAGATCGTATCAGAACCGTATTATTACTCCCGCTCTGCGATGTGACTGTTCCGGGGGTTTGCATAGGCGGCCTCACGAGCGTGACAGTGGGCACACTGTTTAGAACAGACAGCTGAGACGATATCACAGTTGAAGTGACAGCATTGTGCATAAGAGGTGTTTGAATGACTGTGCTGGAAGTTGAGGGTATGATTACGTTTCCTTTGACCACGGAGCTCGGTCCGTTGTTGACAACCGCGACGGCGGGCACTGTGCTGCTTGCCGAGCTCACCAAAGCGGCAACACTTCCTGAATTATGAGAGTTTATCACAACGCTCCTTCCATTTAAAGTTTGTACACCAGCCGCCCCAGTTTTTCTGATCCCAGCTCCGTGATCGGGAACCCCCGTTATCACACCACTGACTGCCCCAGTCTTGCTCGGACTGTGCCCGGCTGTCATGCTCGAGCCCGCCGCCGTTGTCCCGACCGCAGCATACATGGTTGAACCCTGGGACATCCTACTATTAATGACACCCCCTGGCACGCCAGTCCCTACAACAGAGGAAACAGATGTGGGATGGGAATATCTATCAATTGAACATGTGTAGCTATATAAGCAAGTTGTCAAATTGTGTGGCTAAAAGAGACAGAAAACAGAAAAACAACGTGACCAGAATAAGCTAACGTTAACCAGTCAGCTATTTTACCTGGTTTAGCAAGCTCTTGTGAAAGTCCCATTTCGCTGTCCTGGACATTGGAATTGCGACCTACAGCTGAGTTGTCAATGTTATTTGCTGCAGCCTGGACCCTGATTGAAGACTTTCCACGACCCGGTCCCGTGAGCTCAGACTCCAAAGACCCAACTAGATCACTAACTACTTTCTCGTCCACCTCTGTGTTGAAGAAAACATCATCCAGTAAATCGGAGCCCGCCGCCATCTTTACTCTGCTACACTCGCTCGTGAGACGCATGCACCGATTGGATACTCCGTCACTGACATCGGATTTCAGGGTGCTCTGATTGGTTATTGTTAGATTTACAGTTTGGGATGAATTGTTATAAATTGCATTAAATGAATCCCAGCCGGATGAGATATAGCACGGACGAAAAATTGGGACGACAGTACAGACAGAGTTKCATTTGGTAGTTGTGCGGCTAGCGTTGCCAAATGGAAACGAACCACACCAGACATCGATTATGTTACCGACTTTTGTTACTATTTTGAATCATTATAGAGGAAATGCAGTGTCTTTCTTTGAGCTTTTATTCTCGACTCAAAATGGCTGCGTTGTTTTTCAGGCAGTCTGTCCTACAGCTGCTGTTACCGCCCGCACGAGGGCGCATACAGGGCGCGGATCGTGCGCTCGCTGCCGACTGTCAGCTTCGTGCCCACTGACTGACACTGACACATATGCAGGACAATAAAGCATCTGTCATTTACTTTGTTTTACTGCGGACATGTAACGGTAGCCTATTCATACGTTAGAGATTGATGTACATGTGATATTTTAACTTTCACTTGGTATGCTGGTGCTATTGCCTCAATAATGAGCTCGAGAGAGAGAATGTGTAGGCTAAATGTAATTTTCTAAATGTAATAAAGTTGAATAAAAACATTATAGGCCTATACAATTATCATATATTTCTTTGTTTCGGTCATATTGTAAATTTGTTTTTACTAGCCTATTGATATTTAGCCTAGTTAGGCTTTGTAGCCTAGTTTATGGGCTACAATAAATATTATAGAACGAAATTGCATGAACTCGGCATATTTGCAACGACACTTAGACAATATGCATAGGCTATATGCCATCAATAACTGTTACATTCAGAGTATAGTTGATGAAGTTCCAATTAAATTTTATAATTTTTTTCAGAACATGCAATCCAACCATGACCCCTTGAGGCACAGGTGCACTTGTAAATGAGAAGGCGTGGCCCATGGCTCACCTTGGAGTGATGGTCCATAAATTCCCTCTAATGAGCCGCATATTGCCTTGCTGTCATGTGAATCACATTTAAAATACAACGCAGAGAGTAGGCTACTTTACGATTACGTGTTGCCATTAGTTCACCAGCCACCATGAGCGTCGGGACTCCTTATATCGGCAGTAAAATCGGCTTGATTTCCAAAGCTCTAAATCGGTATGAAGGCATCTTATACACTATTGATACCGTGAATTCGACAGTGGTGTTGACAAAAGGTAAATTATGCGAGCGGCCAGAGACGCATATCCACTCTCAGACAACAGTTGTAGTCAAAGAAGACCTGTTTGCTCCTAAAATAAGTGATTGTGATCACATGTGTCATTACAAATAGATGTTGGAGCCCATACTTTAAACACAGAGACAATGCGAGCAGTGGGATGTGAAAGTAAAGTTTCAATATGGTCACTTAGGCCTACTGTTATTGTATTTTACCGGATAGTTTACTTGGTTTGTGTGTACARCTATGTCAATGGATTGCATAGTAAAAACATCTGATTTGGCCTGTCAATGAACTTCCATGATTTTCTCTTGTTCATATGTAGTGAAGTCATTTGGATCAGAGGGCCGACCCACAGACAGGCCAACCCCTCCCAAAGATGACGTCTATGAGTACATCATATTCAGAGGAAGTGATATCAAAGACATCTCATTGTGTGAGCCTCCAAAATCCCACCATGGCCTGCCCCAGGACACTGCCATTGTGCAGGTAGGCAGGCTATGCCTACCTCTCAAACTCTAAGCGACATTCTGCATTCTCAACCATTARCTTCGCCCAAGACTGTCTAGTGTGAACTACAATACTGACGCTGTTTTAGCGTTAAGAAACGTCAATCATCGCTTGTGAAACTGCTTTTGAAACATATGGCCATTTCATCAGGGAAGAAGTCATTCAAATACTAAAGATACACTTACTGTAGCAGTTTTGCACAGATCGATACAGCTATGGGTGCCTCCATCCAACAAAACTACACTTCCACTATATTTCCAGAGTTGGCTTACTTACATACAGGTGTTTGGAACACGCTAATTAGCAAAGGCGGTCGCTTGTCTTCCTTCTGTTTTCCGTAAACAAGCGCTGTAATATGGAGATATGGCAATTTGGGAACACTAGCCCTTAGGTGTTTATCAATTTGAACTTTTTTTACTTTTTAAAGTATTTATCGGTGTTGTGTAATGAAAGCTAAAGTCTTTCTGCTTCCAATACTGTACCGCAAGCGACACGTTAATGTTCAGATTGAGCATCGGGGATCTTCGTTAACAAAACTCCCCCCTACAGAAAACGTCTTCGTCCAATGACTCTTATGTGTAATGTAATTGAGTCATGATCAAGGGCTATGCCATGAGCCCATCCATCTATCAGTGTTTCGAGTAAATAATTTATACATTTGCTGTATTCTTTCCTCGTTTTGGGGGGGGTTCAGTCATCACTCAGCACCTCAGCGTCCTCCTATAATCCAACTCCAGGACCAATCAGTCCCTACAGGATCCCATCGTATAACCAGCTAGCAGCCAACTATCTGCTCAACCAGCAGTATGCTGCAGCCCTTGGTCTGGGTGAGTCAGCGAATAAGACCGGGAACTGTTGGGGATGATTCATGTTGCAACACTTCATTTTAATGATAAAATCCATTATCGGGTGCTTGTTTCCAATGATGATATATAACCTCCCTCTTGGTCCTGTTCTACTCAGGTGGAACTCAAGGCCCTCAAGTGAGAAGGGGTCCTATGGTGGAGCAGGCTGTCCAGACGGTGCCTCTAGATGAGGCAGGGCAGAAGAAAGGCCAGAGTCTGTCTCAGGAGCAGCGCAGGGAGACCAGTAGGCCCATGCAGCGAGCTGCACGAGGGAGCCCACAGCCCCAGAGATGCTCTGGACCAGGCAGTAAGCAGACTGGGCGCAAGCCAGGATGAGCTGGTGTTTCTTCAGGCTGATATGGGKGGCCCCTCTGTATTTACTTTATGCATGTAGAATAAGGATAAAGAAATGCATTGTAGAATATGAAAAATAAAAAGGACCTAAATGTGTGTTCAGCTTTTGCATTGTAGAAGATGCACTACTTCCCATAGTATACATTGGCATAATGCCTGATTTAGAATTTAAGTAATGTAATTTAACTTGTTTGCTCTGGTTAAGTTGTAGATGTAATAAAAAATTACCCCTGTAGAAAAACATGCATTCATACTGTAAAACGGACTATGTAATGTGATTTGCAACTAGTTTTCTACCATCAGGTGGCTCCGATGTACAGCGTCGGCGTATAACTTCCCAATCCAATGATGAGAACAGGCCACCACCAAGGAGGAGACAAGGTGACCCCCCCCCCCCCCTTTAGCTCTTGGGTCAGGGACAAATCTAATTTGCTTTGGATGGTTGTATAGTAAACCATTTTGTCATAGAATTTCTCATACCTTAGAATGAATGACTTATCATTCTTTCCATTTTTGTCCTGCAGGAGCTCGTAGGCCCAGGAATCGTAATCGGGGCCAGCTCCTTGTGAAGAGCTCTATGCCCAGCACCCTCAAGTTTGAGTCAGACTTCGACTTTGATTCTGCAAACGCCCAGTTCGACAAGGAAGAGCTAGAGCGGGAGATGCAGGACAAGTTGAACATCAAAGGTTGGTTGCATTAAAATAACCACATGTCTGTGACCAATGGGCCTTCATGCTTTGTACTGTAGTTGCAGGAATGTTGCAATTTGACCATGACTGTGATCATGCATTAGGCAACCATTAGCTCATGATCTGGCCATTACTGATTGGGGAAATTAATGCAAAAAGGGGACTTCTATCTCTGGCGGAAATGTATCCTCCAAAAATATTATTTGGTTTCATCTGCAAGCATTTCAGAACCATGATTTTGTTCATTGTTCATCCATGCTTGCATCTTCACTAGAAACACAGGATGAAGGGAAGGCGAAACCAGAAGTAGACACTGGTGAGAAGACAGTGGAGAGGGATCCATTTGGGCCCAAGTGCTACTATGACAAGGCCAAATCCTTCTTTGACAACATCTCGTCAGACCATAAATCCAGGTGACCATGTTTATTTTATAAATGTGCTCTGAAAGTGACTAACCTATCTATTATGCTGTCAATTTCATGTGTCACAAAATGCTTATGAAGATCTGACTATGTAATCTCTGTGCTTGTCTAATCATGTTACACTATGACCCAGACGCACTACCTGGGCAGAGGAGAGGAAGCTGAACGTTGAGACCTTTGGGGTTCCTGGCCGCTTCCTGAGGTTCCGTGGGGGCTACCGCGGCCGGAGAGGGCTAGGGTCAGCACAGCGCCGGCCCTCCCAGCGAACTGGGACTGGGAGGCTGTGAGGGTCAAGTGAGTAAGGATGTGTGTGTTTATTCAAAAGCCTGGGTATATATTGCTTGCGATTTGAGTCTAACCAGGCAAGGCTAGTAATGTTTTTTTTTTTTTTTAACTCTGCAGGCCTCGTTTGACGCTTGGGTTACCTTGTGCATGAATTGCCACGAAGTGGTTGGTTGTGTATGTACTTTTGTTTTTGTAGTTAACCAAAATGTAACATTTTGCATTCCATTATTTTTCTCTGCCATCATGAAGTGTTTTGTAATGAGAATTTATTTTGACTCTTGGGACCCCACACCTGAATAAGTATATGAGAAGTGAAATGCATTGCTTTTTCTTTATTTTCTTTGAGCCTAAGGTACATTTTGGCTTTTGACATTGTTTTGAATTTGCTTGTGCTTTTCATTMTTTTCTGTATTCTGATAAATGGATGACATGAAAACTTCCTAAACTATTCAAGGGATCAATTTGAAGATGAAACTGGTGAGGGTAAACTACTTCATGGTATTGTAAATATTACTTAATATAATTATACCTAACTTAATTAAAACAGACCATGTCTGCCAAAAATATTGAATTCCCATGTATTGGTTTGTTTTCTATCATTTTGAGAAAATAAGTGTTCAATTGTTACAAATCTAATAAACATGGGAAATTGCTTATTCACTTGTTCTCTGTTCAATGATACTAGGTGGATGTTGTAGTTTTTAAATGCAGATATTTTTCATTGCAAGAATAAGGTAAAATCTTAAGATTGCATGTGATCCATTAGGGCAGCAGTGTTTCTCAATCCATTCCATTGGGACTCCCAGGGTGGGAGCATTTTGTTTTAGTCTTAACACCCAGTACCTTGTGAGCACTGGAGTCTACCAGTACTACCATTGCCTACCTGATTCAACCAAACAAGAGCCTGCTGATTAGTCAAATCAGGTGTTTATGCCGGACTAGAATAAAAATATGCAATCCTTGGGGGTCCCTCCAGCAATGGCTGGAGAAACAATGAGAATTCATGTAAACAATGAGATTCCTGATTCAATATTGATGGACAAAGCCACATGTTTGTTTTTGTCATGACTGGTCAAAGTGTTCATGGTTTCTTTTGTTTCTCTGCTTTCTCCGTTTCAATAGCCGTGACATATTCCTCGATTTCCTCTTGGACCAGAATCTATTTACAGTGAAAAGTAAATAATTAGGGGAACATTTTAAGTTGCGCTATTACACAGGTGAGATCCTCTGGATTTGCTGAGGTGTCACGATTTCAAACAGACCTTCATTGATTCATCCCGCTTCATAATGGCTAGCTCAATGTTCTTTCCCCCTGACTGGACAACCTGCGAACATAGGGTGCAAACTTTGATGGAGGAAAATCTGTGCTTTGTGTTCCAATCAGTACATTGTTGCCGTCAAATGTTCTAAAATGGTGTAAGCCTCACCTCAAGTAGCGCTCTGATGGCAAGCTTAATGGTGTCTGTATCGGACTCCATATCCTCTTTATAGTTCTTCTCTAGAAACTCCCGAACAGTCTTGGCAGATCTTCCAATGGCATTTGCCTATGTACACAACCACATTTTATTTTCCATATTTTGAAGCATCTTATCAATGATTCAGATGTATGGGTCAGAAAAACACCCTTACCTTCCAGGCATGGTATGTTCCTGAGGGGTCTGTTTGGTACAGATGGGGTGTTCCATCGAAATCAAACCCCACAATGAGGGAGGAGATGCCAAAGGGCCTTCGCCCATTGCTTTGGGTGTAGCGCTGAAAGTCGGAATATATAGAAATTATGTATCCGCACGTGTGGGGGGTGGGTGGGTGGTACCTGTTTTATGCTGGAGATGTAGCGTGTGATGTACTCTACTGTCGCAGGGTCTTCTACTGTGAGCCTGTGACTGACACTCCACCCTGGCCCTGTTAACAATGATCCTGGCATCTGCGGTCAATCCTGCAGGCCATTGGATAAGGAGGAAGTATGTTACACCAATTAAACACTTCACCCAACTTGGTGTAAAATCAAATTGCTTTATTTCAGCAGTAACATTACATGTATCATTCAAAGTAGGCCTATAGTGCCTTAAGTATTTAACCCCTTGACTTTTTCCACATTGTTACAAAGTGGGATTAAAATGGATTAATTCACATTTGTGAACTATCTACACAAAATACTCATGTCAGAGGAAGAAAAAAACGTTCTAAAAAATTAAATCAAGTTTATTTTATATAGCCCTTCGTACATCAGCTAATATCTCGAAGTGCTGTACAGAAACCCAGCCTTAAACCCCAAACAGCAAGCAATGCAGGTGTAGAAGCACGGTGGCTAGGAAAAACTCCCTAGAAAAGGCCAAAACCTAGGAAGAAACCGAGAGGAACCAGGCAAACATGATTAGATAAGTATTCAACCCCCTGAGTCAATACATGTTAGAATCACCTTTGGCAGCGATTACAGCTGTGAATCTTTCTGTGTAAGTCTCTAAGAGCTTTCCACACCTGGATTGTGCAACATTTGGCTTCTTTTTATTTGCATTTTAAAAAGACTTCAAGCTCTTTCATTGGTTGTTGATCAATGCTAGACAACCATTTTCAGGCCATAGATTTAAAAAACAAAAACTCTCCATTCCTTAATGATTACAAGCATACAAATCAAATCACATTTTATTTGTTACGTGCTGAAATGCTTACTTACAAGCCCTTAACAAACAATGCAGTTCAAGAAATAGAGTCAAGAAAATACTTACAAAATAAACTAGAGTGAAGAAAAAAGTAACAAGTAAATTACACAACTAGGCTATATACAGGGGGTACCGGTACCGASTAAATGTGYGGGGGTACAGGTTAGTCAAAGTAATTTGTAAAGTGCCTCAAAATGTGATGCAATCACCAAAGTTTGAAAATATGGAGAGATTGGCACTGTAATGCATTGGATTTGCCCAAACATAACTTTTCATCCTGAATACAAAGTGTTAACTGCTTTCCCTCATGTTTTGCAGTATTACTTTACTGCCTTGTTGCAAACAGCATGCATGTTTTAGAATATTTTTATTCTGTACAAGTGGCTTATTCACTGTCAATTAAGTTAGTATTGTGAAGTAACTACAATTGAAATCCCTGAACGGTTTCCTTTCTCTCTGGCAACTGAGTTAAGTACGCCTGTATCTTTGTAGTAACTGGGTGTATTGATACACCATCCAATGTGTAATTAATAACTTCATGCTCAAAGGGATATTCAATGTCTGTATTTTWTTTTTTACACATCTACCAATAGGTGCCCTTTGCGAGGCATTGGAAAACCTCCCTGGTCTGTGTTTGAAATTCACTGCTTGACTGAGAGACCTGACAGACAATTCTATGTGTGGGGCACAGAGATGAGGTAGACATACAAAAATCATGTAAAACACTTATTGCACAGAGTCCATGCAATTCATGTGACTTGTTAAGTACATTTTTACTCCTGACCTTATTTAGGCTTGCCATAACAAAGGGGTTGAATACTTATTGACAATACATTTCAGCTTTTCATTTTTAATTCATTTGTAAAAATTCTAAACATTATTACACTTTGACATTATGGGGTATTGTGTGTAGGCCAGTGCCAAATCTCAATTGAATCCATTTTAAATTCAGGTAACACACAGTGGAAAAAGTCAAGGGGTGTGAATACTTTTTGAAGGTACTCAAATGTTGATGACATAAATTATACCAGACATGGTAATTACATATTTGCAATCACCACTTGACACGTCTGTGGTTTGGTGTGCACTATCCTATGTTTAAAATTTACCTGCAAAGGCCAGGAAGACATTGTCATCCAAGGAGCAGATTTTGCGCACTGTCCTGTCTTCTTGGAGCTTGGCAACAGTTTTCTTCTCCACTCCTAGAACAACAACATTTTCCCCTCGCACTCCAACCTGGAAAAGAATTAGGYACAATTGATATAGTTGCGCCGGTTGGAGCTCAATTTGGTTCCCACCATGCACTTCTCTTTGATAGGCTACATTGTGGCGTCGGTAGAGATTGACCCAAMAGCGATTTCAATATTTAAAGGGGTAGTGCAGTCAAAAACATGATTTCCTATATTTGTATATATATATTTTTCCATACACACATATATATATATATATATACACAGGTTGGAATAATTCTGTGTAAATGATGATAATGCACTTACAGTGTAAGAGGAGTTTGAAAAGATCCCTGCTTGTTTGGCTGGGTGTTTTTTTTTTTTACGGCCTGGTTAATAGACTAATAGGAAAGGGAGTTTGCCCTCCTCTCTGCCAATAACAGTTAGTTTTCTAATAACCTATTTTTGTTTATTTTTAACCATTTTAATTTAAAACAATTACAGTAAGGTACTGTTACCCAGAAATTATTTGATATTGCGATAAAAACACGGAGCTTTGGAACTTTAAGAACATAACATGAATCTATATGGTACTTACAGCAGTTGAACCTTTTTTGACCGCCTCCTGTGCGTAGTCCACCTGGAATAAGTGGCCATCAGGTGAGAACACTGTGATGGCACGATCGTAGCTCATCTTTCATTCAATTCACTTTTACATAAAATATTATTTCTGTGTTCTTGACTTGCCTACGCTCTATAAACAAAAGTGAAAGTAATCCGACTGAAGGAAACAACCAAGCACGAGCTAGCGAGATACTATTGGGGCATGTATTTGCACGTATTTGCATATTTCCGTTAGGGAACGATGCCTACTCTGTAATGTGCGGTTGTGCAATAACTAAATTCGCCCTTGCACTCCTAAACAACGCAATTTGGCAAAAGGTAAAACCAATCAAACTTTGTCCACTCGGTTCGTAACAGATTCTAGTTTTGGGAACAGAAAACTGTATTGAGAAAAATGAAAACATTTGCATAATGTCGGCAAAAATCCATCTTCTCCCACTGCCGGCCACTAGGCTTGCTCATCACCATATTTAGTAGTGAGTAGAAACGCCAACCGGTTGTTTCACACTTACACATCCGGTGAAATATCTGTATAATTGTTCTATCTGTGATTCTGTGTGGAACAGCCAACGTCTGATTTATTGCGGCCATCAACCTGTCGCTATTTACGTTGGAGAGCGAGCGTAGGGAATCAAAAACACCCCTACCACCGTTTCTGGACTGATGTAAAACTACTCCTTGGCCTCAAATTGCATACAACCGTTGAAATGTGGTTGAAATGTTTGACATATTATTATACAACCGTTGAAATGTTTGACATATTATTTTACTACACTGATTCCACAATTGAACGTGAGTATGTCACAAATCTCTTTATTTTATTAGGATMATTTTTCATACACAAATCAACATTTATGAAGAAAAATACCCTTTTCTTATTTTTTTAATCTGATTTGGAAAACTATTTAGAGTCATTAAAACGTATACAAAACAAAATGTTTTTWAAAAAGTATTCGCTACATGTCTGTATTTGAATTGATATAATGTGGATTAGTTTTATTTATTTATTTCATTTCTTTGTGGAATCTCTCTGGCTGTTATGTTTATGTTTTGCATGTTACTGTAAGTAAAAAAATATATAAAATATAAAACACCGTTTCTAAACCCAGAGGCGCAACATCGCAAAACTTCCGGGTAACGCTTGTGAAACAGACCTGGGCCCAGATTCACAAAACCTTCTTAAGAAGAAATTTCTTCTTAACTGCCATTTTTTCCTTAACTATAGATTTATGAAGAAAGTTCATATTGGAAATGTTGTTAAGCTATTTAGTTTGTTTCTCCTTTAGCAAAAGTTAAGAAGAAATTAGATTCTTGAAAATAACGTTTTTAGATTTCTTCTTAATTCCAAGATCGCTAAACCCTTGTCTCAGGCATTGAGAGAACAAGTGCATGAAAGCAATTGAACATGTTTAATTCACTCACAAAGTTCATCTGAAAGTTTCATTATTGATTATTTTAAACCCAAAAACATGTTTTAGAACAGTAATCTCAGTAGGAAATATGCTAACATGATTGTCGGTTGCCTAGCAACAAACACTCTACAAAGATTCTAACAAGATATTTGAGAAGTTTGTAGGAAAATCATTACATCTTAAGATATTGTGGAGGAATTGCACTTACAAACTATCTTATCAACTTCTTTATTTTTTTTCTTAAGAATATTACGTTTTTGGGTAAGAAGTGTTTTGTGAATCTGGGCCCAGGACCTTTGTTTGGGTTTGAGAAGTCAATGAGAGAAGTGAAAAATTCTTCCCTAGTTGTTATTTTCTTGAAATCTGAAAGGTACAACCTAGATTCGAGCCAATCTCTTAGGTAGTTGAACATGTTATTACTCCAACCTCGGGAAAGTGACAAACTGATACATTTTAATCAAAAACAACTTTATATTTTATTTAACTAGACAAGTCAGTTAAGAACAAATTCTTGTTTACAATGACAGCCAAACTCAGACGACACTGGGCAAATTGTGTGCCCCCCTATGTGTAACGGATGTGAAATGGCTAGCTAGTTAGCGGGTACGCGCTAGTAGCGTTTCAATAAGTTACGTCACTTGCACTGAGACTTAAGTAGGGTTTCCCCTTGCGCTGCAAGGGCCGCGGCCTTTGTGGAGCGATGGGTAACGATGCTTCGTGGCGACCGTTGTTGATGTGTGCAGAGGGTCCCTGGTTCGCGCCGTGTTGGGGCGAGGGGACGGTTTAAAGTTTACTGTTACATTGATGCTGTTGACCCGGATCACTGGTTGCTGCGGAAAAGGAGGAGGTTGAAAGGGGGTGAGTGTAACGGATGTGAAATGGCTAGCTAGTTAGCGGGTACGCGCTAGTAGCGTTTCAATCAGTTACGTCACTTGCTCTGAGACTTAAGTAGGGTTTCCCCTTGCGCTGCAAGGGCCGCGGCTTTTGTGGAGCGATGGGTAACGACGCTTCGTGGGTGTCAGTTGTTGATGTGTGCAGAGGGTCCCTGGTTCGCGCCCGTGTCGGGGCGAGGGGACGGTACTAAAGTTATACTGTTACATTGGGACGGTTTAAAGTTATACTTTTACATTGATGCTGTTGACCCGGATCACTGGTTGCTGCGGAAAAGGAGGAGGTTGAAAGGGGGGTGAGTGTAACGGATGTGAAATGGCTAGCTAGTTAGCGGGTACGCGCTAGTAGCGTTTCAATCAGTTACGTCACTTGCTCTGAGACTTAAGTAGGGTTTCCCTTGCTCTGCAAGGGCCGCGGCTTTTGTGGAGCGATGGGTAACGAGCTTCGTGGGCGACTGTTGTTGATGTGTGCAGAAGGTCCCTGGTTCGCGCCCGTGTCGGGGCGAGGGGACGGTCTAAAGTTATACTGTTACATATGGGACTCCCAATCACAGCCGGATGTGATGCAGCCTGGATTCAAACCAAGGACTGCAGTGACACCTCTTGCACTGAGATGCAGTGCCTCCGAACTTCCCAAATATCTTCTTACAAATCTTCCAAAGATGTTTGTTGCTAGGTGTGTTGTTATGTGTTAGGCAACCGTTTTAGCTAGCTATCTATCTAGCAATGGCAATCATGTTAGCATATTTCTTACTGAGATTACTGTTCTAAAACATGTTCTTGGGTTTAAAATAGAGGTCGACCGATTAATCGGAATGGCCGATTCATTTGGGCCGATTTCAAGTTTTCATAACAATCGTAAATCGGTAATTTTGGACGCCGATTTTGCCGATATTTTTTTTTTATATATATTTTTTTACACCTTTATTTAACTAGGCAAGTCAGTTAAGAACACATTCTTATTTTCAATGACGGCCTAGGAATGGTGGGTTAACTGCCATGTTCAGGGGCAGAACGACAGATTTTTACCTTGTCAGCTCAGGGATTCAATCTTGCAACCTTACGGTTAACTAGTCCAACGCTCTAACCACCTGCCTCACGAGGAGCCCGCCTGTTACACGAATGCAGTAAGAAGCCAAGGTAAGTTGCTAGCTAGCATTAAACTTATCTTATAAAAAACATTCAATCAATCATAATCACTAGTTATCTAGCAATGGCAATCATGTTAGCATCATGTTACACTTGGTTGATGATATTACTAGTTTATCTAGCGTGTCCTGCGTTSCATATAATCGATGCAGTGCGCATTCGCGAAAAAGGACTGTCGTTGCTCCAACGTGTACCTAACCATAAACATCAATGCCTTTCTTAAAATCAATACACAGAAGTATATATTTTTAAACCTGCCTATTTAGCTAAAAGAAATCCAGGTTAGCAGGAAATATTAACCAGGTGAAATTGTGTCACTTCTCTTGCGTTCATTGCACGCAGAGTCAGGGTATATGGAACAATTTGGGCCGCCTGGCTCATTACGAACTAATTTGCCAGAATTTTACGTAATTATGACATAACATTGAAGGTTGTGCAATGTAACAGGAATATCTAAACTGATGGATGCCACCTGTTAGATAAAATACAGAACGGTTCCGTATTTCACTGAAAGAATAAATGTTTTGTTTTCGAGTTGATAGTTTCCGGATTCGACCATATTAATGACCTAAGGCTCGTATTTCTGTTTGTTAAATCATAAGTCTATGATTTTATAGAGCAGTTTAACTGAGCGATGGTGGGCATCAGCAGGCTCGTAAGCATTCATTCAAACAGCACTTTCGTGCGTTTTGACAGCAGCTCTGCTGTTTATGAATTCAAGCCGAGATTAGGCTGGTGTAACCGATGTGAAATGGCTTGCTAGTTCGCAGGGTGCGCGCTAATAGCGTTTCAAACGTCACTCACTTTGAGACTTGGAGTAGTTGTTCCCCTTGCTCTGCATGGGTAACTCTGCTTCGAGGGTGGCTGTTGTTGATGTGTTCCTGGTTCCAGCCCAGGTAGCGGCGAGGAGAGGGATGGAAGCTATACTGTTACACTGGCAATACTAAAGTGCCTATAAGAACATCCAATAGTCAAAGGTATATGAAATACAAATCGTATAGAGAGAAATAGTCCTATAACTCCTATAATAACTACAACCTAAAACTTCTTACCTGGGAATATTGAAGACTCATGTTAAAAGGAACCACCAGCTTTCATATGTTCTCATGTTCTGAGCGAGGAACTTAAACGTTAGCTTTCTTACATGGCACATATTGCACTTTTACTTTCTTCTCCAAAACTTTGTTTTTGCATTATTTAAACCAAATTGAACATGTTTCATTATTTATTTGAGGCTAAATTGTTTTTATTGATGTATTATATTAAGTTAAACTAAGTGTTCATTCAGTATTGTAATAATTGTCATTATTACAAATAAGCACAAAAAATTGGCCGATTAATCGGTATTGGCTTTTTTTGGTCCTCCAATAATCGGTATCGGTATCGGCGTTGAAAAATCATAATCGGTCGACCTTTAGTTTAAAATAATCAATACTGAATTTTTCAGATTAAGTTTGTGAGTGAATTAAACATGGTCAATTGCTTTCATGACCTTTTTTCTCTCACTATCCTGAGTTTAAAACAAGGGTTTAGCTATCTTGGAATTAAGAACATTTCCAATAACTTTATTTTTTATTACATTTCTTATTTTTTTGTTTAAGTATAAACATATGAAATAGCGCAAGAAAATGTCCAAAAACCTTTTTGAGGAATTGCACATTTGCTTAACTTTCTTCTTAAGTCTATAGTTAAGAAAAAGATGGCAGTTATTAACAAGAAATTGCATCTTAAGGTTTTGTGAATCTGGGCCCTGCACCTGCGAAATTCGGCGCGAAACGACCCGATTTCGTGTTTTTACGCATTAGTTTAGCGTTGCCATGACATCGACTACAGGTGTGATGGGGATTTCTATTGGAGAAGCAGTTTCAGCAAAGATATAACTAAGCCAAGATAGTTAATCTGTGTCGTTCACAGTGGGCGCAAATGAAGCATAGTGAGCGGAACACGCAAGAAGGTCGGAAAAGCAAAGTACTAGCTGGTGAAATCCTATTGGCGCGTTGTAGCACGTATTTGCATATTTCCGTTAAGGATCGACTCGTCTGTGAAGTTCGCGTGTGTACAAACTAAATTAATTCCTTCTTAACAACGCGATGTTTTACAATTTAGTGCACTATGTTAGTAACAGATTCTAGTTTTGGGAACAGAAAAAGGAATTGAGATCAGATGTCTCATGGATTAGAAAATTAGCATAATGTCGGCTGACTTTGATCTAGTTCCACCCTCTCTCACTAACCGCGACTGGACTTCCTCTCACTACCATATTTGGTGGTGAGAACGTTCTAAACGGATGCTTCCTTCAGCTTTATAGCCATGTGACGTGTCTGGGTTACCTCTTCTCTCTGTGGTCTTCTTACTGTACTGTCTTTCCCTCTACTACTGGGTTGGCTGGCTGTATCGTAAAAATTAATGAAAACAAAAATTTGCTTTTTGGTCTTAATTTAAGGTTAGGGTTAAGGTTATGTTTAAAATCACATTTTAAGAAGACAAATTGTAGAAATGGGCGGGGTTTATGACTTTGTGGCTGTGGTAACTAGTGACGACCCTACTACTGTGAGCAAATCTACTGTAGCCTATATCTGTCTGGTTTATACCAAAAAATTACTGAGTGAGCKTCTCGATTAAGGCGAATCTTTTCATAGACATTATGGAACTCTCCATCTTTGCAACATCACCAAATGTAGAGTAAGCTATCAATTTGCGTCCAGGAGAATATTGTTGTTTATTCATCATTTCTTTTCATTTTGGTGTAATCCAGGGGTTCACACACCCCTATGATTTTCATAAAATGGGAAACCTAACGATGTTATAGAGGGCTGCGCGCTTGATATAAGGTACATATTACAATAAATAGGAGCTTTTCATTTTTTCATTTCCTAATATCACAATGTCGGTTGCATTTTCATCGGCGCGCCCAAGGAGCAWAGGGGAGGTGACACAACAAACTATACAAAAGGTAATGCTATTTCTTTTTGCTCCATTACGTCGTCAAATATGACATATTTTGTCGACTTGAGAGCTTGCATAGTCAGTCAGTGTCAATTGTGGGAAAGTAGTGAACATCAGCACAAAGAAGGCAACWGGTACAGTAGAGCGAGCCAAACAGCGAGGGGATGATATGACACTATTAAAACAGATTGACATTACTCAAAGGCTACTTTTTGTTGTTGTTTCCGTTGCCCCCTAAAACTTCAGTGTGTCTTTCTATGTAAGCTTACATAACGGCTACTATGTTATGCGTTAAAACATCAATGTTGTCTAATAATAGAGCATAAACATCCTAGAAATAATATGCAAGTTTGTCCAGAGTATGACTGAAATATTGTTTATTCTGGTGCATGCCCTTCATAGGATTTTTTTGTGAACTGTTGCGAGTGATTTTTTTCTTGGATCAATATTGTATCCTTTGAAAACCATACTCCAAATTGTTACCAAAAATAGCAAGCCGTGACAGAGACGTGAGAGTAGACTAGTGAGAATTCTTTGGACAGCCAGTGGTAAAAGGCACGTGCACCGGATGAACGGATAGTCTGACAGTGGCGACAGAGAGTGATTCATGGAAGGTGTGTGGATTACGGGACAGTTTTGAGCCTACGTGCAACATCCTTGGACCGTTGTTAAAATTAAACCCCGAGGGAAGGAGGCACGCATTGCATTAATTTAGGGTGGCTTTCAAATGTTTTAGGGCATCTGGAAGTATTTTAATCAGACACGGTTAGAACGCTTAATTTGGATATGCATACTGTAGTTAATAGAGGACAGCACAGGTTCTTCTTTCTAGTTCACTCAGTTTTTTTGTCACTGATGACGGAATGTTATGATTGGCTGAAGATAATGGAAGACTTGAGTTGCAGGGGRAAAAAAGAAACAATGGCTCCGTTCCACTGAAACAGTCTATTCTGCGACGCTAATGATGCTCCAAGGAAAACATCCGACCAGATAATTGTGTTGAGCTAGAAAAACGGGTGGGGGGGAGTATTCAGGACAATTTATTATAGTGTAGTAACATTATAGTAAGCTACTCTCCTAACGTTTTTTTTGGTAACACTTTACTTGACACCCAGTGTCATGACACGGTCCTAACCATGTCATAATATGTCATAATAGCTGACATAACTTGTCATAACCTGTCATAATATGGTCATGACCCATATATATACACATGTTGTGACATACACTATATATACAAAAGTATGTGGACACTCAGTGGATTCAGGTATTTCAGCCACACCCGTTGCTGACAGGTGTATAAAATCGAGCACACAGCCATGCAATCTCCATAGACAAACAATGGCAGTAGAATGGCCTTACTGAAGAGCTCAGGGACTTTCAACCTGGCACTGTCATATGATGCCACCTTCCCAACATGTCAGTTCGCCAATTTCTGCCCTGCTAGAGCTGCTCCAGCCAACTGTAAGTGCAGTTATTGTGAAGTGGAAACATCTAGGAGCATCAACGGCTCAGCCGCGAAGTGGTAGGCCACACAAGCTCACAGAATGGGTCTGCCGAGTGCAGAAGTGCATAGAATGTAGAAATTGTTTGTCCTCGGTTGCAACACTCACTACTGAGTTCCAAACTGCCTCTGGAAGCAATATCAGCAAAATAACTGTTCGTCGGGAGCTTCATGAAATGGGTTTCCATGGCCGAGCAGCCGCACACAAGCCTAAGATCACCATGCGCAATGCAAAATGTCTGCCGGAGTGGTGTAAAGCTCGCCACCATTGGACTCTGGAGCATCTGGAGTGATGAATCACTCTTCACCATCTGGCAGTCCGGCGAACAAATCTGTGGCAACAGTTTGGGGAAGGCCCTTTCCTGTTTCAGCAGGACAATGCCCCCATGCCCAAAGTGAGGTCCATACAGAAATGGTTTGTCTAAAATCAATGTGGAAGAACTTGACTGGCCTGCACAGAGCCCTGACCTCAACCCCATCGAACACCTTTGGGATGAATTGGAACGCAGACTGCGAGCCAGGCCTAATTGCCCAACATCGGTGTCCGACCTCACTAATGCTCTGTGCGACCTCACTAATGCTCTTGTGGCTGAATGGAAGCGAGCAATGTTCCAACATCTAGTGGAAAGCCTTCCCAGAAGAGTGGAGGCTGTTATAGCTGCAAAGTGGGGACCAACTCCATATTAATCCCCATGATTTTGGAATGAAATGTTTGACAAGCAGGTGTCCACATACTTTTGGTCTTGTAGTGTATATTGCATTATCTTATGGCTGGTTCTGACATTTGCATAAGAGTGTAGGTGTCATTTATTCAAATAATTGTATTCCCTGCCAAGAAGTTTTCTTTTGTTTGAAAGTTTGTTTCTCAAGTCCTTTGTTGTTGTAATGAATTCTTTATAGTCATGTTTTTTTCATCATATTTTAATTAACTTGTAGAAAATACACTTTATGACACTGTCAAGAAGAATTATAACCATCCTKTGTCACTTTACTTGGACTAATAAAATACACTTTATGACCATCATCATAATCATATAAGCCAGATAGGCCTATCACGTACAAGAAGAGCAGTCAAGAAGAGAGTGCCTTGTCCTTCTCCTGACATCTGCTCCTGCATTCATTCCAGTCATCAGCAACAGAGCATTGGGGTAGGTGCATGTCTGACAACAATGTGTGAGCAATTACAATGATAATTAACAAAATGTTATACAACATAAACAGACTGTTGAAAAGTAGGCTATGGTGTAATGGAATGTTTTGCCTTGTGTGATAGGTTTTGTGGGTTTTTACACTATTATGTAGGTGTCATAACCAGCCATAAATAACGCAATATATGTCTAAATATAAATATATATATACATATACAGTCGTGGCCAAAAGTTTTGAGAATGACACAAATATTAATTTCCACGAAGTTTGCTGCTTCAGTGTCTTTAAATATTTTTGTCAGATATTACTATGGAATACTGAAGTATAGTTACAAGCATTTGAGAAGTGTCAAAGGCAATTACATGAAGTTGATGCAAAGAGTCAATATTTGCAGTGTTGACCCTTCTTTTTCAAGACCTTTGCAATCTGCCCTGGCATGCTGTCAATTAACTTCTGGGCCACATCCTGACTGATGGCAGCCTATTCTTGCATAATCAATGCTTGGAGTTTGTCAGAATTTGTGGGGTTTTGTTTGTCCACCCGCCTCTTGAGGATTGACCACAAGTTCTCAATGGGATTAAGGTCTGGGGTGTTGATCCAAAATAATGATGTTTTGTTCCCCGTGCCACTTAGTTATCACTTTTGCCTTATGGCGAGGTGCTCCATCATGCTGGAAAAGGCATTGTTCTTCACCAAACTGTTCCTGGATGGTTGGGAGAAGTTGCTCTCGGAGGATGTGTTGGTACCATTCTTTATTCATGGCTGTGTTCTTAGGCAAAATTGTGAGTGAGCCCACTCCCTTGGCTGAGAAGCAACCCCACACATGAATGGTATCAGGATGCTTTACTGTTGGCATGACACAGGACTGATGGAAGCGCTCACCTTGTCTTCTCCGGACAAGCTTTTTTCCGGATGTCACAAACAATCGGAAAGGGGATTCATCAGAGAAAATGACTTTACCCCAGTCCTCAGCAGTCCAATCCCTGTACCTTTGCAGAATATCAGTCTGTCCCTGATGTTTTTCCTGGAGAGAAGAGGCTTCTTTGCTGCCCTTCTTGACACCAAGAAAAAGTCTTTGCCTCACTGTGCGTGCAGATGCACTCACACCTGCCTGCTGCCATTCCTGGGCAAGCTCTGTACTGGTGGTGCCCCGATCCTGCAGCTGAATCAACTTTAGGAGACGGTCCTGGCGCTTCCTGGACTGTCTTGGGCGCCCTGAAGCCTTCTTCACAACAATTGAACCACTCTCCTTGAAGTTCTTGATGATCCGATAAATGGTTGATTTAGGCGCAATCTTACTAGCAGCAATATCCTTACCTGTGAAGCCCTTTTTGTGCAAAGCAATGATGACGGCACGTGTTTCCATGCAGGTAACCATGGTTGACAGAGGAAGAACAATGATTCCAAGCACCACCCTCCTTTTGAAGCTTCCAGTCTGTTATTCAAACTCAATCAGCATGACAGAGTGATCTCTAGCCTTGTCCTCGTCAACACTCACACCTGTGTTAACGAGAGAATCACTGACATGATGTCAGCTGGTCCTTTTTTGGCAGGGCTGAAATGAAGTGGAAATGTATTTTGGGGATTCAATCATTAACTTCTCTAGGGTAGGTGGCAGCATTCGGAATTTTGGATGAAAAGCATGCCCAAATTAAACTGCCTGCTTCTCGGGCCCAGAAGATATGATATGCATATAACTGGTAGATGTGGATAGAAAACACTCTAAAGTTTCCAAAACTGTTAAAATAGTGTCTGTGAGTATAACAGAACTGATTTGGCAGGCGAAAACCTGAGAAAAATCCATTCGGGAAGTATTATTTTTTTGTTGTTGTAGTTTTCTATTCAATGCCATTACAGTATCAATTGACTTAGGACTCAAATTGCAGTTCCTATGTCTTCCACTAGATGTCAACAGGGTCTTTAGAAATTGTTTCAGGCTTGTATTCTGAAAAATGAGGAAGTAAGAGCAGTCTGAATGAGTGGACCCTAAAGTGTCACAGAGCTTTTTCATGCGCACGACCGAGAGAGTGCCTTTCTTGTTTACCTTTCATATTGACGACGTTATTATCATATGAAAAATTATTGATTATTTAGGCTAAAAACAACCTGTGGGTTGAATATAAACATCGTTTGACATGTTTCTATGAACTTTACGGATACAATTAGGATTTTTGTCTGCCTGTTTTGACTGCGTTTGAGCCTGTGGATTACTGAAGAAAACGCGCGAACAAAACAGAGTTTTTTTGGATATATAGAGACTTTATCAAACAAAAGGAACATTTATTGAGTAAATGAATGTCTGCTGAGTGCAACCATATGAAGATCATCAAAGGTAAGGGATTAATTTTATCTCTATTTCTGACTTGTGTAACTCTTCTACTTGGCTAGTTACTGTTTGTAATGATTTGTCTGCTGGGCTATGTTCTCAATTAATCGTAAGGTATGCTTTCGCCGTAAAGCATTTTTAAAATCTGACACCGTGGTTGGATTCACAAGAAGTTCATCTTTAAACCTATGTGAAATATGTTTTGTTTTCTGAATTTTTATAATGTATTTCTGTATTTGAATTTGGCGCCCAGCAGTTTCACTGGCTGTTAAAGAGGTGGGACGCTAACGTCTCACATACCCAAGAGAGGTTAATTGCAATTCATCTGATCACTCTTCATAACATTCTGGAGTATATGCAAATTGCCATCATACAAACTGAGGCCGCAGACTATGTGAAAATTAATATTTGTGTAATTCTCAAAACTTTTGGCCACGACTGTGTATATATATATATATATATATATATATATATATATATATATATATATATATATAATGTGTGTCATGACAGTGTTATGACCATATTATTACAGGTTATGCCAGCTGTTATGACATATTATGGCACGTTATCACCGTGTCATAACGTGTTATGATGCTGGGTGTCAAGTGAGGTGTTACCTTTTTGTTTTACCTCCCCAAGATGCTGGATGAAAATCACCATCTGATTCAATGTATAATGGATTACCAGAGCAAAGGAAAAACAGCAGAATGCACACAGTAGGTGTCACATCTGTCCTCATAGGCCTACTGTTGTGCACATATGCATGTTATAGGTTACTGTAGAGCAGATGTTTGCCTAGAAACTCGACGTTGAATTGCATTGAATTCCACTTTGGGCAGAAATTAGCGTTTGCACGAAAATAAAATTATATTTCATTTTAACATACTTTACCGGTTAACATAAAATTATATTTTAACATACTGTACCGGTTGTCCGTGCGATTGGTCCTTTTGGCAGTAGGAATGTGAGACAATATATCCACAGGAAAGTATAATTACATAAACTTTTCAAAGTTCTGATGAATGAATGAATTACATTTTATTTTCGTGTCAATTCGCCAGTTGGCAACCCATCCCTTATGGGATTAATTCACACATAAACAAACATTACAATAATTAACTGTGATAATTCAGTGATAATTGTTCTCTGCAGTGCGCATCACATAAAAAGTGAACAAAATTAAAGATAAAAATCAATACATAATAATAAACAAGGTTATCCACACAATAATTATATCCCTAGAGCAGTAAATAATATATATACATATATACATACACAAACCTGTCACGCCTGCTCCCACTCCCCCTCCCYGGCGCCAGGCTCCCCACATTACGCACACCTGCCTTTCCCCCGTCACGCGCATCAGCGATTATTGGACTCACCTGGACTCAATCACCTCTGTCAATACCTCCCCTATATCTGCCTGGTTCCCCGCTCTTTTCCCTGCTTCAACATTAATTGTCGTTTGTCGTTTTGTACCTGCTTCTCATCTCCAGCGTCGGTCATTACAGAAYGCTGAAGCCCCCAAACGAAGCTTCGGGGAGTGCTGGCTTTCCGGTTGATAGTGACGTTGGGTCCGGGGGCCGCCACCGATGGACCCGGGGGTGCCTAAGCCAGCTCGTCGGGCTGTCACACCCTAGCTGGCTAGAGAGGTTTCTTGCCCCGGTTGGCTCGGAAGGCACCCGTCCTACGTCAGGCCTCAGCCGGATCGTCAGGGATTTACGTCCAGCCGGCTCGTCAGGCTGCTATGCCTCAGCCGGATCATTGGGCTCCCACGCCTCAGCGGGATCGACAGGTTTTCACGACCCAGCCGGATCGTCAGGCTCTTATGCCTCAGCTGGCTCGCCAGGCTCCCATGCCTCTCCCGGTTCGTCGGGAGTTTACGCTCAGCCGGCTTGTCCAGCGCCCGTGCCTCGGCCAGCCTGTCAGGCTCCCCCAGGTGGGACGCCGGGTGGTGCCCCTAGAGGGGGGGTACTGTCACGCCTGCTCCAGCTCCCCTTCCCTGGTGCTCGAAGGCGCCAGGCTTCCCAGCTTTACGCACTCCTGCCACCATCATTACGCACACCTGCCTTCCCCCCGTCACACGCATCAGCAATTATTGGACTCACCTGGACTCAATCACCTCTGTCATTACCTCCCCTATATCTGTCTGGTTCCCCACTCTGTTCCCTGCTTCAGCATTAATTGTCGTTTGTCGTTTTGTGCTGACTCTGTTCTTGTCTTTGTCTTTGTCTGTTTCCTGATTAATGTTGACTCTGTCAAGAACTTCCCTGTATTTAGCGCATTACACCATTCCTTCAATTCTGACCAGTTTCCCAGTCCCTGCCGATGAAAAACATCCCCACAGCATGATGCTGCCACCACCATCTTTCACTGTGGGGATGGTATTCTCGGGGTGATGAGAGGTGTTGGTTTTGTGCCAGACAAAAAGCTAAATTTTAGTCTCATCTGACCAGACTACCTTCTTCCATATGTTTGGGGAGTCTCCCACATGCCTTTTGGCGAACACCAAAAGTGTTTGCTTATTTTTTTCTTTAAGCAATGGCTTTTTTTCTGGCCACTCTTCCGTAAAGCCCAGCTCTGTGGAGTGTACGGCTTAAAATGGTTCTCTTTGTTGACTCTCTGATTAGTGCCCTTCTTGCCTGGTCCGTGAGTTTTGGTGGGCGGCCCTCTCTTGGCAGATTTGTTGTGGTGCCATATTCTTTCCATTTTTTAAATAATGGATTTAATGGCGCTCCGTGGGATGTTCAAAATTTCGGATATTTTTTTATAACCCAATCCTAATCTGTTACTTCTCCACAACTTTGTCCCTGACCTGTTTGGAGAGCTCCTTGGTCTTCATGGTGCCGCTTGCTTGGTGGTGCCCCTTGCTTAGACTCTGGGGCCTTTCAGAACAGGTGTATATATATTACTGATATCATGTGCAGATCATGTGACACTTAGTTGCACACAGGTGGACTTTATTTAACTAATTAAAATGACTTCTGAAGGTAAATGGTTGCACCAGATCTTATTTAGGGGCTTCATAGCAAAGGGGGTGAATACATACAGTGGGGAGAACAAGTATTTGATACACTGCCGATTTTGCAGGTTTTCCTACTTACAAAGCATGTAGAGGTCTTGTAATTTTTATCATAGGTACACTTCAACTGTGAGAGACGGAATCTAAAACAAAAATCCAGAAAATCACATTGTATGATTTTTAAGTAATTAATTTGCATTTTATTGCATGACATAAGTATTTGATCACCTACCAACCAGTAAGAATTCCGGCTCTCACAGACCTGTTAGTTTTTCTTTAAGAAGCCCTCCTGTTCTCCACTCATTACCTGTATTAACTGCCACCTGTTTGAACTGTTACCTGTATAAAAAGACACCTGTCCACACACTCAATCAAACAGACTCCAACCTCTCCACAATGGCCAAGACCAGAGGAGCTGTGTAAGGACATCAGGGATAAATTGTAGACCTGTACAAGGCTGGGATGGGCTACAGGACAATAGCCAAGCAGCTTGGTGAGAAGGCAACAACTGTTGGCACAATTATTAGAAATGGAAGAAGTTCAAGATGACGGTCAATCACCCTCGGTCTGGGGCTCCATGCAAGATCTCACCTCGTGGGGCATCAATGATCATGAGGAATGTGAGGGATCAGCCCAGAACTATCACGGCAGGACCTGGTCAATGACCTGAAGAGAGCTGGGACCACAGTCTCAAAGAAAACCATTAGTAACACACTACGCCGGTCATGGATTAAAATCCTGCAGCGCACGCAAGGTCCCCTGCTTAAGCAGTGCATGTCCAGGACCGTCTGAAGTTTGCCAATGACATCTGGATGATCCAGAGGAGGAATGGGAGAAGGTCATGTGGTCTGATGAGACAAAAATAGAGCTTTTTGGTCTAACTCCACTCGCCGTGTTTGGAGGAAGAAGAAGTATGAGTACAACCCCAAGAACACCATCCCAACCGTGGAAGCATTGAGGTGGAAACATCATTCTTTGGGGATGCTTTCTGCAAAGGGGACAGGACGACTGCACCGTATTGAGGGAGGATGGATGGGGCCATGTATCGCGAGATCTGGCCAACAAACCTCCTTCCCTCAGTAAGAGCATTGAAGATGGGTCGTGGCTGGGTCTTCCAGCATGACAACGACACGAAGCACACAGCCATGGCAACTAAGGAGTGGCTCGTAAGAAGCATCTCAAGGTCCTGGAGTGGCCTAGCCAGTCTTCCAGACCTGAACCCAATAGAAAATCTTTGGAGGGAGCTGAAAGTCCGTATTGCCAGCGACAGCCCCGAAACCTGGAAGGATCTGGAGAAGATCTGTAGGGAGGAGTGGGCCAAAATCCTGCTGCAGTGTGTGCAAACCTAGTCAAGAACTACAGGAAACGTATGATCTCTGTAATTGCAAACAAAGGTTTCTGTACCAAATATTAAGTTCTGCTTTTCTGATGTATCAAATACTTATGTCATGCAATAAAATGCAAATTAATTACTTAAAAATCATACAATGTGATTTTCGGATTTTTTGTTTTAGATTCCGTCTCTCATAGTTGAAGTGTACTATGATAAAAATTACAGACCTCTACATGCTTTGTAAGTAGGAAACCTGCAAAATCGGCAGTGTACAAATACTTGTTCTCCCCACTGTATGTATGCACCACTTTCGTGGTTTTTTTTTTAAACAAGTTATTTTTCATTTCACTTCACCAATTTGGACTATTTTGTGTATGTCCATTACATGAAATCCAAGTAAAATCCATTTAAATTACAGGTTGTAAAAATAAGAAAAACACGAAGGGGATGTATGCTATATGGCACTGTATAATATATATATATATATATGCATGTATATATACACACACATATTATATATATATATATTATATATATTTATATTATAATAATATATATATATAACATGCATTTGGAAAAGTATCAGACCCCTTGACTGTTTCACATGTTGTTACGTTAGTCTTATTGTAAAATTGAAAAATTGTTTTTCCCCTTCATAAATCTACACACAATACCCCGTGATGACAAAGCAAAACAGGTTTATATTTTTTTTTGTTAATTTATTAACAATACAAAAAATTATATCACATTTACATAAATTCAGACCCTTTACTCATTACTTTGTTGAAGCACCTTTGGCAGCGATTACAGCCTTGAGTCTTCTTGGGTATGACGCTACAAGCTTGGCACACCAGTATTTGGGGAGTTTCTCCCATTCTTCTCTGCAGATCCTCTCAAGCTCTGTCAGGTTGGATGGGAGCGTTGCTGCACAGCTATTTTCAGGTCTCTCCAGAGATGTTCAATCGGGTTCAAGTCCGGGCTGTGGCCGGGCCACTCAAGGACATTCAGCGACTTATCCCAAAGCCACTCTTGCATTGTCTTGGCTGTGTGCTTAGGGTCGTCGTCCTGTTGGAAGGTGAACCTTCAACCCAGTCTGATGTCCTGAGTGCTCTGGAGCAGGTTTTCATCAAGGATTTTTTCTGTAATTTGCTCTGTTCATCTTTCCCTCGATCTTGACTGGTTTGCGCTGTTCTATGAAGGGTTTAGTACACAGCGTTGTACGAGATCTTCCGTTTCTTGGCAATTTCTCGCATTCAATAGCCTTCATTTCTCAGAACAAGAATAGACTAATGAGTTTCAGAAGAAAGTTATTTGTTTCCTGCCATTTTGAGCCTGTAATCGAACCCACAAATGCTGATGCTCCAGATACTCAACTAGTCTAAAGAGGGCCAGTTGTATTGCTTCTTTAATCAGAACAACAGTTTTCAGCTGTGCTAACATAATTGCAAAAGTGTTTTCTAATGATCAATTAGCTTTTTAAAATGTTAAACTTGGATTAGCTAACACAACGTGCCGTTGGAACACAGGAGTGATGGTTGCTGATAATGGGCCTCTGTACACCTATGTAGATATTCCATAAAATATCTGCCGTTTCCAGCAACAATATTCATTTACAACATTACCAATGTCTACACGGATTAATTTGATGCTATTTTAATGGACAGAAAATGTGTTTTTCTTTCAAAAACAAGGACATTTCTAAGTGAGCCCAACCTTTTGAACGGTACAGTATGTAAATAAGGTATTTCTGTTCTTTATTTTTAATACATTTTCAAACATTCTAAAAACCTGTTTTCATTTTGTCATTATGGGGTATTGTGTGTAGATTGAAGATGATATTTTTTAGTGAATTAACTTTAGAATAATGCTGTAACGTAACAAAWTGTGGAAAAAGTCAAGGGGTCTGAATACTTTCCGAATGCACTGTACATATACACATACAGTTGAAGTCGGAAGTTTACATACACCTTAGCCAAATACATTTMATCTCAGTTTTTCACAATTCCTGACATTTAATCCTAGTAAAAAATCCCTGTTTTAGGTCAGTTAGGATCACCACTTTATTTTAAGAATGTGAAATGTCAGAATAATAGTTGAGAGAATGATTTATTTCAGCTTTTTTTTCTTTCATCACATTCCCAGTGGGTCAGAAGATTRCGTACATTCAATTAGTATTTGGTAGCATTGCCTTTAAATTGTTTAACTTGTGTCAAACGTTTAAGGTAGCCTTCCACAAGCTTCCCACAATAAGTTGGGCGAATTTTGTCCCATTCCTCCTGACAGAGCTGGTGTAACTGAGTCAGGTTTATAGGCCTTTTTGCTCGCACACGCTCTTTCAGTTCTGCCCACAGATTTTCTACAGGATGAGGTCAAGGCTTTGTGATGGCCACTCCATTACCTTGACTTTGTTGTCCTTAAGCCATTTTCAACAACTTTGGAAGTATGCTTGGGGTCATTGTCCATTTGGAAGACCCATTTGCGACCAAGCTTTAACTTCCTGACTGATGTCTTGAGATGTTGGTTCAATATATCCACATAATTTTTCTCCCTCATGATGCCATCTATTTTGTGAAGTGCACCAGTCCCTCCTGCAGCGAAGCACCCCCACAACATGATGCTGCCACCCCCGTGCTTCACGGTTGGGATTGTGTTCTTCGGCTTGCAAGCATCCCCCTTTTTCTTCCAAACATAACGATGGTCAATATGGCCAAACCGTTCTATTTTTGTTTCATCAGACCAGAGAACATTTCTCCAAAAAGTACGATCTTTGTCCCCATGTGCAGTTGCAAACTGTAGTCTGGCTTTTTTTAATGGCGGTTTTGGGCAGTGGCTTCTTCCTTGCTGAGCGGCCTTTCAGGTTATGTCGATATAGGTTTTACTGTGGATATAGATACTTTTGTACCTGTTTCCTCCAGCATCTTCACAAGGTCCTTTGCTGTTGTTCTGGGATTGATTTGCACCAAAGTACGTGAATCTCTAGGAGACAGAATGCGTCTCCTTCCTGAGCGGTATGACGGCTGCGTGGTCCTATGGTGTTTATACTTGCGTACTATTTTTTGTACAGATGAATGTGGTACCTTAAGGTGTTTGGAAATTGCTCCCAAGGATGAACCAGACTCGTGGAGGTGTACCATTTTTTTCTGAGGTCTTGGCTGATTTCTTTTGATTTTCCCATGATGTCAAGCAAAGAGGCAGTGAGTTTGAAGGTAGGCCTTGAAATACATCCACAGGTACACCTCCAATTRACTCAAATGATGTCAATTAGCCTATCAGAAGCTTCTAAAGCCATGACATAATTTTGGGGAATTTTCCAAGCTGTTTAAAAGCACAGTCAATTTTGTGTATGTAAACTTCTGACCCACTGGAATTGTGATACAGTGAAATAATATGTCTGTAAACAATTGTTGGAAAAATTACTTGTGTCATGCACAAAGTAGATGTCCTACCCGACTTGCCAAAACTATAGTTTGTTAACAAGACATTTGTGGAGTAGTTGAAAAACTAGTTTTAATGACTCCAACCTTAGTGTATGTAAACTTCCGACTTCAACTGTACATACATGCATTGGCGATTTTAGTATGTAAATCTTGGTAGGGCAAAAAAAAAAAGTTGGATGCATGCCAGCAAAGCCACTACACAATACAACACTAAACAATACATGAATTGCACTCTAACGGTGACATTTTGTGCCCACAAATGGTTAGGGCCTAGATAAAGCTGTTCCAACAGCAGTCCCAAAGTCTTACCACACACCTGGCTATCAGCGGAGCCTTGTCTGGCAGCAAAACAGTTAATTCAGCCTCATTTACTGCCTTTAACAAAAAAACATGATATGCCTGATTTACTTAAACAAATGTCATTTCTCATGACAATTGAGATGTACAAACTTTGGCATAAGGGGATGACAACCGGATAAGAGGCAATCCATAATTTCGATAAAGACATTAATGAGCGAGCTAGGACTGACGTAGTCAATATAACAATTTGTTTAGCACTTTTGAAATATACAGCAACAGAATTCTGAACATGGGCCGTTCTTACAGTGTTTTCCTTGTACACTTCGTCAGAACCTTAGGATAAATAAAGGGGCATATAAGCAGACAATGAAAGCTCTTACAATATTCTATGTTTACATTTCTCTAAAACAGGTTAAAGGCTACATGTGCACCACCAAGTCAGAACAGTAGGCGTAATTAAGAGGGGTAAATAGACCAAATTATTAGGGTGAGACACATGAGCTACTAACATCTTTTTACACAACATACACTTAGTATTACATTCTTAGCTACAGTATACATATCTCCCTGGAATATTACATCATGTATGCAGTAGCATACAATACATTTTTGGACTCGCCTTGTTGTGGTGTGCTCACTTGAACAGGAAGGTGGCGCGGCTGTCCTTCGTGGGCAAGTTTTATCATCAAAGTCTGGCATTCTCTGGATTCATGGTGCTTTCAAAAAACCTGGGAACTCTGAAAAAAACATGGTCGAATCATGACGATGTCATTGATCTTCAGGTCGTAGCTCTTGAAAGAGGCCTGATTTTCAATTCCGAGTTAAGTGACCGTTCAAAACGTATTTTCCCAGTCGAAGGTTGTTTATTCCCGGCTTCCCAGTTGTCTTGAACTCACGGAAGTCAAATTTTCGCAGTTCTGAGTTAACAGTTGTTTTGAGCACTATACAAATCATGCKTCATTGACAGAATGGCCAATGTTGAATGTTTATCATTTTGAATTTGCGATTTCCAACTTGTTCTGTAATGTCTATGTCCATTATTTCTCTTCAAGGATTAAAAATGATTTGCCAGTAGATTGTCGACTTGATTCATGATGATGACTGCTAGCTAAGATTTTGAAAGTATGATGTCAAAGCTATTGTAGATATAACATGATTTGACATCATTTTATCTGTGGCCAATGACCTTGAGCCCTCTTAGATGGGCACTTCTAAGTAACTTTATTGCAGCACCCAATGGGCTAGAATTCTTGAAGTCTACCCTTAGACTTGGCGGTGACGTAGTGTCCCCATGAGTCACAGAACACTGAGCCAATCACAGTGCAACGCTCCGTATTTTTTGCTGTCTTGCCCCACCACCACAGAAAGCACTATGTGACAAGTATTAATTCCAAAATAACATGCAAAACAGGCAAGCCGCCCCAAAAATTATTATGAATGAATGACGGGTCGCAACAGAATACATACATACATACATACATATACACATACATACATACACATACATATCAAATGTATTTATTCAGCCCTTCTTACATCAGCTGATATATCAAAGTGCTGTACAGAAACACAGCCTAAAACCCCAAACAGCAAGCAATGCAGGTGTAGAAGCACGGTGGCTAGGAAAAACTCCCTAGAAAGGCCAAAACCTAGGAAGAAACCTAGAGAGGAACCAGGCTATGAGGGGTGGCCAGTCCTCTTCTGGCTGTGCCGGGTGGAGATTATAACAGAACGGCCACAGAATGGCCAA
>NC_036857.1:10371737-10406981 GCF_002910315.2 Salvelinus sp. IW2-2015 | reverse complement strand
AAGAGCCTCACTGCCGCTCGATCATCCTATTTTTCCAACTTAATTTGAGTAAAATAAGAACAATACAACATTTATTTTAATACTGTCGCAAAGCTAACAAAAAGCAGCATTCCCCAAGAGAGGATGGCTTTCACTTCAGCAGTAATAAATTCATGAACTTCTTTGAGGAAAAGATCATGATCATTAGAAAGCAAATTCGGACTCCTCTTTAAATCTGCGTAATCCTCCAAAGCTCAGTTGTCATGAGTCTGCACAACTCTGCCAGGACCTAGGATCAAGGGAGAAACTCAACTGTTTTTAACTATATCTCTTGACACAATGATGAAAATAATCATGGCCTCTAAACCTTCAAGCTGCATACTGGACCCTATTCCAACTAAACTACTGAAAGAGCTGCTTCCTGTGCTTGGCCCTCCTATGTTGAACATAATAAATGGCTCTCTATCCACTGGATGTTACCAAACTCACTAAAAGTGGCATAATAAAGCCCTCTCTGAAAAAGCCAAACCTTGACCCAGAAAATATAAAAAACTATCGGCCTATATCGAATCTTCCATTACTCTCTAGAATTTTAGAAAAAGCTGTTGCGCAGCAACTCACTGCCTTCCTGAAGACAAACAATGTATACGGAATGCTTCAGTCTGGTTTTAGACCACATCATAGCACTGAGACTGCACTTGTGAAGGTGGTAAATGACCTTAAATGGCGTCAGACCGAGGCGCTACATCTGTCCTCGTGCTCCTAGACCTTAGTGCTGCTTTGATACCATCGATCACCAATTTCTTTGGCGATTGGAAACCCAAATTGGTCTACACGGACAAGTTCTGGCCTGTTTAGATCTATCTGTCGGAAAGATATCAATTTGTCTCTGTGAATGGTTTGTCCTCTGACGAAAAAACTGTACATTTCGTGTTCCTCAAGTTCCGTTTTAGGACCACTATTGTTTTCACTATATACACTGCTCAAAAAAATAAAGGAACACTAAAATAACACATCCTAGATCTGAATGAATGAAATTTCTTATTAAATACTTTTTTCTTACATAGTTAATGTGCTGACAACAAAATCACACACAAAATTATCAATGGAAATCAAATTTATTAACCCATGGAGGTCTGGATTTGGAGTCACACTCAAAAATTAAAGTGGAAAACCACACTACAGGCTGATCCAACTTTGATGTAATGTCCTTAAACTCTTGTCACTACAGGGGTGCCGTTTCAACTTTGTAAAATATCGTCCCCAAATTAAACTGCCTCGTACTCAATTCTTGCTCGTACAATATGCATATTATTATTACTATTGGATAGAAAACACTCTCTAGTTTTAAAACCGTTTGAATTATCTGCGTGAAACAGAAGTCGTATGGCAGCGAAATCCCTGACAGGAATCCAAAATCTCAGTTTACATGAGTATATTTCGATTTTTGGAGTTTTCTTTGTGCTGCGCTATGAACAGTTGGACACCTCTGAGCCACATAGCTAACGTTTGCTGCTAGTTCCAAAGTTGAAGAGGACATTCTACAGCCAAGCAACATTATTATGGACAAAGACAAACTTGCCCAAGATTCTGATGGGAGCTCATCAAAAAGTAAGAACTATTTATGATGTTAATCTTTTGTACTGTGGAAAATTTAAAATGATTATTCCTCCATTCATTTCGGTGGTGTTTCGCTATAACGTATGTCGTAGTAACGTTAATTTAAAATCTAACACAGCGGTTGCATTAAGAACTAATGTATCTTTAATTTGCGTCCAACCTGTATTTTTTAGTCAAGTTTATGATTATTTATTGATTAGAATTAGGTGCCTCTCCAAGATGGCGCCGGACAGATTGCCTGAAATGTTGCTACTAATCACATTGTATAACCACGATTTGTGCTGCTAAATATGCACATTTTCGAACAAAACCTATATGCATTGTGTAATATGATGTTACAGACTGTCATCTGATGAAGTATATCAAGGTTAGTCAAAAAATATATATCTTTTGCTGGATTGTTACGATCGCTAACCTTTGCTGCGGTAAATTGCTTGTGTTTCTGGCTATTGTGGTAAGCTAATATAATGCTATATTGTGTTTTCGCTGTAAAACACTTAAAAAATCTGAAATATTGGCTGGATTCACAAGATGTTGGCTTTCATTTGCTGTACGCTTTGTATTTTTCGGAAATGTTTTATGATGAGTATTAGGTATTTGACGTTGGTCTCTCTTAATTATCTGGCTATTTCAGATTGCAGCTGCAATGTAGAACTATGATTTATACCTAAATATGCAAATTTTTCTAAAAAACATATGCTATACAATAAATATGTTATCAGACTGTCATCTGATGAAGTTGTTTCTTGGTTAGTGACTATTTATATCTTTATTTGGTCGAATTAGTGATGGCTACCTATGCAGGAAAAAATGGTGGAAAAAAAGTTGTCTCTTTTGCTATGGTGGTTAGCTAATAGAAATACATATTGTGTCTTCCCTGTAAAACATTAAAAATCGGAAATGATGGCTGGATTCACAAAATCTGTATCTTTCATTTGTGTCTTGGACTTGTGATTTCATGAACATTTTATTATATGATATCCCTGTAGCTTTAGGCTAGGCTATGCTAGTCTGCTTTTTTGATGGGGGATCCCGGATCCGGGTTTGTGACTCGTTAGAGGTTAAAACAAGTCAAAATGAGGCTCAGTAGTGTGTGTGGCCTCCACGTGCCTGTATGACCTCCCTACAACGCCTGGGCATGCTCCTGATGATGGCGGATGGTCTCCTGAGGGATCTCCTCCCAGACCTGGACTAAAGCATCCGCCAACTCCTGGACAGTCTGTGGTGCAACGTGGCTTTGGTGATGGAGCGAGACATGATGTCCCAGATGTGCTCAATTGGATTCAGGTCTGGGGAACGGGCGGCCAAGTCCATAGCATCAATACCTTCCTCTTGCAGAACTGCTGACACAATCCAGCCACATGAGGTCTAGCATTGTCTTGCATTAGAGGACAGGACCGCACCAGCATATGGTCTCACAAGGGGTCTGAGGATCTCATCTCGTGTACCTAATGGCAGTCAGGCTACCTCTGGCGAGCACATGGAGGGCTGTGCGGCCCCCAAAGAAATGCCACCCCACACCATGACTGACCCACCACCAAACCGGTCATGCTGGAGGAGTTGCAGGCAGCAGAACGTTCTCCACGGCGTCTCCAGACTCTGTCACGTCTGTCACGTGCTCATGTGCTCAGTGTGAACCTGCTTTCATCTGTGAAGAGCACAGGCGCCAGTGGCGAATTTGCCAATCTTGGTGTTCTCGGCTGTAAGCACAACCCCCACTGTGGACGGGCCCTCATACCACCCTCATGGAGTCTGTTTCTGACCGTTTGAGCAGACCACATGCACATTTGTGGCTTGCTGGAGGTCATTTTACAGGGCTCTGGCAGTGCTCCTCCTGCTCCTTCTTGCACAAAGGCGAGTAGCGGTACTGCTGCTGGGTTGTTGCCCTCCTACGGCCTCCTCCACGTCTCCTGATGTACTGGCCTGTCTCCTGGTAGCGCCTCCATGCTCTGGACACTACGCTGACAGACACAGCAAACCTTCTTGCCACA
Organism: Salvelinus sp. IW2-2015; assembly: GCF_002910315.2. NCBI lineage: Eukaryota > Metazoa > Chordata > Actinopteri > Salmoniformes > Salmonidae > Salvelinus > Salvelinus sp. IW2-2015. The sequence goes on along the minus strand of NC_036857.1, from coordinate 10,403,391 downwards.
GCTCGCATTGATGTCCATCCTGGATGAGCTGCACTACCTGAGCCACTTGTGTGGGTTGTAGACCCGTCTCATGCTACCACTAGAGTGAAAGCACCGCCCAGCATTCAAAAGTGACCAAAACATCAGCCAGGAAGCATATGAACTGAGAAGTGGTCTGTGGTCACCACCTGCAGAACCACTCCTTTATTGGGGGTGTCTTGCTAATTGCCTATAATCCACTGTTGTCTATTCCATTTGCACAACAGCATGTGAAATTTATTGTCAATCAGTGTTGCTTCCTAAGTGGACAGTTTGATTTCACAGAAAGTGTGATTGACTTGAGTTACATTGTGTTGTTTAAGTTTCCCTTTATTTTTTTGAGCAGTGTATTTACCTCTTGGGGATGTCATTCGAAAACATAATGTTAACTTTCACTGCTATGCAGATGACACACAGCTGTATATTTCAATGAAACATGGTGAAGCCCCAAAATTGCCCTCCCTAGAAGCCTGTGTTTCACACATAAGGAAGTGGATGGCTGCAAACTTTATACTTTTAAACTCGGACAAAACAGAGACGCTTGTTCTAGGTCAGAAGAAACAAAGAGATCTTCTGTTGAATCTGACAATTAATCTTGATGGTTGTACAGTCGTCTCAAATAAAACTGTGAAGGACCCGGCGTTACTCTGGACCCTGATCTCTCTTTTGAAAAACATATCAAGACTGTTTCAAGGACAGGTTTTTTCCATCTACGTAACATTGCAAAAATCAGAAACTTTCTGTCCAAAAATGATGCAGAAAAATGTATCCATGCTTTTGTTATACTAGGTTAGACTACTGCAATGCTCTACTTTCCGGCTACCCGGATAAAGCACGAAATAAACTTCAGTTAGTGCTAAATACGGCTGCTAAAATCCTGACTAGAACCAAAAAAATTGATCATATTACTCCAGTGCTACCTCCTACACTATCTTCCTGATAAGGCAAGGATGATTTCAAGGTTTTATTGCTAACCTACAAAGCATTACATGGGCATGCTCCTACCTATCTTTCCATTTGCCTGCCATACATACCTACACGTACGCTACGGTCACAAGACGCGACCTCCTAATTGTCGCCTAGAATTTCTAAGCAAACACCTGGAGGCAGTATGCTCCTGTAGAGCTCCATTTTTATGGGAATGGTCTGCCTACCCATTGTGAGAGACGCAGACTCGGTCTCAACCTTTAAGTCTTTACTGAAGACTCTCAGTAGGTCATATGATTGAGTGTAGTCTGGCCCAGGAGTGTGAAGGTGAACGAAAGGCTATGGAGCAACGAACCGCCTTGCTGTCTCTGCCTGGCCGGTTCCCCTCTCTCCACTGGGATTCTCTGCCTCTAACCCTATTACAGGGGCTGAGTCACTGGCTTACTGTGGCTCTTCCATGCCGTCCCTAGGAGGGGTGCGTCACTTGAGTGGGTTGAGTCGCTGACGTGGTCTTCCTGTCTGGTTGGCGCCCCTCTTTGGGTTGTGCCGTGGCGGAATCTTTGTGGCTATACTCGGCCTTGTCTCAGGATGGATCTCTCTCGTGAGGGCTCTTCGATACTGCACGGTACTGTCTTTCCAAGCTAGTCGGAAGACTTCCAGTTTGGTGTGGCGCCATTTCCGTTCCAATTTTCTGGATGCCGACACATCTTTCTAGCTGATTTACACGTTGAAGTTATGTTGCGCTTGGTGACCTCTGACTGTTTCTTCCTAACATCTTTGGTGCCGACGTGGATAACAATATCTCTATACTCTCGACACTCGCCAGTTTTAGCTTTAGCCAGTACCATCTTCAGATTAGCCTTAACGTCGGTAGCCCTGCCCCCTGGTAAACAGTGTATGATCGCTGGATGATTAGTTTTAAGTCTAATACTGCGGGTAATGGAGTCGCCAATGACTAGGGTTTTCAATTTGTCAGAGCTAATGGTAGGAGCCTTCGGCGTCTCAGACCCCGTAACGGGAGGAGTAGAGACCAGAGAAGGCTCGGCCTCTGACTCCGACTCGCTGCTTAATGGGGAGAACTGGTTGAAAGTTTCTGTCGGCTGAATGAGCCATGTCCAGATAAAACGTCCGGAGTGAAAAAGTTGAGTGAGGGAAAAACAAAAAAATATAAACGGTAATTAAAAAGCTCTGATGAAGGCCGTGTGGCCGATATGTAAGCTTATTAAATATCGGTGATACTATCAAGAGCAGTGTGCGGTTTCCTTTTTCCTTCATCAGGTAATTAAAAAGTTAAAACCGTAAAGTTGTCAGGTAGTAAGGTTGGCAACAAAACGCGCAGCAGCACGTAAACAAGTGTAACGGTAGCCTTCGAGGAGGTGTAGCAGGGATCGGACCAAGACGCAGCGTAGTTAGTGTCCATGTTTTAATAATAAACAACTAAACATGAACACAATACAAAATAACAAATGTGGCAAAACCGAAAACAGTCCTATCTTGTCCAATGAACACAAAGACAGAAGACAACCACCCACAAACCCCAACACAAAACAAGCTACCTAAATATGGTTCCCAATCAGAGACAATGACTAACACCTGCCTCTGATTGAGAACCATATCAGGCCATACATAGAAATGGACAAACTAGACACACAACATAGAATGCCCACCCAGCTCACGTCCTGACCAACACTAAAACAAAGAAAACACAAAAGAACTATGGTCAGAACGTGACAACAAGTCTGCAAGTTGTGACCGGAAATGACTAATATATATATATATATATATATATGTATATATATATATATTCACATACATACATATACAGTACCAGTTAAAGGTTTGGACACACTACTCATTCAAGGGTTTTTCGTTATTTTTATTATTTTCTAAATTGCAGAATAATAGTGAAGACATCAAAACTATTGAATAACACATATGGAATCATGTAGTAACCAAAAGTGTTAAATATTTTAGATTCTTCAAAGTAGCCAACCTTTGCCTTGATGACAGCTTTGCCCACTTTTGACATTCTCTCAACCAGCTTCATGAGGAATGCTTTTCCAACAGTCTGGAAGGAGTTTCTACATATGCTGAGCACTTGTTGGCTGCTTTTCCTTCACTCTGTGGTCCAGCTCATCCCAAACCATGTCAATTGGATTGAGGTCGGGTGATTGTGGAGGCCAGGTCATCTGATGCAGCACCATCACTCTCCTTATTGGCCAAATAGCCCTTACACAGCCTGGAGGTGTGTTTTTGGTCACTAAGCGCAAACCAGATGGGATGGCGTATCACTGCAGAATACTGTGGTAGCCATGCTGGTTAAGTGTGCCTTGAATTCTAAATAAATCACAGACAGTGTCACCAGCAAAGCACCCCCACACCATCACACCTCCTCCTACATCCTTCACGGTGGGAACCACACATGCGGACATCATCCCAAAAATCTCAAATTTGGACTCATCAGACCAAAGGACCGATTTCCACCGGCCTAATGTCCATTGCTCGTGTTTCTTGGCCCAAGCAGGTCTCTTCTTCGACCATGAAGGCCTGATTCACGCAGTCTCCTCTGAACAGTTGATGTTGAGGTGTCTCTGTTACTTTTACTCTGTGAAGTATTTATTTGGGCTGCAATCTAATGAACTTATCCTCTGCAGCAGAGGTAACTCTGGGTCTTCCTTTCCTGTGGCGGTCCTCATGAGATCCAGTTTCATAATAGCRCTTGGTTTTTGCGACTGCACTTGAAAGTTCTAGACATTTTTCGAATTGACTTACCTTCATGTCTTAAAGTAATGATGGACTATCGTTTCTCTTTGCTTATTTGAGCTGTTCTTGCCATAATATGGACTTGGTCTTTTACCGAATAGGGCTATCTTCTGTATACCACACCTACCTTGTCACAACATAACTGATTGTCTCAAATGCATTAACTTTTAACAAGGCACACCAGTTAATTGAAATGCATTCCAGGTGACTACCACATAAAGCTGGTTGAGAGAATGCCAAAAGTGTGCAAAGCTGTCATCGAGGTAAAGGGCGCCTACTTTGAAGAATCTAAAATATATTTTGATTTGTTTAAAACTTTTTTGGTTAGTACATGATTCCATATGTGTTATTTAATAGTTTTGATGTCTTCACTATTATTCTACAATGTAGAAAATAGTAAAAATAAAGAAAAACTCTTGAATGAGTAGGTTTGTCCAAACTTTTGACTGGTACTGTACATATGTATACATATACTGTACACGATATACATACACATACAAACATAACATCTACAGAAACATTAAACAGAAGGCATTTGAACTGTCTATCATTTGAATAATGCGCAGAACCTTGTAAACGCATRCGAGAGTTCAAGAAAGTATGCATGCTTCTGTGGATGTATGTTTATCTTGTGCACATGCTTCAGGTGATAGAAATCTGAACGCCCTACCAGCGCTTTAAAGGTTGATGTAATTATAATTTCCTGTGGATATATTGTCTCACATTCCTACAACCAAAAGGACCAACCGCACGGACAAACGGTAAAGTACTTTAAAATTGTATTTTATTCAACATTCAGGCTTGTAGAGATCGTGAGAGGAAACTTTCCTGATTGAAAAGCTCATTTCTACCCAACATAGAATTCAACATAATTCAACGTCAGGTTTCCAGTCAAAGCAGAAGTATACTTGGATGAAGATAGTATATCACAGGTTAATGATAGTCATTATGTTAAAGTCTTTCTGTGCTTTGATAGGTATCAGCAGATCCTTCACAGAAACCTGGTCTATCTGGCCACGATAGCAGATTCTAATCAGAACATGCAGTCACTGTTACCTGCGGTAAGTCTGCATGGAGTTACGTARTTTAGTCATTTTTTCTCTCTCTCGTTATCTCTCACCACACACCTCTCTTTTAATGTCTTTCTCCCTCCCTCACCCTTAGAGCTGTTATTTTTCTGTAACACAATTCCCGAGAGATGTAACTTCACATCTCTCCTCTCTTTCTTTTTTGCCAGCCTCCTACCCCTAACACGGGGAGTATGGGTCCTGGAGGGATGGGGCAGAACGGGGGCAGTGGGCCCATACACTCCCAGAGTAACCTCAATGACGCCATGACACCTGGCCTGCCCCCCCCCTCCATGATGCAGAGTCAGATGAGCAATGGTGAGACCCATCTCCACACACACACACACGAACACACACACACACCTCCATCCACACACACTCACACACCTTTGTCTGTACGTGTGTACAATCTCACTGCTGGCTTCTCTGCTCAACTGACTGTCTGCTGCATGGTCTGTCTGTCTACCCCTCCAATTCACCCCCCTATAGCTTTGCAGCATCTCTGATCTCAAGTCTTCTCATTTCTGCAGACATCATTCTATGGGTGCATATTGATAGTTTAAAGTGGCTTCTTATTCTAATATCTTCATATCTTCTACAGAGCTGCACTGATCCCTTAAGACAGGATAAATGGATGCAATTTGGCAGATGCTAACTGGGCATTTACTTTCACCTGGCCAGTTCTCTCATAGTATTGCACATTACGGAATGGAAAAATGGAGAGGAAGCAACTTTAGACTATTGAGATGCACCTTTATGTATCCATACAGGTCTTTTTCCTCTTGTCAATCTGTCCCTCCTTGTTTCCACTAGTTCTTCTCTCGTTAAGTGTCTCTGCATAATCTCAGCACCCCAAACCTCTTAATTTAATCCTACACGAGCCTCCTGTGGTGTAGCGATGAACTGAATGTGTTGCGTTTCTGTGGTGCCTGTGGCCATGGTGGCATTACGTGTGCCTGAGGGTCCGGCTGCTTTGACTGCTCTGTGTGTCGTCAGGCCCCAGCCACGCTCCCATGCAGCAGCAGCAGCATGCGGGTCAGACACAGTCGGCTGGGCCCTTCTCCACGTCCCTCAGCCTGCCGGCCAGCACCCACGGCTCAGCCTTGAGCTACAGCCACCCCGTGCCCCCCTCTTCCCAGGGCAGCATGATCCAGGGGCCTGGCCCAAGCCCAGGCTCTGGTTCTTCCTCTTCTTCCTCCTCCCGCAGCAACCTCAACATGCAGTCCAACCCAGGTGAGCCAGCCAGGTGCAGAGGAACCAGAGACCAAGGACCAGTGGCATAGCAATACGCCATCAAAGCCAATGATATTCAATTTGATATTCAATAATTGAAAACACAATTCCTTTGTAAATACATGATTTCTAATTTGGCTGTTCTATTTTGCTCGCCTCTAGTGAGTCTTGTTGCTAAGTACGTTGCTAGTGAATGACGAGTCCACTCCTAGCGCAGGGAGTGTGATAGGCCAGCCCCACTACAGTAAATGTCAGAGCTCTGGAAGGGAAGGGGGGATGATCAAAGAGAAAGGGAAGCTGAGAGGATGAACATTGGAGGATGAATCTGAGAGTGGAGTGTATTCTGGAGTTTTGGAGTGAGGTTGTAGTTTTGGCCTAGCTCTCAGCAGGGCAAAGAGAGGGAGGGAGCGATAGGGAGTTGTGCTCTCTCTGACGATTCTAGAAAATGAGGATTGTATTGATTTAGACAGGACACCAGTGAATGATTGACTGATCCAGGGAACCCTGAAGGTATTCCATCTCCACAGCTCTTCCACATCGTTCTCAATAACCTCCCTTCTCTTCCCTAGCTTTTAGAAAACCTTCTCTAGTCTTTATACGCTTGAACTTCACAATCCATAACCTCTGAATGTCCCATTGTCCCGTATGAACGACAAGAAGATCCAAACACATTCAGTTCATCAGACTGTTAGGCAGCCCCTTCCTCCCTCTGGAGTCTAGTATCGTCCCCAATCCCAGTCACCACCCTGCTTCAGGCTCTCCTCTCCTGACCTCTAACCCATGACATGCAGCCCGCCCTCGTCTCCCTGGTTGTCAATGTGTATTTATCTCTGTTTTATGCACTGACCCCTCTCTGGCTTCTTTTGCATTTACTGCAGAGATTTACTCCCCCAATTTCTGTTCTGGTTATGAATGATGATGACAATAATGAAGACGATGATGATGTTGACATTGGGTGTGTGCGTTGATGTATAAGATCTCACCCTATAACGGCCCTTCCCCCCACCATCCTCTAGTCTCCATGATGCAGCAGCAGTCGGCCACACCTCATTACCCGTCGTCCCAGACTGGGGCCGGGCAGCAGCACTACCAGGGCCAACAGACTGCTCTGGGCATGTTGGGGCAGAGCGGACAAAGCAACAGTATGGTGAGCCAGAGGCCCATGGGGACTTACCGACCCACACAGCAAGGTAGGTGACCATGTCTTTCTCTGTGTTCCTACAGGCTGCTGCGGTTTGGTTTTGGGCTGCAGGTATTTGCTAAGTCTGCAGGGATGCATGTGGCTCACTGTGGTCTATCGGTGGAGAAGATGGCTGTATGGTTTTGGGTGTAGGTGATTACTTGTGAAAGATGTAGCCAAAGTGAATGCAAAGGACATGGATGTGGGGTGAAACGTTGAGATGTTAATGGTTAGCAGGCGTTTAGGAAGTGTGAGCCTAAAAAACAGACTATGATATGTATGGTGGATGTAATCTGTCAATGATGCGCGTACGTTACCATGGTATCGCAGGTGTGTAGCCTAGAGGATCTGACCTATGGTAATGGTCTGCCAATKACTTTAGGAAGAAGCAGACTGAAGATTTATGGCTGTTGTCACTTGGAGTCCCAGTCTCTGTAAATCACTTTACCCACGCTGTGTCAGCATGTGCCTAAAAATAGTCCCCCAACGTCCCCTTGTGTTCGTGTGGGATGTGGGCTAGACACGTTCCTCACAGAGACTCGTCAGTAACTTGTCTGTACTGGATGTCTGAGACACTGTCTCCAGGGCAACAGAGGTCACTAGCCCTGGGTTGTATGTTGTGACTTACCCTGGTCTTATCCCAGCTTGTCCAGGTACAATCACTGTGTCCTGTCTACATGGACTGTATTGTTCTGACTCCGAGTTGGGTTACGTGACCAGCTCACAAGCCATCCTCTGATTGGTCAAAGGGTTGTTGCTAAGGCTCTTCTCTCGACTGTGCCTGGTGATATTGGGTATAGTATTGTCGAAAATCACGCTTGGAGATTGTCTTTCTAACACTGTCAGACTATAGTTCATCTCTGACAATGGATATTTATCAGTGGGAAATTTAATAAGATTTTTTTTTGCCATGGAAGATGCTTTCTTCTCTAGCTGTCGACTGCTGTGATAATGGTCCTTTTGCATTACGTCATAGGATCAATATGTTGTAGAATATTTATATTTTGCGAGACTGTGAGTTTCTATCTTGCAGATATAACGATATTTCCAGCAATACATTTGGCAACAGAAATACATATATTTTTTTGAGTTGGTAGTTTGTGATGTAAAAGGAAGGAATGGCATCTGTAGTTTTGCAGACCACCACACAACCATCCACACCACACCACACGACACCACCAACACCACCACCACACAACAACAAACCACCACCAACACAACAACACCACCACGCAAACCACCACCACCAAACACACCACCAACACCAACAAACCCCGACAAAGACCACCACAAACAACACCACCAAGACACCACCACAACAGCACACCACACACCACCAACAACACCACCACCACACAACACACACCACCCACAGACACACACCAAACCAACACCACCACAACACCACCAAGACCACACCAACAACACCACCACCAACACCAACCAACACCACAGACCACCAACAAACAACACCACCACCAACACCAACCACACACCACCAAGACCAACCACCACACAACAAACACCCAAACACCACACAACAACAACACCACCACCAACAGACCCCACCACCAACACCACCAAGAACCACGACACGCCAAACCACCAAGACCACCACCAACACACACACCACCAACAACAACCACCACCAACAACACACAACAACCACACACCACCAACAACCACCAACACCAACACCACCAACACCAACAACCACCACCAACACAACAACACCACACCACCAACACACCACCCACACCAAAACCCCACACAACACCAACAACACCACCACCAAACAACAACAACCAACACCACCACCAACAACAACACCACCACCACCAACAACACCAAGACCACACCACACCACCAACCACAAACCACCAAGACACCACCACCAAACAACACCCACCACAAACACCACAAGACCACCAAACCACCACCACAAACCCAACAACACACACCAACAAACACCACAACCACACCACACAACAACACCACCACCAACACCACACAACACAACAACACACCAAACCACCACCACAACACCACCACCAACACAAAACACCACCAAGACCACACCACACCACCACCAACAACACCACACCAACAACACCACCACCAACCACAACACACCAACATCAACAACAACACACAACGCAACAACAACAACACCACACAACAACCCACCACCAACACCACACCAACAACACCACCAAGACCACCACCACCAACAACACCAACACCACTGCTTTCTCTTGTGATTGACCCGCTGGAATTTCTGAAAACTTCCCTCTCTGTCATTGGTCTTTTCAGAAAGTCATATTTAATTTCATTCTCATAGGAATCTATAATTTTTCAGATCATGGTTTGGATATGGCTGAACATTCTGAATTAGAATGATTGGACTCAAATGCGAGCCAAAATCCTTCAGTTCTTTGATGCATTCTTCCAACACAAACACTTATCAATTCACATTTCAGATAGAGTAGGGAATAGCCATCCTTCGGAACAAAATAAATTAAAACCAGAATACATGGTTTCAAAAGAGACTTCAGTCTACTTTCCGCTCCTACACTATCATGTATTCAGTCTAATTCTACTTGAACTTCAGTCATTCAACCACAAAAAAGCTTCTCATGACATAATTAGCACCATATGATGCCACTTCTCTCTCCTCTCTCTCTCTCTCATACGCACAGACACAACTCATGCACATACTAATGCACGCAGCACGCATTGTGCATCTCTCACTCTCGTGCCTCTCGATCCTCCTCATCAAAAAAGCTGACTAGCAAGCCTAGCCTAACGGGACAGGGATATCATATAATAATTTTCATAAATCACAAGTCCAATACAGCAATGAAAGATAAACATCTTGTGAATCCACATCATTTCCGATTTTTTAAAATGTTTACAGCGAAAACAACAATATGTATTCTATTAGCTAACCACAATACAACACACACCGCATATTTCACCATGTTTCCACCGCATAGGTAGCTTTCACAAAACGACAAAATAGAGATAAAATTAGTCACTAACCAAGAAACAACTTCATCAGATGACAGTCTTATAACGTATACAATTCATTTATGTTTTGTTCGAAATGTGCATATTTGAGGTATAAATCATAGTTTTACATTGCAGCCACCATCAAAAATAGCACCAACCAGCCAAGAATAATTACAGAGAGCAACGTGAAATACATAAATACTCATCATAAACATTATGAAAAATACATGGTGTACAGCAAATGAAGATAAACATCTTGTGAATCCAGCAATATTTCCGATTTTTAAGTGTTTTTACAGCGAAAACACAATATAGAATTATATTAGCTTACCACAATAGCCAAACACACAAACGCATTTATTCACCGCAAAGGTAGCTTTCGCAAAAAACAGCAATAGATATCAATAATCACTAACCTTTGGACAACTCATCAGATGACAGTCTTATAACATCATGTTATACAATACATTTATGTTTTTTCGAAAATGTGCATATTTAGAGCTGCAAATCGTGGTTATACATTGTGAATACGTAGCAACATTTCCCCAGAATGTCCGGAATATTTTGGACACTCACCTAATCTGACCAAAGAACTCATCATAACTTTACATAAAAATACTTGTTGTATGGCAAATGAAAGATACACTGGTTCTTAATGCAACCCGCTGTGTTAGATTTTTAAAAATAACTTTACTACAACATACAAAAAGCATTATTGTGAGACAGCTCACATATTCTACCCCTGTTGGAGTGAACATATTCCAGAAATACGAAATAACATCATAAATTGTGTCTTACCTTTGCTGAGCTTCCATCAGAATGTTTGCAAGGAGTCCTATTCAGAAAAATTGTTGTTTGTTTTTAGAATGTCCATTTCTTCTGTCGAATTCGCGCCACAATGCTAGCCAAGGTTGCTAACATTCCCATCCTCTCTTGGCGCAAAGAACGGAAAACTCCAAAAGTCCCAATAAACGTTGAATAAACTGATAAAACTCGGTTGAAAAAACCTACTTTATGATGTTATTATCATATGTATCAAATAAAATCAGAGCCGGAGATATTCGCCGTGTATACCGAACGCTTTTCAGAAGACAATGTCGAGGTCCCTCGCACGCCGTCGAAGACAAAGAAAATACCGGACCTGTCACTCCAAAAGCTCTTGTTCGGCCTCAGATCAAGCTAGACACCCCATTCCACCTTCCACTGCCTGTTGACATCCAGTGGAAGGCGTATGAAGTGCATACAGATCGATAAATAAAAGCCAGTTGAATAGGCAGGCCCTGATACAGAGCCTCGTTTTCAGATTTTTAACTTCCTGTATGGAAGTTTGCTGCCAAATGAGTTCTGTTTTACTCACAGATATAATTCAAACAGTTTTAGAAACTTCAGAGTGTTTTCTATCCAATAGTAATAATAATATGCATATTGTATGAACTAGAACAGAGTACGAGGCCGTTTAAATTGGGCACGATTTTTTCCAAAGTGAAAACAGCGCCCCCCCTATTGACAAGATTAACCCCAGCCCTAAACCTAACTTCTAACCCTAAACCTACCACTTACTCTAATTGTAACCCTAACCGCTAATCTTAAAATAGCCTTTGTCTTCATGGGGATGTGGGAAATGTCCCCACAAGGAAGAATTGTCCCTGTTTTACCTTCCTTGTGGGACTTTGGGCGATTTAAGGTCCCCACAAACATAGAAGAACCAACACACACACACACACACACACACACACACACACACACACACACACACACACACACACACACACTTGTTTTACTATCCTTGTGGGGACCAAACAATTGAATCACAAATCCTATTTTACCTAACCCTTAACCCCTAACTCCTAAACCTAACTCCTAACCCTAATTCTAACCCCCAAGCCTAAAATAGTAATTTTCCTTCATGGAACCGGTGAAATGTCCCCACTTGTCTGAATTTTTCTTGTTTACTATTCTTGTGAGGAATTCTGGTCCCCAGAAGCATAGTAAAACCATACACGCAGACACTCCCCTCCAACTCTCCAACTGCCAAAGTGCCCTGGCCCAGCCTCCTTTAGTCACCAACAGAGGCCCATTGGTCGGACCAGCTGATTAACCAATCCTGGTGTCGCCTGTCTTGCAGGATGTGCACTGCAGTACATGGGACAAGACGAGTTCTACGGAGAGCAGTATGGACACACTCAGAGCTCCAGTGAGCCCATAAACCAGCAGTATTACCCTGATGGTAATCATTCAGAGCCTTGACCCTCACACACACAACCACTCCAAACACATACACACCTTTCAGACATCTCAATCACACACACACACATATACATGCCATCCCGTCTGTGTTATCCCACTGCCCTGTCTTCAAGTAATACTGCAGCGCTGAACTCAATATATCAATCCTCTGGCTTCTTSTCTTTTCTTTATCTTCATGTGGGAGTTTAATGGGAGTCTTTTGTACGGTCATAATATGGATGGATTATGATTGTTATGGCAAAGTGCAGAGGTTGGTCCCAGAACTGTTACCTCCCGGTGTGTCTCTGTTAATAGTGTTCCCCTTTGGTGTAACTAAACTTGCAGTTGGTACCAGAGATTTCGCAAAGCTCCAACTGATTGTAGGGTGTTTGTGTGTGCTTTGTTTAAATGTGAGTTCGTATTTGAGTGTCCTAGGCACGGCAAATGTCTGTTTGTGCCCTTGTCATCTTATGGGTTCACACCTATGTATGTATAAGCTTTATGAACTGTGAGAGGACCAAGCTCTCTACCATATGTGTGAGGACCCACATTGTTTATAATAGAGTGGTTTTGGCATGTGCTCATTCCTGCCCACTCCAGGTCATGGCGAGTACTCCTACCAACAGTCGTCCTACGCCGAACAGGGCTATGAGAGGCCATTTGACGAGTCCTCACAGCACTACTACGAAGGAGGTATGTTCCCAAACCACATCAGACTCATGCCTAATRAGCATAAAGGTTGTGATAGTATTGTAGCTGCTAGCTATCTGCCACACTAGGCCTAATCTCAGACACCCATAGGTAAAATATAGCAGATGCTTGATTACGATTTATGTTATGTGCATCTGTCCACGAGGAACTACAGTCCGCTTAATACAAGTCTGAAGTAAATCTTGAAGTAGTTACATCCCTACTTCTGACCCCCAGGCAACTCCCAGTACAGTCAGCAGCAAGCCCAGTACCAGCATGGCTCAGGTCAGCAGCAGCCCTTCAGCCAACAACAGTACCCCTCACAGCAGGGCTACAGCACACAGCAACAGGGCTATGGTAAGGAACACACACACAGGTGCGCACTTGCCTATGTTTTGCTATGGACATGTTGATGCAGATAGTTGGGATGGTTGGGAATTGAACATTAAATCAGTAAATTGGTATTTTGAGAAGATGATTGTTTTACTGTTACATCTGTCAGAGTGATTGAATACTTGGTTGATTGACTGATTTGGTCTCCAGGTCCAGGTCAGGGTGCGTTGTCCCAGTACTCCCAGTACCAGCAGGGTCAGGGCCAGCAGTATAGCTCCTACCGCTTCTCCCAGGCTGCCCCTGGGGCACAGACACAGAGGCCCTACGCTTACGAACAGGTACAGCTACAGCTACCCCCGACCCCACGTTTTGAGGAGGACGGTGCTGTCCAACCAAACATTGGGTAAATTGGGCAACTCACACCGCAAATTACCACAATGGCGATGCCCATGGGTTGCTTTTAATCATGTGAAAGTATTAATGAACAAAAGTATTCCCCATCTCATGCTGACCTGAAATGACTAAAGATGTCTTTTCTTTTCTACCTCCCACTCCCTTAGGGTCAATATGGAAACTACCAGCAATAAGGCACCACCTCCTGGGCAAACTGGTGGACAAGTTAGGCAAGGGAACAGTTCTGTGAATGCCCCTTAACAGTCATGTGTAAACCAGTCTCTGAGTAAATTAGTTAGATTAAGCTCTAAATCCTTTTAGTTTGCTGAGAGACAGATTAGAAGTCTAGAATGTCAGCTCCATTGTCCGCTTGTTCACTATTTTCTAGCTGAGTAGAGGTTAACTGGTTCAGGAGATCCTGTATTTAGCACCTCTCATCTCTGCTTTCTCTCCTCACCCTCTATAAGAGGCTTTGAATTAGGGGGGTATCTGGTAACAAATCGGGGCACCCTCAATAGTATTATTATATTAACATGGGCAATATATGTGTTTTAAACTCATGTGAAATTTTAAACCTGCCTCTAAATGTCTTCCTTCCTTGGTCTGTGACCTCTATCAGCCTCTACCTGGCTCCTCCTATCCTCCCTTTCTGTCTTTGTCTTTCACAGGGTGCACAATACAAGTGCTATCCTCTGTCTTTAAGAATAATTGTGCCAATTAGGTTGTTCACATTTACATAAGATTGATCTAATATAATACATTCAGCATCTATTATTCAGTGTAGAGAATAACTTAGAGTTGACTCTTGATAAGTGTACTTTGATTAAGGTTAAAATGGGGCTTGTCGGTGGTGTTCAACCTGATGTGTTCAGGCTGTGTTTTTTTTTAACTGTGAAGTTGTGTAGGTCAGTGTGTGGTGTGACCGACTGTTTTGTGTTACCACTCTCTCTGTGTAAGAAGAACCAATGCTTTAGTAAGGTAATAGACACAATAGCTGGTGAATTGACAAGTGTGCATCAACTACACTACATTGCCAAAAGTATGTGGGCACCTGCTCGTCAAACAGACTGCAAGATGGTGAAGCGTGATTCATCACTCCAGAGAACGCGTTTCCACTGCTCCAGAGTCCAATGGCGGTGAGCTTTATACCACTCCAGCCAACGCTTTGCATTGGGCATGTTGATCTTAGGCTTGTGTGCGGCTGCTCGACCATGGAAACCATTTTCATGAAGCTCCCAACGAACAGTTATTGTGCTGACTTTGCTTCCAGAGGCAGTTTGGAACTCAGTAGTGAGTGTTACAACTTCAGCGTCTAGCGTCTGGCGGTCCCGTTCTGTGAGCTTGTGTGGCCTACTACTTCGCGGCTGAGCCGTTGTTRCTCCTAGAYGTTTCCACTTCACAATAACAACACTTACAGTTGACCTGGGCAGCTCTAGCAGGGCAGAAATGTCACAAACTGACTTGCTAGAAAGGGGGCATCCTATGACGGTGCCACGTTGAAAGTCACTGAGCTCTTCAGTAAGGCCATTCTACTGCCAATGTTTGTGTATGGAGATTGCATGGCTGTGTGCTCGACTTTATACACCTGTCAGCAACAGGTGTGGCTAAAATAGCCGAATCCACTAATTTGATGGGGTCCACATACTTTTGTAACCATAGTGTATCAACAACCATCATAATCTCATCACATAATACAGTATGGAAAATCCATGTCCATGATCAACCCCTTTTGTTCATTGTTAAATTTGGTCTGATTGCCTTTCTATTTTTTAACTAAGTGTTTTTTAAATTAAGCTAAATCATTTAACTTTTATATGGTATATTGGAACTTTTTCCATCCTATATTTATTTATTTATTTCCAATAAATTGTATTTAATTATCAGATGTTTCAGTATTCATTATTCTGTTTCATTCTCTGTAATGCACTTTTATTTATCATAGTTTTATTCAAGTTGTTTCTAAGAAATGATTTCCAAACAGAAGAATGTGTTTGGCAATCGGTACAACACCTTTTCAATACGAGCAATACAGTCAGTCATTGGAGCAGAGTGAGATTATCAGTAGGCTTGTTATTAGACTTTCTGTGTGCTACCACACATTTTTGAGTCTATAGCCTATTAGGGGCTATTATTAGCCTTGTGTCTTGTTGAATACATAACCCAAAGTATTATTGTTGCCAATTGGGTTTGGATTTTGCTTCAACTGTCTTAGCCCATATGATTGGATTTTTCATTTTTAAAAATTACATTCTTACCAAATTGATGTAGTCATAGCCTATGTCTGTGAGTGCATATGACATAATGACATGTCTGGTTTCCAGCAACTAAAAAGTTTGCCATTTGTCTTGCTCAATTGACTATATTTGGCGTGATCATAGATCAAGTTCGGGGGTAAGTCCTTAGTGTTATAGAAGACAAATGTCAAATCAGTTTCTCACACAAACACATTGCCTTATATATTGACAAAGTACAATAAAGATATTTTCTAAAAAGATTTTGTGGTGGTTTTTATTTACCTCAAAAGATTTTATCATTTTTGAAAATCATGGTTTGCTTTGTTGTATAGGCCACCTGTCACGCTCTGACATTAGTGTAACGGTTTTCTTCCCGAGATGAAGGAGAGGACCAAAACGCAGCGCGGCTAGTGTTCAACATGTTTAATAACAAAGAGACGATAACGTGAACACTATACAAAATACAAAATAACAAACGTGAAAACCGAGACAGTCCTATCTGGTGCAGAACACAAAGACAGGAAACAACCACCCACAAACCCCAACACAAAACAAGCCACCTAAATATGATTCCCAATCAGAGACAACACAAAACACCTGCCTCTGATTGAGAACCATATTAGGCCAAACATAGAAACAGACAAACTAGACACACAACATAGAATGCCCACCCAGCTCACGTCCTGACCAACACTAAAACAAGTAAAACACACAAGAACTATGGTCAGAACGTGACATAGAGATCCTTTTTATGTCTCTATTTTGGTTTGGTTAGGGCGTGAGTTGGGGTGGGCATTCTATGTTTTGTGTTTCTATGATTTTCTATTTCTATGTTTTGGCTGGGTATGGTTCTCAATCAGGGACAGCTGTCTATCTTTGTCTCTGATTGGGAACCATACTTAGGTAGTTGACTTTGTTTAGGGCACATAGCCTTTGAGCTTCACGGTTTGGTTTTGTAGTGTTTATTGTTTTGTTTGGCGTCATTTTGAGTTAATAAAGAAAATGTACGCTCACTACGCTACACCTTGGTCCTCATCCTCCAACAGCCGTGACAGAACTTCCCACCACCAATGGACCAAGCAGCGTGGTAAGGAGGAGCAGCGTGGCCAGGGGTATGAGACAACCTGGGAGGAGGTAGAGAGGTGGTCGGTCGACCCAGGGAGAGTGCCAGAGCCCGCCTGGGATTCTATGGAGCAGTGCGAAGAGGGATACCGGAGGATGGAGTCGGCGAGACGAACACGGCTGGAGAGGCAGCCCTGCACACGGGGAGTGTGGCAGAGTCAGGTTGGAGACCTGAGCCAACTCCCCGTGCTTACCGTGGTGGGCGTCGTACTGGTCAGGCACCGTGTTATGCGGTGGAGCGCACACAAAGACAATTCACAAACCTTCTTTGTTATGTTTAGTGGTCTTGAGTATGAAAACTTCTAATAGCTGCACACATTTCTTATACGTTCAGGATGTGAAGCCATAAGCACCTCACTTGTATGTCCTAACTTCTTTGGTGGGAGCACAGGTGATGGGACAATATCTGGTAAGCCCCTTCATCGTGGCGATTGAGTGCTTCACTGTTAAAAAAACGAAAATAGTTTCATTTGAGTTACTGGCAGCCAGTCATTATTATAAAACAAAAATGAATTCGTTCATGGAAATGTTTTATAATTGGCGATTCTCCACTGTCTAAACACAGAGCTAGTGAGTTACCTTTGTGTCCAGCATGCGGTGTGTCTTCATGACCTTTTAGAACACTCCATATAGAAGCTGTGCATTGTTGTAAAAGTCCCGCCAGTTCGTGTGTTTTTCAGTTCACGGTAAAATGCAAGAACGACGAGTATACCCACTTGGGAATACGAGAATCGGTCCGGCAGTTCATTCACACATAGGACCTGAAAACACAGACAGACAGTGTAAGACTATGGTCTATTTAGCTGGAGGGCTCTGTAGAAAGCTTTAGACCTGGTAACCGAAATTCTACGGAGCTACTGCTTATTAACATTTGCCCAGAAGTAGTGTTTTAACCCCCACATGTCCCTGCTTAATGGTTTCTCAAGAACGGCTCAGTTTCCAACGACCAATGAAATGTCTCATATTGGAGATTGGTCGGTCTGGTGTTAACCAGGCTAATAAGAAGCTAATAGGCCTAACCCTTAAATTAAACTCCACGATTTTTGTCTTTACACTGATTCAGTGTTCTCTGAAAGCAGAGGAAAACAACCGCGCTTCGAAAGTAACTCTTCCTGTTAGGACCGTGCTCCTGCTACTTTAGTAGCAATCACAGTCGATTGAAAGGGCCCCGTCTTTGCTTGGAATTCAAGGCCAGGAGCTGGGAAACATCCTTCTGGTTGGGGTCCTGCCTTGGTTTTGGTACATACTGCACCTGTAGAGTTTTTTACCATCTCTGTAGAGTTGTTATATCATATAGATACTTGTCTGAGTTTGCTATTTAGGACTATCAAGTAGTATCTTTCTGCATGCCAGAAAATCATGGGAGACAAACCCGACCAGTTAACATTTTAAAAAATGTGAGACTGAAAAATTTAAATTATTAAGACCAGGTGATTGGCGCTACTGGTAAGCTGGGACACAAGGAGAGACCCGGCACCCCCTAAACAATCTCATTCCCCACAGGAAAACACTGAAGACTAATAGTCACTATTGTTATCTAGTGCCCTGCATTGTAGGTAGTAGTAGAAGTTTTTAAGTTTAGTACGGAAACACTATCCACTAATTTCAATGTGTGTACTGTGACACAAACCCGCAACCTGTCCTTAAGCCTCTGGGGTGCTGCATTCTAAAGAATTGTGGGGGTCTCTCACCATAGAAGCCGGGGTTGAGGAGGTGGAGTTCATCAGATTCTCTCTCATTCAGTGGAAAGCATCCCTACGACTTGAGCTCTGAATCTAAGGCTTAGATCGTGCCTCTTTCTTGCCAACGGAGGGGTCCGCTCCCATGCTTCTTCTCTTGGTTGAAGCGCTGTTTGTCACAGTGTCTGATCCTTTATCGAGAGAAAGCTGCTTCTTCACAGATTGCCTAATATATACAAGCGGAAACTGTTTGGTGTTATATAATTCACGAGTTTCAAACAAATTCAGGAAATCCAGAAAATGAAACGATATCAGGAGCACAGATACAACGTTACCCTCGATATGATCTGGAATGAAGCACATCCCTCTTATTTTGAGGTGTCAGATGTTTGCACTTTGGCTGCCAGGTACTCTCAACAGTGCTGCGTTTGAAAGACATGAAGTTGAATAACTGAGTAAGTGACTTACCCACTCAGTGCTCCACGTGGTTGTAGATCTGGTCCCCGCAGCATTTGGGTAGTAACTCTATGAGAATTGCTTCGCCCTAGTTGGTGGTACAGGTGACCCGTCACGGGCTACATGGATAGGCTCGGAAAGTCATCCCTGCTTGCTCTCTTAATGGAAAATCATGTTTGTTTACTGAGTATTCCTGATTAGTCCAGACAGAGAAGATCGTTTGGAAAAGGACTATAGTCCCCCATTTATGTCCAGGCACAGCTGTGTTTGGGGCCTTCAAAAGGAAGAGTGCTCCCTCCTTGATTGCTGTGTCTGTGTATACATAGGACGTGGGAGCTATGAAGGCTGACAAGCTGTAACGATTCCTGGCTGGCCACCAAATGTTGGTCCTTGGTTTTGGGAGAGGGGTGGGGGGGAATGAGAGTGGGACCAGGGGGGACTGGAGAGTGGAGGGGTGGAAGTGGGGTCTAGAAATCACAAGGTCCCAGAGGAGGTGGCCTCTGGTCTATACAGGCTGATTTCTTGAACGCCTGTGTAAAGACATAACCTATATGACATATATTAATTCATCCACAACACTTCAATGGTAATTATAATAAAAAAGAAACACACACTGTAACACAAACTAGACAGCAAACATCTTCCAAAACAACTACAATATTTAGAATACAATGTACTGCAATGATGGCAGGACATGCTAATTTTGGATAAACAGGAATCACTGCATTAGTTTAGACCTACATGTCTCCCAAATGTAAACCCAACTCATACATTACCATCAACTACACTCATTTCACCCATGAGCAAAAATCTCCTAAAATGGTCTCCTTCTGAAAGAAGTGCTCTGGCCGGGAAAAAGAATCAACAGTAAATCCTCCTTAAGAGAGGCTGGTCAGCATGTTGTGCCTTAATATTTAGCGAGCTGAAAACACATTTACCCATGGTAAATAGTTAAGTATTAAGCAAAATAAATCATCAGTTTATAGACGCAAGTGTCAGGGTTGATATAGGTCATGAAGTTACATTTCGCCATACTGTCCTTCCTTTCCAGTTAATGCAGGAATGAATTTACGACGAAAAGCATAGCTAATGTCAGCTACTACAAAAACTACCGGGAACTAAACACAAGTAATAATCATTAACGTTGACGTCAATTACTTTAAAACCAAAAAGAACTAGTGCAAGTAATTAAACTAACAACGTTAACTTGTGCCTAAAAACCTTGTCTCCCCATTGTTGAATATCTTAGTTAATCTTTGCTTGCCCTAGCTAAGATTGTAGAAATGACTGACAGCCATCAATAATTTTTAGCTTTCACCGTCTTTGGCGCCCTTGACTCTATTTTATTTGCCAGTTCATTTTGTCAATTATTGAATAGGGCGCCAAAGACGCGAGGCTAAATAATGACGGTGTCAGTCATTTAAAGGTTGCAACCATTTACACCTCATATTGTACACTTTTCTGGGCAAATGAAAGCACCTCAATCTAGTTGGAGGCAGTTTGTGCAGTGAAACGCAGTCGTGGGTGGAACAGGAGTAGGGTTCCTCAAGCACACTGGGCACAGGAGGGTGCGTTCTGAGCCCCTCTGCTGTACTGGTCCCGGTAGTTCACCCACGGACTTGCCGTTTCCTGCACGGGCCTGGCCAACTCAATCATAATGTTTGCGACAGACACTACAGTGGTAGGCTTGATTCCTACAACGACGAGTTACGTTGCCTACAGGGAAAAGGTGAGGCCTCCTACGGAGTGGTGGTGCAGGAAATACTCACAGTCAACGTCAACAAAAACAAGTGAGATGATTGTGAACTTCAGGAAACAAGCAGAGGGAGCACCCACTCCTATCCCACATCGAGAGAGAGACGGTGAACAGTAGTGTGAGTGGTGGAAAGTTAATGTTCCTCGGTGACACATCACTGGACACAAAACTGAATGGTCCACCCCACACAGACAGTTCGGTGAAGAAGGCGCACAGCGCCCTCCGCTCAGCGAGGTCTGAGAAATTTGGCCTTGTCAACAAAAGCACTCAAACTTCTTAAATCGATGCACATCCGGAGACATCCTGCCGGTGACTGTAATCAGCACCGCCTGTACGGCAACTGCTATGCCCGCCACAAACCTACCCTAGAGCTCTCCAGAGGCGGTAGCTGCAGGTCTGCCAACGCATTCACAGGGGGCAAGACTACCTGCCCTTCACAGGACCCTACAGCCACCCGATGGTCACAGGAAGAGCCATAAAGATCATTAAGGACACAACCACCCCGAGCCAACTGGCCCTGTTTCACTCACATTGATGCTTCTGCTTTGGGGCTCCGCATATCAATCCAGCAAAGGCGAGGGTCTCCAGTACAGGTGCTATTAAAAGCAGGGAAACCGATGGAGACCTGAAAAAACACCAGCTTCTGATCTCAATGGCCATAGACTGTTAAACAGCCACCAACTAAGACATGTAGTGGCCTGCTGTCCCAAAATATTGACTAACTCCAGCCCACTTTAATGAAATGGGAAATGACTGAGAAAATGGTAATGTAAAAATGTATTCACTAGCCACTTTAAACAATTGCCACTTATATAATGTTTACAAATACCTACATTAGCTCATCTCATAAATGTAAATGTATATACCTGTACTCTATATCTCTACTGCATCTTGCCATCTTTATGTAAAACATGTACCACTTAGCCACTTTAAATACTTGCCACTTTTATGTTTACAATATCCTACATTATCATCTCATAATGTTATTACTGTACTCTATACCAATCTACTGCATCTGCCTATGGCCGTCTGTAACCATCACTCATTCATATATCTTTATGTACATATTCTTTATCCCCTTTACACTTGTGTGTATAAGGTAGTAGCTTGTGGAAGATTGTTAGTGTTAGTTTTATTACTTGTGGTTATTAACTGCACTTGTCTGGAACGTAAGAAGCAACAAGCAATTTCGCTACACTCCGCAATTAACATCTGCTAACCATCGGAGTGTATGATGTGTGTGAAACAAATACAATTGTGAATTTGATGTTCAAGTTTTTCAACTATGGCCCGTTTCGTGCAGTTATTAACTGTCTAAAAGTCAAAGTTTCCATAGTTAAAATTAGCATGCTAACTGGTTTTTGCCAACTTTCCAAAATAGAATAAGATCCGTGTAGCTAGCTATAGGAACGGTAGAAGGGTAATAAACAAATGAAACATTTAACCTTTTAATACTGCGGTTGTTATGATCCCATGCCTGGATGGATATGTGCCAATCAATTCCCATTTCGGAATTGGAAGAGCCATGCTTCCTAACAAAGACGTAATTAATTTGCTCAGAATTTTACATAATTATGAACATACATTGAAGGTTGTGCATATGTAACAGCAGTATTTAAGGCTTATGGATGCAACATCCGTTAGATAAAAATACGGAACGGTTCTGTAATTTTCCCTGAACAAAACGTTTTGATTTCGAAAATTATAGTCCGATTTGACCATATTAAAGACCTAAGGCTCGTATTCTGTGGTGTTATTATATATAATTAATGTCTATGATTTGATGCGCAGTGAACCTGAGCGGTGGTACTGCAAGCAGGCTTGGTCAGCAAGTTCATTCAAACAAGCAACTTTCCTGGCGTTTGCCCAGCAAGCTCTTCGCAATGCTTCAAGCATTGGCGCGTTTATGAACCTTCAAAGCTATCAACTCCGAGATTAGGATGACAATACTAAAGTACCTATTTGGAACATCCAATAGTCAAGGTATATGAAATAAAAATGGTTGGGAGATATAAGTCCTATAATAACTACAACGTAAAACGTCTTAACGTGGAACTCATGTTAAAAGGAACCACCAGCTTTCATATGTTCCCATGTTCTGAGCAAGGGAAACTTTTTAAACGTTAGCTTTTTTACCGTGGCAACGATATGCACTTTTACTTTTTCTTCTCCAACACTTGTTTTTGCATTATTTAAACCACATTGAACATGTTTCATTATTTATTTAAAGACTAAATTGATTTTATTGAAATGTGTTATATTTAAGTTAATAATAAAAGTGTTCATTGTTTCATTCAGTATTGTTGTAAACGTCAATTATACAATAAATATATATAAAAATAATTGGTTTGCTCGATTAGACTTCGGTTTAATCAGTTCGGACCAATTGTTTTTGGTCCCTCCCAATAATCGGTTTTATAGGCGTTGAAAAAATTCATAATCGGGTCACCTCTAGTCTGGGGGTGCTTTGATGGTGGTAAAGTGGGGTATCTTCCAGAGTAAAAGGGATCCTGAGAGGAAAGGCCTATCACTCCATTTTGCAACGCCATGCATACCTGTGGACGGCCTTAATTGGAGCCAAATTTCCTCCTAACAACAGGAAATGACCGCAAAAGCACAGCTGCAAACTTATGCAAGACTATTTAGGGAAGATATATATCCTTTATATACAGTAAGCCAGTCAAAAGTTTGATTTATATAATACACCAACCGGTGAATGTTTTAGAACACCTACTCATTGTCAAAGGGTTTATAAATCGGAGATCATCACTATAATAACACATATGAATTCATGTACTATAACACAAATCAGTGTTAAACAAAATCAAATATATCTTAAGATAAGACCTCTTCAAATAGCCAACCCTTGCCTTGACAGCTTTGTCACACTCTTGGCAAATGTCTCTCAACCAGCTTTCATGAGGTATTCCCTGGAAATGCATTTCATAGTGTAACAGGTGTGCCCTTAAAAAATGTATTTGTGGAATTCTTTCCTTGAATGCGTTTGAGCCATAAAGTTGTTGTGACAAAGGTAAGGGGGTGTATACAGAAGATATCCCTAATTTG
Source organism: Salvelinus sp. IW2-2015 (assembly GCF_002910315.2). Lineage (NCBI taxonomy): Eukaryota > Metazoa > Chordata > Actinopteri > Salmoniformes > Salmonidae > Salvelinus > Salvelinus sp. IW2-2015. The sequence goes on along the minus strand of NC_036857.1, from coordinate 10,379,236 downwards.
GTAAAAAGACCAAGGTCCATTGTTATGTGTCAAGACAACAGCTCATTAATAAGCAAAGAGAAACAGTCCATCATTTACTTTTGTAGCTGGCTTCCTTTCCTCTTTACCATAGCGTTGTGTCCACTAGCCTGATATGCGGGGTTGTTTTCGTACTTGCATACCATGTCCACATTTACAAGGATTTCCAAACGCGCCAACTACTTCATGAAAATCTGGAGGTATTAATGGGCACACAAAAATGTTTATTCTTCCTATATGTAACCAAAAAAATGATTCTCCAATCAACTTAAAGCATAGATTACTTTTGATATGGAAAATACAAAATATGGACTTCTGTATAGTATGTCTGTATGGTCAAAAACTTTTACACCGGCCGCTCCCGCACGTCTTAGCAAATGGACCTAACCCTCCCGAAGGCCAACTATCCTGCCTTTATACTAATACACATTTAACACAGTACAATGAATGGGGCAGAGGGGGGAGGCAAAAACTGAGTTACACACTGAGAAATGCTAGATATTAAGTCAAAGGTCAACCGAGTAAATTATACCCATTATACAATTGAAGAGTACGCTTACCTAATATTTCTATCATATACACTATCGTTTAATATAATTAGTTACACAAATGCTACTACAGTGGAGCTCGAGTATGACTCAGTCTTTTTATACACCATCATATTTGTTCCCAAGGATCGTTTACATCGTAACACCTTATCAATTCACATAAGTGGCAAGTCAATCAGGTCAAATTCAAGAACATTGAAAATGTTTCTTCAAAAGTAAAATCGCAAAACCAATAAAAGCGCTAATGATGAAAACTGGCCTCATGGAGGACCGCCACAAAGGAATGGGATTATGTGACACCCGATAGAGATTCAACTTCGTCGCTGTGAGATATAGTTCATGTTGGAATTAGGTTATCGACCCTTAGTACCCTTGGAAATTTCAAAGACCAGTACCAGGTATACATGCTTCACAGAGTTCAAGTAAGAGACACAATCTCCAACATACTTGTCCTTCATGGTCGACATTGGCTGCAAAGAAACCACTACTAAGGACACCACTAGAAGAAGAGACTTGCTTGGGCAGTAGAAAGATTGAGCATTGGACATTTGAAGAGCCAATTGGAAATATTGTCACTTGGATCTAGCAGTCACGACTTGGGAGATTTCTGGTTCTAACCGCCATGTCGTGTTTAATTGTACACAGTAGGATTGGTATTTCTAACGATGACGTCGATTGAGTATTTCCCACCGTAAGCACGGAGGAGGTGTTTATGGTACGGGGGTGCTTTGGTGGTGTACTACTGATCTGTCATTATTATTTAGAATGGTCGATTAGGCAACTACCTAAACCAGCAGGGCTTAACATCCCATAACAATCTGCAGCTGATACGCACTTCACCTTCTTGGTGGTTGGGCTTAGTGTGACTATGCATTTGTTTTTCAAACAAGGACAATGACCCAACTAACACCTCAAGGGGCTCAGTTTTAACCAAGAAGGTAAGATATGTTGCGTGCTTTCATTCATCATGACCTGGCCGTATTCCCACACAATCCTCACAACCCAACCAAATTGAGTTGGTTTTGGAATGACGTTCGGACCGCAGTAGTTTGAAGGAAAGTCATCCCATAATGCTCAGTCATTTATGTGAGAATCTCCTTCAAGACCGTTGAAATAAGCATTCCTAGGGTAGCAGTTCTTTGGTTGAGAGATTTCCTATAAGAGTATTGTTGCAATTATGCTGTCATCAATGTGTCATAAAGAGTGGGTGCATATTCTAAAACGATTACTAAATATAAATTTCATTTTATTGTGATATTTTGTTATAACACTTTTTTGGTTACTTACATTGTGTTATTTCATAGTTATTTCTAACATATGGTAGAATAATTATTTGTTAAATTTAATATCTGTACTAGTTGCTTAATATAACATTTCTTAACTATTAGTTCATAAATTTTGGTGGAGTTACACTATAGTTAAATTTCTTTGTTTGATATTTTATTCAGGTATTTTTTTGTGTTCCTATTTAATAACAATGAAATTGATTCAAGTTATCACAGTTGTTTATATTCTTAATGACATGTCAGTTCTTTATTATTTTGTTGTATGATATATTTACTTTCTTTAGGTTGGTTCTCTTCTTTTGTGAATGGTGAGTTTTCTCTAGATAATGACTACATCACATGACGGTAGAGGGGCCTCTCTACGCCACTGACCAGGTGGCCATTATCATCTCTGGTGGTGGTGTAGACCATCCTGGAGACTTTCTGAGAGCGAAGGTAATTTGGAGCGCAGTCACGGCAAGGACAAGATCTCTTTACTTTCTCTGGACCAAATGGATGGTGGTCCTGAAGGTCTACTTAGGCGGTTTGCGAATACACTCCATGCGTCCTCCGGCACAACAGACGTATAGCAACTGGACAATCCTGAAATAAAGTAGTAAATGAGTATATATACATATACTGTACATATAACGACCTGATGTTTTATCCGATCATTTTTTGTTTAGATAAAGGTCTTGTCTTTAATTTTTTCCACCAAATAACAGTCTTTAAATAGAGTATCACTGTAAGTTTGAGATAATGGTTGGGTCAGTTTGCCGGTATGGAGGTATGGCTTGTTATGCAAATGTTATATGTTCTTCTTCAAGCCTCGAAAGCCTCTCGGCTAACCAGCCAAAAAGTAGGGGACATTGTGCACTTCTGCGGTGGAGCTGTAGTGCCTGGCTGAGGGAGCACCTGTCCAGACCCCCCCACGCTCACATCTACCTCCATCTCACGGGAAATGGTATCCATTTTGAGACATGGTTCTTGCGGATTGGCCACTTGCATAGACAGACCATATTAAGTACAATGAATGTTACCCATATTGTATATTTACTGGTCGAAATTCCATTGGTGCTTTGGGGCTGTGTTTTAGAGTCTCGTATTCATGGGTGCTACTTGCGTTCTTCGTTCATGTTGGCACCTACGTACCAACACTACAAAATGCTATTCCAGAATTTGTGCCGCCAACCAGTAGCGAAGTAGTAAATACACTTCAGGACGCACATACGCAAATGTAGCATAAGTTGTCACTTTTCAGAAAAGTATTCACACTTTGACTGTTGTGGTCCACATATATATTTGTTGTGTTACAGCCTGGAAGTTTCTGGGGAAATATTGTATTGATCCAATCGGTTGGGTTCTGCGTTTCCCATTCCCATGTACTACATACACATAGGTAAACTCTGGGCCTATAATATGACTAAAGTGAAAACATGTATATTTATTATAAATATTTTGCAAATGATATATTAATGATATAACTAACTATAAACTTATTCTCATTTAACACCAAGAGATATATTGCAAGATCAGTCCCATCCTGATGTATAATACCTGTCCTGTGATCATTTATGAAATAATTGGTATAGACATTCGTCTTGTGGTATGTCGCAAGCTAAAACACTAGCACGAGTCTTTCATGGTAAGTCTCTGATAGAGCTTTGCCACACTAGAGTATTGTAAAATATTTGTACAATTGTTTTAAAAAGGTCTTTTTATTATTCCACAGATCTGTCAAGTCTCGCTGTTCGCTCTCGAATAATTGCTAACAGCCATTTTTCAAGGGAGTCTTAGGGTATGTGAATTTTCAGCCGATTTAAGTCACAGATACTGTAAACAGACCACACCCAGGAATAATTTTCAATGTCATCTTGGTAAGCGACTGTATCACAGAGGTAGTTACTAATTTGGCTTTTTCGAGGGTTTTTTATGCGTTTATTTATGGTCTGGCGGTGTAAAGAGTATGAAGGTATTGATCTCGCCACACGTAAATATGTGGTGTCGATTCGTGTAACGATCATCATCACAGGAATAGATGCCGTGAGTGAAGATGATAAGGGTCCGAGACCGAAATGCAATGACGATAGGAATAGTTGAATAGACTATGAGATTTTTGGTATGAGATCGAGAATTCCGATTATACACCTCACAGAAGAGAGATTCTTATATCATTTGTAATATGACAATACAATTGGTTTGCTTTTGACAATATGATCAATACAAGAGGAACGCCATCGAGAAGACCTTCTAGAGCACCTCTATGTAACTTGAGGTCACATTAACGAGGTATGTATCCTTACTGCACCGGAAGAGTGAAGGAGAGAGCAACGAAACACGGAGCAGAGCACGTGAGCCAGGTAAACTAGTGTTCAACATGTTTTGAGATAACACGAAAAAGCGAAGTACACAGCGTATACCAAGTGTGAGTGAGTACTAACATAACAGCACACCTAGGCAAGACACCACCTACAAACGTAAAACAAAATGCCGGATATGAGAACCACTATCAATCTAGCTTTGACTAAGATGAGCTACATCATGCAAGTACAGCAGGAAGCTCCAACCACCTATAGCAACAATCACACGTACAATCTGAGATAATCGACACTAATCTACAGGGACAACGTAAAACACCTCAGTCCTTCATGAGATATATGCAGATCCATAGATAAGCGACATACAACTAATGGAAGAAATGGACCCAAACACACTCCAAACGATCCACAACACAACGATCCACTAGCCACCACCCTTAACAGACATCCAATACGTCAACCGAACCACACCAAGTAAAACAACAGTGATCAGGAACCGTAGACACCCAAAGACTCCACTCGCGCTGCAGCAGACGTTATGCACTGAGCGAAGTACTCGTTGATCACTAGCCTACCCTACAAGTCTTTGAGTGTGGAGTTGAGGGTCTGGGTGGGGCGACGTGAGGTCACGAGTCTGGGTGGTGGCTGTCGAGCGCTATTGGTGCTTCACGTTGTGTTTCCCTGATCCGGCTTATCTACCAATATAGTCAATCTAAATTTACGTATTTGCCTGTATTCGCGCGCTGCCACAATGACCACGGTCTTCCTCATTCTACAGAAGGCCACAGCGCGGTAATCCATTTACAGTGGGCCATCTCACGCTGGAGGTGAACATACTTAGGGTAGAGGTGCCAGCACCGTGAGAATTTAGAGGTGTAGCAGCACGCCGAGGTGATAAGCTTACGGTCGAGTCACCAGTGGTTATATGATTGTTCAGAGTGGCGTAGCTCCTGACTGAGGTTACACTTGGTCATGGCTACTAGACTTGATAAGGACATAGACAGTGGTCTACCCGGACTGTAGACCTGAACGGCAGCTTCCGGACTGAAGGACGGCAGCCTCCGGACTGAGGGCGACAGCTCCGGAACGAAGGTTATGCTCGGCAGTCTCCGCGACTTGAAAGACCAGTACCGGACTTGGCAGAATGATCGCAGACTAGCGACTGAATGGAGCAGGCCAGACAGCCATCTGAGGGGACAGACGTCCGGACTGCTCGAGCGTGAATGTACGAGGACCTGCTCGGGACGTCGCAGTAGACGTTGGGCCTGGGCTGCTCATGGCTCGCTGACGGCTCAGGCTGCTCATGGCTCGCTGAACGGATTCTGGCTGCTCATGGCTTTCAGCTGACGGCTCTGGCTGGCTCAATGGGCTACGACTGACAAGCGTGTCGGCAGAGTTCTGTGCTGACTCTGACGGCTCTTGCGACAGGAGTTTCCTGGCTGACTGGCCGTCGTAGGCTAGAATCGCCTGGCTGAACTGCAGGCTTCTCGGCAGATTTCTGCGTGATGACCTGCGCGCGCCCTCTGGCAGAAGTTCCTGCGATGAAACTGGCGAGCTGTTGCTGAACAGATCCATGTCCTGTTGGCTTGCGCTCTTAGGTCCTGTCTTTGGTTGCTGGCCTGGCTATTTCACTGGTCTGGTTTGGCGCGTCTGGCAGATCTACTGTCCTTGGTTGCGCTCTTGGCATCCTGCCTCGGTCTGTGCAGCTCTGGCAGATCCTCGACTGTCGAATGGTCTATACGCGGCTCCTGATCTGACGAACTGTGACGTCTGACGGCTTCTGGCGACAGACGGGCCGGTCTCTTACATGACTCGGGACAGTTACGATGATGGGCTTCAGCAGGCGCTGTAGGTCAGACGGATGAGCTATCCAGATGGGCGCTGTGCGACGGAGTCACGTCAGATGGCAGCTGGTATGTTATGCGGATTGCAGCTTCAGATCTCGCACTGGGCAGACGATGGCTCAGATGGCGATCGGGTAAGCACGGATTGCCGAGGAGTCGGCGCTGGCAGACGGATGGCTCCGGAGCATGGGCGCTTCGCGCACCAGACACGTTCTTACCACAGACTATCTCGGCTCGATAGAGGACGTCCAATCGTTAGTCTGGTGTTGCGAGTGTGCCGGAACTTCTGGTAGCACCGCCACGGGCTAAGACGACCGCCATTCACTTTCAGGCTAGTGCCCGGGAGCACGGGCAGACAGGGCTAATCTCTGCATCATCATCTCCCGATCAAGCGCACTATTACCGCTTGCTGACGTGCGTCGCTTCCCGCACACTCGCGTCGAGTATAGGTTCTGTTCAACCCGGAGTTGACACGCACCTCAGGGCAAGTGCGGGGAGAATCGCGAACAGCCTCGACGTACAAGGGCTCTGGGACGACAGAGACGCGCTTCGGTTGTCCCTGGTGCCGACCGCGTACTGGTGGTACTGGGCTGGAGACACCACACCATAGGCCTAAGTGCGTGGAGAGTTGAACAGGCTTCCTCGGAGAGCAGAGCATCTGTTGATACTTTGCACTCAGCGCATGTGCGTGATTTCGTCATGGCGAACCGTGTGGTTACTGAGAATTATGGGGACAGGTTGAAAGGCATGCAGACGAGAGATGGATCACCCGGTGGACTCTATCCTCAGGCAGGACGAGTACTGGCTCACCTACCCGTAGATCATGGCACCGAAGGCTCACGTGATGTCCATGCAAGAGCCCCAGGTATGATTTATAGCAAGAAGCCTCCAAGTAATACCCATGGCCCCAACGGCTTCCAGGGATGAACCATGCGAAGAAGCTTACTGAGGTGCGGTAACATTTAGGCCACGACTGCCCTCCAACGAAGGCCTCCAAGGTCCGGAAGGCTCCTACACACGACGGTCCCAGTCCACGCAGCCTACCAACGACGTCACTCCAGTCCGTGAAGCTTCCAGCAACCGACGAGTCTCCAGTCGGAGCCTCCAGCAACGACGTGCCCCAGTTCCGACGCCTCCAGACAAACGAGGGTCCCAGCCGGACCTCCAAGCAAGGAGGCAACCAGTCAACCTCAGTCACCGTGCCAGTTCCATCCCGCACAGTGGCCCAACCGCAAGGCGCTGCCCAGTCCGGGCCCGCAACGGGAGGTCCAGTCCCGCGGGCCCCAGCAACGAGTTGGTTCCCGTCCGGCAACGATCCAATTCCGGGCCCGCAACGAGGCCTCAGTGCCGCAAACGGCTCCATGTCGGCCGCAACATGAGGTCCAGTCCGGGAGCCCGACACGAGGTGCCCAGTCCGGGGCCCGCAACGAAGGTGCCCAGTCCCGGGCCCGCAACGAGGGGTGCCAGTCCGGGGCCCGCAACGAGCGTGTGCCCAGTCCGGCCCGC
>NC_036857.1:10359549-10371712 GCF_002910315.2 Salvelinus sp. IW2-2015 | reverse complement strand
CAACGAGGGTGCCCAGTCCGGGGCCCGCAACGAGGGTGCCCAGTCCGGGGTCCGCTACGAGGGTCCCCAGTCCGGGGTTGGCKGCGAGGGTCCCCGCACCAGAGGTGCCACCAAAGTGGGGTGAGCCAGCGGTGGAGCAGGGTCTGCGTCCCGCACCTGAGCCGCCGCCGCGGATAGATGCTCACCCAGACCCTCCCCTATAGGTTTAGGTTTTGCGGCCGGAGTCCGCACCTTTGGGGAGGGGTACTGTCACACCCTGACCTTAGAGATCCTTTTTATGTCTCTATTTTGATTTGGTCAGGGCGTGAGTTGGGGTGGGCATTCTATGTTTTGTGTTTCTATGATTTTCTATTTCTATGTTTTGGCCGAGTATGGTTCTCTATCAGGGACAGCTGTCTATCGTTGTCTCTGATTGGGAACCATACTTAGGTAGCTTTTTCCCCCACCGTTCTTTGTGGGAAGTTGACTTTGTTTAGGGCACATAGCCTTTGAGCTTCACAGTTTGGTTTTGTAGTATTTATTGTTTTGTTTGGCGTCATTTTGAGTTAATAAAGAAAATGTACACTCACCACGCTGCACCTTGGTCCTCATCCTTCAACAGCCGTGACACCACCATTAATATATCCCCTGTAATAATCCTAGTAATGTCAGACTAGAACTTTCCTATATGGTGCTGTAATGATATTCATCTCAAAAGGGGACAGCACAACTCATTACACCTGGAAGTTGCCGTGGGAATATCTGGCTGTCAAACAGCTCACCTGTATGTTAAATTAACTCTACAGTGACAATCATAGGCTTCTTTACATTGCATAATAATGTATTCATTTCCTGTGATTTAGATATGTATGGTGGCCTTTTACTTATAATGCATCCAGTGTTAATCTGCAAAATTGTAATTATTTTGCTACTATGGCCTATTTATTGCCTACCTCCTCACGCCATTTGCACACACTGTATATAGACTTTCTTTTTTTTCTACTGTGTTATTGACTGTACGCTTGTTTATTACATGTGTAACTCTGTGTTGTTGTATGTGTCGAACTGCTGTGCTTTATCTTGGCCAGGTCGCAGTTGTAAATGAGAACTTGTTCTCAACTAGCTTACCTGGTTAAATAAAGGTGAAATAAAACAATACAAATAAAAAAGAGGAATACCTATGTAAGAGTATTGTTCATTGACTACAGTTCAGCCTTCAACACCATAGTACCCTCCAAGCTCATCATTAAACTCAGGCCCTGGGTCTAAACCCCACCCAGTGTAGCTTGGTCCTCGACTTCCTGACGGGCCGCCTCCAGGCGGTGAATGTAGGAAACAACACCTCCACTAYGCTGATCCTCAACACAGGCGCCCCACAAGGGTGCATACTCAGCCCCCTCCTGGACTCCCCGTTTACCCATGACTGCGTGGCCACGCACGCCTCCAACTCAATCGTCAAGTTTGCAGACGACAACAGTAGTAGGCCTGATTACCAATAATGACTAGACAGCCTACAGGGAGGAGGTGAGGGCCCTGGCGGAGTGGTGCCAGGAAAATAACCTCTCCCTCAACATCAACAAAACGAAGGAGCGGATCGTGGTCTTCAGGAGATAGCAGAGGGAGCACGCCCCCATTCACATCGATAGGACCGCAGTGGAGAAGGTGAAAGCCTTCAAGTTCCTCGGCGTACACATCACTGACAATTTGAAATGGTCCACCCACTCAGACAGTGTGGTGAAGAAGGCGCAACAGCGCCTCTTCAACCTCAGGAGGCTGAAGAAATTTGGCTTGGCCCCTAAGACCCTCACAAACTTTTACAGATGCACCGTTGAGAGCATCCTGTCGGGCTGTATCACCGCCTGGTACGGAAACTGCACTGCCCGCAACCGCAGGGCTCTCCAGAGGGTGGTGCAGTCTGCCCAACGCATCACAGAGGGAAGACTGCCTGCCCTCCAGGACCCCTACAGCACCCAATGTCACAGGAAGGCCAAAAAGATCATTAAGGACCTCAGCCACCCGAGCCATGGCCTGTTCACCCCGCTATCATCCAGGAGGCGAGGTCAGTACAGGTGCATCAAAGCTGGGACCGAGAGACTGAAAAACAACTTCTCTCTCAAGGCCATCACTGTTAAATAGCCATCACTCGCTGGCCTCCACCCAGTGCCCTGAACTTAGTCACTGCACCAACCGGCTACCACCCAGTTACTTAACCCTGTACCTTAGAGGCTTCTGCCCTATGTACATAGACATGGAATCACTGGTAACTTTAATAATGGAACACTGGTCACTTTCATCATGTTTATCATGTTTTACATGCTGTTTTACTTATATCAAATGTGTATACTGTGTCATGACGTTGGCCTGGGGGTAGGTTTATGACAGTCATAAATACCTCTTCCCCCTTTTTCCTCTCTCTACTCTACTGATGTGACATTAGAAAACCCCTTGGTTAACATAGAGATTCTGGGAACATCAGAAGTTGGGGGGAAATGAACTATATTCTGGTAATCCGACCAACTGAACATATGCGGTGGTACTTAATGAATATGATGTCAGTTCGGTTGTCATCTGGCACATTCTCATCAATGATAGAATGACATAAACTCTACTGTGGAAAGTCTACACATCAGAGGTATCGGATTCACATGGAATTGTTGTTCAATTCAAATGTTTGAATATAAAACTATTGGTGAAGAGATTAAATGTAATTTTAGCTTCCAAATGAGAGATTTGGGTTTTCATAAGTTTAGGGCTCTGCTCAACCAGTGGTCCGCCCCTGTGAACGCCCCTGTGAAGAGACATGGGTTATAAACTTTTCAGACACACCCTTCTCCCTCCACTATATTAGCCATTGACGAAAATTTAACCTCCTGTTCCGAGGACGTGAGGAGGACGGTCCGATGTCAGAATGGTTCAGATAATAACTACAGAACGAAGCCAACATCAGCGTGAGCTATGGTTGCAAATGGTATGAACTTTGAAATCTTATTCACTACAGAAGTGATAACTCCTAGACGTTGAGTTAGCAACAGCAGCTGCAAACGTAAATTAGGGAAGAACAGACAAAGTATCCCGTCTACCACCCAACAACGTTACTACAACGTATTCAATTTACCAGCAGAGACATTCTTCAAAGGACAAAGGACCCGGTTGGGCAACACGGCCTTMCATCTACCACCAACGTACCGAAGCGCAGCTCAGAGKAAATATTTATTGCATTTTCCTTTTCCAAATGGGCGGTAATTTAGAAAGCATAAGATATTGTATTTACGATAGCACAGCTTCACCCTTTGTTCCTCAGTCTTCCCTCTCTTTCACTCAAACCCAGCCCCTTTTCTTTTGTGTAACAAGCTGTCATATCTGTTCCGCCCGCTAGGGCCGTTTTCCTTTATGACGTAATTTGGTCTGATTCAACTTGTTAGCCAGGGTTCGTGAAGATAACCAAGAATTTACAACCTTCAGATGAGACTGAAATAAGGTGACGATTAATATTGACTGCTATTGATGTAAAATATTACTAGGTCTTTAAGAGTTTATTCGGAAGATAACAGCTCTATAAATATTATTTCGTGGTGCCCCGACTTTCTAGTTAATTACATTTACATGATTAGCTCAATCAGGTAATAGTTATTACGGAGAAACGATTTTATAGAATAGCATGTCATATCACTTAATCCGGCATAGCCAAAGACACGACAACTGTATTCTAATCAATGCCACTCCGACATTGGTCGTCCTAATATTTATATATTTCTTAATTCCATTATTTTACTTTGAGATGTGTGTTTTCTTGTGAATTGTTCATTACTACTGCACAGTTGGAGCTAGGAACACAAGCATTTCGCTACCCCCGCAATAACATCTGCTAAATATGGGTATGTGACCAATAACATTTGATTTGATATACAATACCAGTTAAAAGTTTGGACACCTACTCATTCAAGGGATTTTCTTCATTTTTACTATTTTCTACATTGTAGAATAATAGTGAAGACATCAAAACTATGAAATAACACATATGGAATCATGTAGTAACCAAGAAAGTGTTAAACAAATCTAAATATATTTAAGATAAGATTCTTCAAAGTAGCCACCCTTTGCCTTGATGACAGCTTTACACACTGTTAACCACCTGGAATGCTTTTCCAACAGTCTTGAAGGAGTTCCTGCATATACTGAGCACTTGTTGGCTGCTTTTCCTTCACTCTGCGGTCCAACTCATCCCAAACCATGCCAATTGGGTTGAGGTCGGGTGAGTTTGGAGACCAGGTYATYTGATGCAGCACTCCATCACTCTCCTTCTTGGTCAAATAGCCCTTACACTGCCTGGAAGTGTGTTGGGTCATTGTCCTGTTGAAAAACAAATGACAGTCCCTCTAAGCGCAAACCAGATGGGATGGCGTATTGCTACAGAATGCTGTGGTAGCCATTCTGGTTAAGTGTGCCTTGAATTCTAAATAAATCACAGACAGTGTCACCAGCAAAGCACCCCCACACCTCCTCCTCCATGCTTCACGGTAGGAACCCAACATGCGGAGATCATCCGTTCAACTGCTCTTCGTCACACAAAGACACGGTGGTTGAATCAGATTTCCACCGGTCTAATGTCCATTGCTTGTGTTTCTTGGACCAATAAAGACTCTTCTTCTTATTGGTCCTTTAGTAGTGGTTTCTTTGAAGCAATTCGACCATGAAGGCCTGATTAACTTCTCTGCGCTACGGATCCCTTTAGCGGGATCATTTTCCTAAACAACCGCTGAATTGCAGGGCGCAAAATATTACTAAAAATATTTATAATCATGCAATCACAAGTGAAATATACCAAAACACAGCTTAGCTTGTTGTTAATCCACCTATCGTGTCAGATTTTGAAAATATGATTTACAGCGAAAGAAATCCAAGCTTTTGTGAGTGTACCAATCAATGCTAGAACAGTTAGCCCCAAATTAGCATGGTCACGAAAATCAGAAAAGCAATAAAATGAATCGCTTACCTTTGATAATCTTCGGATGTTTGCACTCACAGACTCCCAGTTACACAATAAATGTTATTAATGTTCGATAACTATTACTTTTCCAAACCAAAAACGCCATTTGGGTTGCGCGTATGTTCAGAAAACGAAAGCCTCGTTCCGTTCGACGAAAATTCCAAAAAGTATCCGTAATGTTCGTAGAAACATGTCAAATGTTTTTTATAATCAATCCTCAGGTTGTTTTAACAACATAATCGATAATATTTCAACCGGACCGTAACCTATTCAATAAAAGAGAGAAAGAAAATGGAGAGCTAACCCCTCTCGCGCGCAGGAACTAATCAAAGGACACCTCACTAGTTTTGATAAATCTCGCTCATTTTTCAAAATAAAATCCTGAAACTATGTCTAAAGCCTGGTCACAGCCTGAGGAAGCCATTGGAAAAGGAATCTGGTCGATACCCCTTTAAATGGAAAAGACGGGCAAGGAAACACAGATTTAAAAATAAAAAATCACTTCCGGGTTGGATTTCTTCAGGTTTTCGCCTGCAGAATCAGTTTTGTTATACTCACAGACAATATTTTGACAGTTTTGGAAACTTTGGAGTGTTTCTATCCTAATCTATATGCATATTCTACGATCTGGACCTGAGAAATAGTCCGTTTACCTTGGGAAAGTTATTTAAGAAATAAAATAAAATCTGACCCCTAGCGTCAAGAGGTTATTAACACAGTTGTTTCAGTATGATATGTTGGATAAAGGAATAAAGACAGACACCAATGTCAAGTTCAATAGCCTTGTTAAGCATTGTACAAATCCCTACGCGTGGAGTCTGGGGAACAGTCCGGCTAGTCGAATACCTATCAACTAGTATCCGTAACAACAGTCTCCTCTGAACAGTTGATGTTGAGATGTGTCTGTTACTTGAACTCTGGGAAGCATTCATTTGGGCTGCAATTTCTGAGGCTGGTAACTCAAATAAACGTATCCTCTGTTGCAGAGGTAACTCTGGGTCTTCCTTTCCTGTGGTGGTTCTCATGAGAGTAAATTTCATCATAGCATTTGATGGTTTTTGCGACTACACTTGAATTTCTTGAAATYTTCCGGATTGACGTTTCTCTTTGCTTATTTGAGCTGTTCTTTCCATAATATGGACTTAGACTTMCCAAATAGGGCTATCTTCTGTATACCACCCCTACCTTATCACAACACAACTGATTGGCTCAAACACATTAAGAAGGAAAGAAATTCCACAAATTAACTTTTAACAAGACACATCTGTTAATTGAAACGCATTCTAGGTGACTACCTCATGATTCTGTTTGAGAGAATGCCAAGATGGCGTCGCTGTGAGAGGGAGTGTTYTCTCGCTCTTCAAAGCAATATTGAGGGTTAGGTGATTAACAGTCAAATATTGGCTATTAATATTGAAAGAAACTAACTAKAACTTTTTTATGGACATGGGATAAGTTTAGAGTTAGTTTTTGTCAAGTTGAATGGGAAGAACACGACAGAAAGACAAAAGTAGATGAAAGAGATTTGCGTCTGTTCAAATCTGGCATCAGGACAAAATGTGATTCAGAGTCCCCGAATATATTTTAAGTATTTTAATTAAACTCAAACTTATAAATGGTAAATGCAATTTTCGTATATACGGGTTCGCTGTATCACCGCGCAGGATGAACAGAGAACTGGCAAGAAGTACGTAAACAGCTGTTCTTATACCATMGTTTCAACGCGTCTGTTGGCCTATCACAGTAGAGGCTGGGCTTGGTTTAGACTTTGCCCCCCTTTGATGGCCCGTTGTCCAAGCCCCTTGGCGCGTTCCTTTGTCCACATCTGGTTGCTGGGTAGATTGGATCCGTCTTGGGTCTGTCGATTCTACACTAAAACAGTTCCTAATATGGTATTGTCCAGTATTCTAAACTCCTGGTTGGTCTAGAGAGATGCACCCCTCCCCTCTCCAGACTGTCCACAGCTTTTATGGCCTGTGTTGGTCAGTCCTTACACCTACACACACACCCCCCTCTGTATAGTTTGTGTATGTGTGTAACAAAACAATATTCCTCTTCAACCAATATGCTAACAGCCTATAGTGCATAAACATAAATCCTAACATAGACGAAATATCCAAGTCTCACAGAAGACAGTTGACTTGCTAGCTAGCCACAACGAGAACCAGAGCAGCATGGATACACAAGAAACCGCAAACTCAAGCAAGAGAAAGAACAAAACTGACCAGGATGAAATCCTTGCAACCTCTTTACCTCAGACCCCAAGTAAAAATCCACCGGTGAAAAAAGTAAAAGAAGACATTTCCATGTCGGAACTTTTCTCTGCAATCCAGTCCCTGTCTACTAAACAAGACGCCACGCTCTCCAAAGTGTCCATCATAGAGCGGGCTACAGAAGAAACATCAAAGAAGATCGATAATTTGTCAGAAACTGTCAATCAACTACACAAAATTGTGAGCGAGAACAAGGAAAAGATAACGTTCCTAGAGAATGAGGTGAAGAAAATGCAATCCAAAAATAATGAGCTGTGTGAGAATGTAGCTGAACTTCAAAGGTACTCTCGCAGGTGGAATCTGAAAATCCAAGGTGTAAAAGAGGTAGAGGGAGAGGATATTAGAGAAGTAGTCATTAATATCCTGGGAAAAGTGGCGCCATGCATCAAAGACAGGCTAAGAGACGTGATTGAGGTGGTACATCGACTTGGGAAACGAAGATCTGATGGACCCCCTCGGGGAACAGCAGACTGGGATAAGGATTGATTGAATATGTCTTAACCAACACCAGCCAGCTGGTCTGCGCATGCTCTGAGGACGCGGCTGGGAATGCCGTCTGGGCCTGCAGCCTTGCGAGGGTTTAACACGTTTAATGTTTTACTCACCTCGGCTGCAGTGAAGAGAGCCGCAGGTTTTGGTAGCGGGCCGTGTCAGTGGCACTGTATTGTCCTCAAAGCGAGCAAAAAGTTATTAGTCTGTCCTGGGAGCAAGACATCCTGGTCCCCGAGGGCTGGTTTTTCTTTTTTGTAATCCGTGATTGACTGTAGGCCCTGCCACATACCTTCTTGTGTCTGAGCTGTTGAATTGCGACTCTACTTTGTCTCTATACTTGGGACTTAGCTTGTTTGATTGCCTTGCGGAGGGAATAGCTACACTGTTTGTATTCGGTCATGTTTCCGGTCACCTTGCCCTGGTTAAAAGCAGTGATTCGCGCTTTCAGTTTCACGCGAATGCTGCCATCAATCCACGGTTTCCTGGTTTGGGAATGTTTTAATCGGAGGTTGCTAGAATGGGTACGATTAAAAGTTACATCGAGGTACAAAATAGCAAAACATATTCCATAATGAACTCATACGAATCAGCGTATTCGTCAATGTGTTGTGGACGCAATGTCGGAACATATCCCAATCCACGTGATCGAAGCAGTCTTGAAGCGTGGATCAGATTGGTCGGACCAGCGTTGAACCAGACCTGAGCGCGGGAGCTTGCCTGTTTTAGTTTCTGTTTTGTAGGCTGGAAGCAACAAAATGGAGTCGTGGTCAGCTTTTCCGAAAGGAGGCGGGGGAGGGCCTTATATGCGTCGCGGAATTAGTATAACAATGATCCAAGGTTTTACCAGCCCTGGTAGCACAATCGATATGCTGATAGAATTGAGGGAGTTTTGTTTTCAGATTAAGCCTTGTTAAATCCCCAGCTACGATGAAATGCAGCCTCAGGTGTGTTGGTTTCCAGTTTACAAAGAGTCAGATAAAGTTCGTTCAGGGCCATCGATGTGTCTGCTTGGGGGGGAATATATACGGCTGTGATTAATAATGAGAGAATTCCCTTGGTTAGATAATGCGGTCGACATTTGATTGTGAGGATATTCTCTAAATCTGGTGAAGAATGACTTGAGTTCCTGTATGTTGTTATGATACACCACGGTCTTCGTTGATCATAAGGCATACAACCCCGCCCCTCTTCTTACAGAAAGATGTTTTTGTTTCTGTCGCGCGATGCGTGAAGAAACCAGCTGGCTGCACCGACTCCGTTAGCGTCTCTCGAGTGAGCCATGTTTCGTGAAGCAAAGAACGTTACAATCCCTGATGTCTCTCTGGAATGTTACCCTTGCTCGGATTTCATCAACCTTATTGTCAAGAGACTGGACATTGGCGAGTAGTAATGCTAGGGGTGGAGCGCGATGTGCCCGTCTCCGAAGCCCTGACCAGGAGACGCTTCGTTTGCCCCTTTACGGCGTCGTTGTTTAGGGTACGGCTGGGATCAGATCCATTGTATTGATAATGAGGGTACACAAAACGAACAGTCCCTCTTGCCTTGGACAGAATACTCTCCCAAGTATAGAAAGATCTCTTTGTAGCCAATTATTAAATATATTTTTAGTTCTCTTAATTTTAGAGAGAAATTCAAATGTTGTCTGACTAAGTGCTTTTTTGACAGATGTATTCCTAAATATTTAACATAGTCCTTTACAGGAATATTTTTCAATTTCTTTATCATCAGAGTCAAATAAACATAAGATTTCACATTTAGAAACATTCAGCATTAATCCTGATGCAATAGAAAATGCAATTATAGCATTAAGGCATGTGGCGACCTGGTCTTTTGTCTCTTAAGAAAAGAGTAGTATCATCAGCCAGTTGGGAAATTTTTGATTTCTTTGTTAAAAATGGTTAAGCCATACAAATTTGCAATTATTCAGAATATCTAGAGATAGAAGTTCCACAACAAAATGAATCAAAATTGTGAAATTGGGCATCCCTGTCGTACACTTCTGTTGATACTTAAATCTTTTGGAAGTATTCAGGTTTAGTAGCACAGAACTATTTATATTTTTTTAAAACATGCAAATTACTTCACCAAATCCAAAAAGTTTAAGAGACCTAAAGAGAAATTCATGTTCAATTGTGTCAAAGGCTTTACAGAAGTCCAGAAATAGGACAACCGCATCTGAGTCAATTGCATCTGAATAATCTTTAAGGTCCAAGACTAACCAAATTTAGAGCTTATGTGACGGCCCTTCATAAATCCTGTTTGAGTCTCATTTATAATGGTATCTATTCCTTTCTTTAATATTTTGGCATAAACAGAGCAATCAATTCGTAATCAACATTTAATAAAGTATTGGTCTCCACTTGTCAATGAGAGAAGGGTCTTTATCAGGCCTCGGAATCAATGAAATAAGGCCCTGTTTCATAGTGGAGACCATTTCCCCATTTTTAATGCAATCTTGAAACATATTGAAAATCGGGTCTTCTAGCAACTCCCAAAACTCTCTATAGAATTCAACTGACAGGCCATCAGGGCCAGGTGATTTCCCTTTTTTGATTGAATTCAGAGCCTCTCTAATTTCCTCCAATTGACACAGGTGAATCGCAAACTGATGGAAATCATCCTCAATTAAGGGACATAATTCTGAATGTGGCAAATGTAGCTTTCACAACCATCTTCCTGAAATTGGAGAGCTGTAAAGGTTTTCATAAAAGGAATGACAAATGATGATATTGTAATGGATCTTTGCATAAAACATCATTCATTTTGAGTGTAGTTATAGATTTTCTTTTGAGTTTCTCTTTTCAAGTGCAAAAAAGTAACTGTTGTTTCTTTCCCCCTCTTCAATCCATTTAGCTCTTGACCTTACAAGGCACCCTTTGCCAGATCCGTGTAAGTCTGTTCTAATTCTAGTTGTAAAGACCTGAACACAGACTCCTCTTCTTCAGATAGATTATCTTTCTTCTTAGAAAACTGTCAAGCTTGCTCATCATCTCCTTTTCTCTATGGTTCTTTAATTGCATCAGCTATTTGGCGTGTTTAATGGCTACCACTCTGACTTTATATTTGAAAATTCCATCTACTTCCATGACCCAAGTCTTTTCTTGCAAAAATATCTTTAGCTAATGATTTGATGTTTTCAATGAGATCAGTATCTTTAAGAAGTGTATTGTTTAATTTCCAATATCCTCGAGTGCCTTTTGATTTTTTAGTAGCTTGTAAATTCAGGGAAATCAAGTGATGATCAGAAAAGGGAGCTAACTGATGATCTACATCTATAACAAATTGTAAACAAAAAAGGGGAAATTAGGAATAAATCTATTCTAGATTTACGTGACATCGTTTTGTTGGTCCAGGTATAACCCTTAGCATCCGGATTGAAATAACGCCAGGCATCCTCAACACAGAGATCCTTGCATAATGTAATGACAATGTTACTATTTTGAGGTTTTGACTCGTTCTAGGAGGAAAACGATCAGCAGATGCATCAGGTGTTTCATTAAAATCCCCTGAAATAATTAGAAAAGCCTCTGAGTATTTGTTGCTTAAATCCTGTACTTTCCTGGTAAATTGGGTAAAAAGGGTCTTATTAGGAGCATGGAGTATGGCCATATACATTACCGATGATGAAAAAAGCATTGTCAAGTTTAACAGTTACTATGACCATCTGCCGTCTTGTAAAGATGTGGATTCTAGAATGTCACCTTTAAACTTGTGAATAAGTGTCAAAACACCAGCAGAATGATTTGATCCATGACTGAAATAGGCCATATCTCCCATTGTGCTTTTCCAAAATTTCCAAAAACTTTCACCTGAATGAGTTTCCTGAAGAAGGACAAATCTGCGTTACTGCGTTTACAGTATAAAAATAAAGCTTTCCTTTTGTAGGATTTCTCAAACCCCTAGCATTCAGACTAACAATATTGTGTGAATGAAAACGAACTCCTGCATTAAAAAAAGAACACAAATTAGATAACAAGTATTATGTGAACAATAAAACAAACAGTGAACCTTGAGAGGATTACTCCGACGGAAAACTACGCTAGCTGAGGTAGCGGTGGTTAACAGAATAACAAATCTATTTACTTCCTTTTCTTTGGCAAGTGTTCATCAGTTGTAATTGAACGGTACATTTATTATTGGCAGTACATTAACTGTACTCATGGAGTACTCACAGTTCCAATTTGGTTAATGTCAACAGAGTTACCCAGTAATCATTCTTCCTTCGATAAACGCATGTGGCCTTTGAACCCCGCGTCTTTCCCTCTTGTCGCGCCTTCTGTATAAGCGGCCACAGTTTCTCTCTGGCAGCCTGATCCTGCGGTATCAGAGCTTCTTTGATGCGGAGTTTCTTCTCATCCAGAAACTTGTTCCTCTTGGCCATTTTCCATATGATGTCCTGTAATGGCGCATAGTTAAGCGCAAGATGATATTG
>NC_036857.1:10263270-10359524 GCF_002910315.2 Salvelinus sp. IW2-2015 | reverse complement strand
GCTACAGTCTATACATATGAGATGAGTAATGTAGGTATGTAAACATAAAGTGGCATAGTTTAAAGTGGCTAGTGATACATGTATTACATAAAGATGGCAAGATGCAGTGGATGATATACAGTACAGTATATACATATACATATGAGATGAGTAATGTAGGGTATGTAAACATTATATCAAGTGCATTGTTTAAAGTGGCTAGTGATACATTTTTACATAATTTCCATCAATTCCCATTATTAAAGTGGCTGGAGTTGAGTCAGTATGTTGGCAGCGGCCACTAAATGTTAGTGGTGGCTGTTTAACAGTCTGATGGCCTTGAGATAGAAGCTGTTTTTCAGTCTCTCGGTCCCTGCTTTGATGCACCTGTACTGACCTGCCTTCTGGATGATAGCGGTGAACAGGCAGTGGCTCGGGTGGTTGTTGTCCTTGATGATCTTTATGGCCTTCTGTGACATCGGGTGTGTAGGTGTCCTGGAGGCAAGGTAGTTTCCCCCGGTGATGCGTTGTGCAGACTCACTACCCTCTGGAGAGCCTTACGGTTGTGGGCGGAGCAGTTTGCCGTACCAGTCGGTGATACAGCCGACAGGAATGCTCTCGTTGTGCATCTGTAGAAGTTTGTGAGTGGCTTTTGGTGACAAGCCGAATTTTCTTCAGCCTCCTGAGGTTTGAAGAGGCGCTGCTGCCCTTCTTCACAACGCTGTCTGTGTGGTGGACCAATTCAGTTTGTCCGTGATGTGTACACCGAGGAACTTAAAACTTTCCACTTCTCACTACTGTTCCGTCGATGGTGAATAGGGGGGTGCTCCCCTCTGCTGTTTCCTGGAAGTCCACAATCATGCTTCCTTTGTTTTGTTGACGTTGGTGTTGAGGTTATTTTCCTGACACACACTCCGAGGGCCCTCACCTCCTCCTGTAGGCCGTCTCGTCGTTATTGGTACTCAAGCCTCCACTGTAGTGTCGTCCGCAACTTGATGATTGAGTTGGAGGCGTGCATGGCACGCAGTCGTGGTGAACAGGGAAGAATCAGGAGAGGGCTCAGTAACGCACCCTTGTGGGGCCCAGTGTTGAGGACAGCGGGGTGGAAGTGTTGTTACTACCTCACCACCTGGGGGCAGCCCGTCAGGAAGTCCAGGGACCAGTTGCACAGGCGGGGTTCGAGACCCAGGGTCTCGAGGCTGGATGATGAGTTTGGAGGGTCATATGGTGTTAAATGCTGAGCTGCTAGTCGATGAACAGCCATTCTCACATAGGTATTCCTCTTGTCCAGATGGGTAGGGCAGTGTGCAGTGTGGTTGCGGCATTGCGTCGTCTGTGGACCTATTGGGTCTGGTAAGCAATTTGAGTGGGTCTAGGGGTGGTCAGGTAGGGTGGAGTATATGGGTCCTTGACTAGTCTCAAAAGCACTTCATGATGAGCGGAAGTGACGTGCTACGGGGCGGTAGTCCGTTTAGCTCAGTTACCTTAGCTTTCTTGGGGAACAGGAACAATGGGTGGCCCTCTTGAAGCATGTGGGAACAGCAGACTGGGATAAGGATTGATTGAATATGTCTTAAACCAACACCAGCCAGCTGGTCTGCGCATGCTCTGAGGACGCGGCTGGGAATGCCGTCTGGGCCTGCAGCCTTGCGAGGGTTAACACGTTTAATGTTTTACTCACCTCGGCTGCAGTGAAGGAGAGCCGCAGGTTTTGTGTAGCGGGCCGTGTCAGTGGCACTGTATTGTCCTCAAAGCGAGCAAAAAGTTATTAGTCTGTGCTGGGAGCAAGACATCCTGGTCCCCGACAGGGCTGGTTTCTTTTTTGTAATCCGTGATTGACTGTAGCCCTGCCACATACCTCTTGTGTCTGAGCTGTTGAATTGCGACTCTACTTTGTCTCTATACTGGGACTTAGCTTGTTTGATTGCCTTGCGGAGGGAATAGCTACACTGTTTGTATTCGGTCATGTTTCCGGTCACCTTGCCCTGGTTAAAAGCAGTGATTCGCGCTTTCAGTTTCACGCGAATGCTGCCATCAATCCACGGGTTTCTGGATTGGGAATGTTTTAATCGGTTGCTAGTGGTACGACATCGTGCAATGCACTTTCTAATGTAACTTGCTTCACCGAATCAGCGTATTCGTCAATGTTGGTTGTTGGACGCAATGCGGAAACATATCCCAATCCACGTGATCGAAGCAGTCTTGAAGCGTGGAATCAGATTGGTCGGACCAGCGTTGAACAGACCTGAGCGCGGGAGCTTGCCTGTTTTTAGTTTCTGTTTTGTAGGCTGGAAGCAACAAAATGGAGTCGTGGTCAGCTTTTCCGAAAGGAGGGCGGGGGAGGGCCTTATATGCGTCGCGGAAATTAGTATAACAATGATCCAAGGTTTTACCACCCTGGTAGCACAATCGATATGCTGATAGAATTGAGGGAGTTTTGTTTTCAGAATAAGCTCTGTAAAATCCCCAGCTACGATGTAATGCAGCCTCAGGGTGTGTGGTTTCCAGTTTTACAAAGAGTCAGATAAAGTTCGTTCAGGGCCATCGATGTGTCTGCTTGGGGGGGAATATATACGGCTGTGATTATATCGTAAGAAGAATTCCCTTGGTGTAGATAATGCGGTCGACATTTGATTGTGAGGATATTCTCTAAATCTGGTGACAGAAGACTTGAGTCCTGTATGTTGTTATGATCACACCACGTCTCGTTGATCATAAGGCATACAACCCCGCCCCTCTTCTTACAGAAAGATGTTTTGTTTCTGTCGCGCGATGCGTGAAGAAACCAGCTGGCTGCACCGACTCCGTTAGCGTCTCTCGAGTGAGCCATGTTTCGTGAAGCAAAGAACGTTACAATCCCTGATGTCTCTCTGGAATGTTACCCTTGCTCGGATTTCATCAACCTTATTGTCAAGAGACTGGACATTGGCGGAGTAGTATGCTAGGGGTGGAGCGCGCATGTGCCCGTCTCCGAAGCCTAGACCAGGAGACGCTTCGTTTGCCCTTTTTACGGCGTCGTTGTTTAGGGTCACGGCTGGGATCGATCCATTGTATTGATAATGAGGGGTACACAAAACGAGACAGTCCCTCTTGCCTTGGACAGAATACTCTCCCAGTATAGAAAGATCTCTTTGTAGCCAATTATTAAATATATTTTTAGTTCTCTTAATTTTAGGAGAGAAATTCAAATGTTGTCTGACTAAGTGCTTTTTTGACAGATGTATTCCTAAATATTTAACATAGTCCTTTACAGGAATATTTTTCAATTTCTTTATCATCAGAGTCAAATAAACATAAATTTCACATTTAGAAACATTCAGCATTAATCCTGATGCAATAGAAAATGCATTATATAGCATTAAGGCATGTGCGACCTGGTCTTTTGTCTCTTAAGAAAAGAGTAGTATCATCAGCCAGTTGGGAAATTTGATTTCTTTGTTAAAAATGGTTAAGCCATACAAATTTGCATTATTCAGAATATCTAGAGATAGAAGTTCCACAACCAAAATGAATCAAAATTGTGAAATTGGGCATCCCTGTCGTACACTTCTGTTGATACTTAAATCTTTTGGAAGTATTCAGGTTAGTAGCACAGAACTATTTATATTTGTAAAAACATGCAAATTACTTCACCAAATCCAAAAAGTTTAAGAGACTAAAAGAAATTCATGTTCAATTGTGTCAAAGGCTTTACAGAAGTCCAGAAATAGGACAACCGCATCTGAGTCAATTGCATCTGAATAATCTTTAAGGTCCAAGACTAACAAATGTTAGAGCTTATGTGACGGCCCTTCATAAATCCTGTTTGAGTCTCATTTATAATGGTATCTATTCCTTTCTTTAATATTTGGCATAAACCAGAGCAATCAATTCGTAATCAACATTTAATAAAGTATTGGTCTCCAATTGTCAATGAGAGAAGGGTCTTTATCAGGCCTCGGAATCAATGAAATAAGGCCCTGTTTCATAGTGGAGACCATTTCCCCATTTTTAATGCATCTTGAAACATATTGAAAATCGGGTCTTCTAGCACTCCCAAAACTCTCTATAAGAATTCAACTGACAGGCCATCAGGGCCAGGTGATTTCCCTTTTTTGATTGAATTCAGAGCCTCTCTAATTTCTCCAATTGACACAGGTGAATCGCAAACTGAGTGGAAATCATCCTCAATTAACAAGGGACATAATTCTGAATGTGGCAAATGTAGCTTTCACAACCATCTTCCTGAAATTGGAGAGCTGTAAAGGTTTTCATAAAAGGAATTGACAAATGATGATATTGTAATGGATCTTTGCATAAAACATCATTCATTTTGAGTGTAGTTATAGATTTTCTTTTGTAGTTTCTCTTTTCAAGTGCAAAAAAGTAACTGTTGTTTCTTTCCCCTCTTCAATCCATTTAGCTCTTGACCTTACAAGGCACCCTTTGCCAGATCCGTGTAAGTCTGTTCTAATTCTAGTTGTAAAGACCTGAACACAGACTCCTCTTCTTCAGATAGATTATCTTTCTTTAGAAAACTGTCAAGCTTGCTCATCATTCTCCTTTTTCTCTATGGTTCTTTAATTGCATCAGCTATTTGGCGTGTTTAATGGCTACCACTCTGACTTTATATTTGAAAAATTCCATCTACTTCCATGACCCAAGTCTTTTCTTGCAAAAATATCTTTAGCTAATGATTTGATGTTTTCAATGAGATCAGTATTTTAAGAAGTGTATTGTTTAATTTCCAATATCCTCGAGTGCTTTTGATTTTTTAGTAGCTTGTAAATTCAGGGAAATCAAGTGATGATCAGAAAAGGGAGCTAACTGATGATCTACATCTATAACAAATTACAAAAAAGGGGAAATTAGGAATAAATCTATTCAGATTTACTGACACGTTTACTATACCATCTACTGCATCTTGCCTATGCCGTTCTGTACCATCACTCATTCATATATCTTTATGTACATATTCTTTATCCCTTACACTTGTGTGTATAAGGTAGTAGTTGTGGAATTGTTAGGTTAGATTACTTGTTGGTTATTACTGCATTGTCGGAACTAGAAGCACAAGCATTTCGCTACACTCGCATTAACATCTGCTAACCATGTGTATGTGACAAATATAATTTGATTTGATTTGATTTATCGTTATGTGTAAATCCAGCTACTTGTAAAGAGATCAATAATACCTTTCTTAACTTCATCTGGAAAAATAAGTCTCACAAACTAAAAAAATCTGTCCTTTCTAACAAAAGAGCTGAAGGCGGTCTAGAAGTGTTGGATTTTGTTGACATAAATAACACTTTCAAGATAAACTGGTTGAAAAAATGTTTGATCGATACTGATTCAATATGGTATTTCATTCCAAATAATGTATTTAATGAATTGGGAGGTCTTCAATTTTTACTGAAATGTAATTATATTCCTGAAAGATTACCTGCTAAATTGGCTAGGTTTCACCAGCAAGCTTTAATGGCCTGGAAAATATGTTTCCTGCACAATTTATCCCCACATAAAGCTCTTTTGTGGAATAATTCAGACATAACTGTAAGGAATAAGTCATTGTTCTACCCCAGCTGGCATGAGAGGAATATTGACTTTGTTCTTGATGTTTTTGACAACAAGGGTAATATTCTCACATATGAACAATTTATAACATTGAAAGAGTTTCCAATACCTTTCAGAGAGTTTATTTCTGTGATCAAAGCCGTTCCTAGTGGTCTAACTACACTTATGAAAAGTCATCTTAATTTTAGGAATGATCACAAAGTTTATCCAGAACTCAGATTGGAAGGCGTGGGCTTACTTGAGAGATCTTGTTGTAATAAATATATAAGACAAATTCTTCATTCACAAAACCAACTTACACCGAGAGGAAAGTTTTTCTGGAACATGCTTATTCCTGACATTGTCTGGAAAAATGCATGGTTAAGGCCTTAAAAATACTGTATACCAAACAAAGTTAAGGAAGTGCACTTCAAAATTTTACATAAGATATATCCATGTAATTCTATGATTTCCAAATTAGTGGCTATTGATGATATCTGCGTTTTCTGTGGAAAAGAAGGTGAGAATCTGTCTCACTTGTTCTTTGAATGTAAATTTGTGTCAGAATTTGGGGAAAACCTTGCAAAGTACTTATTTACCATTATGAACACTTGCTATATTTTTAACATAAAATATATAATATGTTACTATTGCAATGATAACAAAACCACTGAAATGATTGTTCATTTTTTTATTCTTGTTGCCAAATACTTTATACACAAACAAAGATTCCAAAATTCTATTCCAAAATTACCAATTTTTCTGATTGAATTGAATTATCTTATTAAAACATTAACCCTAGTGAATAACAACAAGAATAACATCTTCATGAATCATTATAATAAGATATTTTCAGAGTGAATATAATTGCACTTAAATTGTTTATATTTTAGTTTCCTCCGACACATTGGTGCGGCTGGCTTCCGGGTTGGAGGCGCGCTGTGTTAAGAAGCAGTGCGGCTTGGTTGGGTTGTGCTTCGGAGGACGCATGGCTTTCGACCTTCATCTCTCCCGAGCCCGTACGGGAGTTGTAGCGATGAGACAAGATAGTAATTACTAGCGATTGGATACCACGAAAAATTAGGGAGAAAAGGGGGTAAAATTATTTTGTATTATTTTATTGTTATTTATATTTTTTGTATATTTGAGCATTGTTAATACCTGTGTTTGGTTTGCTAGACTTGTTTGATGTAGCAATGTAAGTTGATTTTTGTATTATGAATAAATTAAATAAAAAAAATAAAAAAAGAGTGTGCAAAGCACAACAAGTGGAAATTATAGGCAATTAGCAAGACACCCCCAATAAAGGAGTGGTTCTGCAGGTGGTGACCACAGACCACTTCTCAGTTCATATGCTTCCTGGCTGATGTTTTGGTCACTTTTGAATGCTGGCGGTGCTTTCACTCTAGTGGTAGCATGAGACGGAGTCTACAACCCACACAAGTGGCTCAGGTAGTGCAGCTCATCCAGGATGGCACATCAATGCGAGCTGTGGCAAGAAGGTTGCTGTGTCTGTCAGCGTAGTGTCCAGAGCATGGAGGCGCTACCAGGAGACAGGCCAGTACATCAGGAAGACGAGGAGCCGTAGGAGGGCAAACAACCCAGCAGCAGTACCGCTACCTCCGCCTTTGTGCAAGAAGGAGGCAGGAGGAGCACTGCCAGAGCCCTGCAAAATGACCTCCAGCAGGCCACAAATGTGCATGTGTCAAACGGTCTCAAACGGTCAGAAACACCTCCATGAGGGTGGTATGAGGGCCCGACGTCCACAGGTGGGGGTTGTGCTTACAGCCCAACACCGTGCAGGAGTTTGGCATTTGCCAGAGAACACCAAGATTGGCAAATTCGCCACTGGCCCCTGTGCTCTTCACAGATGAAAGCAGGTTCACACTGAGCACATGTGACAGACGTGACAGTCTGGAGACGCCGTGGAGAACGTTCTGCTGCCTGCAACATCCTCCAGCATGACCGGTTGGCGGTGGGTCAGTCATGGTGTGGGGTGGCATTTCTTTGTGGGCCGCACAGCCCTCCATGGGCTCGCCAGAGGTAGCCTGACTGGCTTAGGTACCGAGATGAGATCCTCAGACTCCTTGTGAGACCATATGCTGGTGCGGTTGGCCTTGGGTTCCTCCTAATGCAAGACAATGCTAGACCTCATGTGGCTGGAGTGTGTCAGCAGTTCCTGCAAGAGGAAGGCATTGATGCTATGGACTGGCCCGCCGTTCCCACAGACCTGAATCAATTGAGCACATCTGGGACATCATGTCTCGCTCCATCCACCAACGCCACGTTGCACCACAGACTGTCCAGGAGTTGACGTATGCTTTAGTCCAGGTCTGGGAGGAGATCCCTCAGGAGACCATCCGCCACCTCATCAGGAGCATGCCCAGGCGTTGTAGGGAGGTCATACAGGCACGTGGAGGCCACACACACTACTGAGCCTCATTTTGACTTGTTTTAAGGACATTACATCAAAGTTGGATCAGCCGGTAGTGTGGTTTTCCACTTTAATTTTGAGTGTGACTCCAAATCCAGACCTCCATGGGTTGATAAATTTGATTTCCTTGATAATTTTTGCGTGATTTTGTTGTCAGCACATTCAACTATGTAAAGAAAAAAGTATTTAATAAGAATAGTTCATTCATTCAGATCTAGGATGTGTTATTTYAGTGTTCCCTTTATTTTTTTGAGCAGTGTATAACAAAATATGAATGTTTAGTTGCTTGTTCATCTTCGATTTATTTTACTGTTTTAATATGTAAAATAAATCGACTTTCCGCTGGTTTTGTATCCGTATTGTATAATTCATGAAGAAGCAATGTGTCGACCCATCGCTGTGATTTGCTGTGCTTTTTGACCCTCCGTAATTCCCGTAGGTAGGTCTCGTTGAAGTTGACATTCAAAATAGGTACCGTTTAGCTAATTTGATCTAAAAGCTACATTTTACTTAGAGTTGCAGATGGCGATGTTATGTGTAAACTCTAGCTAGATTATTGTTGTCATTTGTTATCGATTCAATAAGCTAGTCGGTTTATTGACGGTGACTTCGCTAACTAGCAATAGTAGCTAACTTTAGCCTGCAGGCTACAGCTGATCTAMCGCATGGTTTCCTGGGTGCACGTTTTGGTTTTTGCCCTAGCTCATCACAGCTGATTCAAATAATCAAAGATTGAAGATGAGTTGGTTATTTGAATCAGCTTTGTAGTGCTAGGGCAAAAACCTAAACGGTGCCCAGGACAGAGTTTGGGAATCCCTGCTTTAACGAAACGAGGTCAGGGCGACACTGGCTGTCTCACTACGAAATAACTACGATCTATGCTCTGAGATTACATTTGATTATTTTGCAATGTTAACTACGTTGACCAAATTTCAAAGCCGAAGATGGTTTGTCCAAGAGATAAGTCGACTATTTGCACAAGTTTGCGTTAGGCACGAGTTCAATAGCAGCTTGTTGCTAGGGCTAAAAAGCAACTTGGCAACACAGAGGAAAACAACTGGAATCATGAATGTCAGCACGTCCTGTGCATGGTGCGCCAAGACTCGAATTTCTAAAAAGAAAGAACTTTCAGAAAAGAAACTGGTATGTCATGATAAACTAGGCAGATAGCTATCTCATATCCTCTGTCCTCATCACACTAGCCAAGCACACATTGGTTTGTTTATATTTGTAATACCCAAGTTAGCTAGTTTGTTTAGATTGCTTGTTTTCTTGGTCTTCTGCTCTATCATGCACTCAAACATGGATAAGTAAATATTGATGACACTATGCGTTAAGATGAAACATTGGGGCTATGCCAGTCCATTGTGATATGAGTTTAGACCAATGACTTGTATATAGACTGCAGGTGGCTAGTTAACTAAGCTTATGTTAATGTTCACTCTGGGTCTCTCTCTCTGTTGCTCAGACTCGCCACTTTGTGGACAACCGCAATGTAAAGCTACTGGCAGGAGCAGGTGGAAAAGGGGCCTGCACCTTCCACAGTGAGCCCCGGAAAGAGTGGGGTGGACCAGACGGAGGGAATGGAGGAGATGGTGGGAACATCATCATCAAAGGTGTGTCAGAGACACCGTCACACTCTCAAGTGTTGCACTATTCCCAAACAGAACTGTTTATACATCGTTTATAATCTGGTTACAATGTGTTGGCCTTCTGAGTTGCTCTCGTTTAGCTATTCAAATCAATGTTTTGATCATCAGGAGATCCACAATAGGCTTACAATTTCACACAAGGATATAATCAGGCCGATGAACATTTTTAATTTGTAGGGATATTTTAACCACAGCATTGGAGACAGTTTTCGTATGCGTACTTCAAGCCATCAAGTCCTGTTTCCGAATATCTGTGATTTGCATGCCTCCAGTCGACCTGCAGGTGAAATCCCTGGCGCAGGTCGCCCCCGTTTACAAAGGAGACGATGGCGATTCAGGAGGCAGTAAGAACTGCTACGGACGCAACGCCAGCACAACCTACATCGCTGTGAGTTAGTTCCCATGACTACAGCTGGGGTGTTGCTTTAAATTAGGGGCTCTTTATATGAACATTTAAAAAAAAAMAAAAAAAACTTTTGTTTAGCCATGTAATTGCCACAAATACCAGATACTAAAATGCTGACTGTAAAATAGTGTAACTGAATGTTGTTTGGTGTTTTGGGATGGTGCAGGTGCCAGTGGGCACGGTGGTGAAGGAGCAAGGAAAGACGGTGGCAGACCTCTCCCAGCACAACCAGGAGTACGTGGCTGTGTTTGGAGGGGCGGGGGGAAAGGGAAACCGCTTCTTCCTGTCCAATGAGAACCGCGCCCCCATGACGGCCACCCTGGGAGAGAGGGGACAGGACAGGGTCCTCCAGCTGGAGCTGCGCACCATGGCCCACGCCGGACTGGTGAGACACGGAAGAGGGACTCACTCCACTGACTAGGCCTATCTTATTAAATGTGGGCTTGTTAAAATAATATTGTAGAAATATAAATGGTATGCACTCTATCCCCCAAAAATGTGTAACATTTTCTTGATTTACCTGTTGGTGTGTGTCTTCCACTCCAGGTTGGGTTTCCCAATGCAGGGAAGTCTTCCCTTCTAAGGGCCATTTCCAATGCCAGGCCTGCTGTGGCTGCCTACCCCTTTACCACCCTTAACCCCCATGTGGGTATTGTCAACTACAGGGACCATGAGCAAGTGGCAGGTAAAGGAGTTTTTGATCTTCGTGTTGTATATTATGTTGGGCACGAAGGTTGGTGTTGTAGTTTATTGTCCCCTCCCTCTGTCTAGTGGCTGACATTCCTGGTATCATCTGTGGGGCCCATCTGAACCGAGGCCTGGGGATCTCCTTCCTGCGCCACATTGAGCGCTGTCGCTTCCTTCTCTTTGTCCTGGACCTGTCCTCCCCAGAACCCTGGACCCAGCTCCAACAACTGCGCTATGAGCTGGACCAGTACGAGCCTGGCCTCACCCACCGGCCCCACGCTATCGTAGCCAACAAAATGGACCTGCCTGGGGCTCGGGGAAACCTTGAGGCCCTCCGGGGCCACGTGGCCCACAGGGTGATCCCTGTGTCTGCCCTCACAGGCCAGAACACAGAGGAGCTGATCCTGCACCTCAGGGAGCTATATGATGGCTATCTACAGACCCATGGACAGGGCAGTGGGCAGGACATGCCCACCAGGTGGTAGGTCTGCCCTGGAAAAGGACTGAAAGATTTCCATGCCTTTTCCTCACTGCTCAGCACCTGCTAAGTGTTTTTTGTTTAAATTGTAGAACTAAATAAATATTTATTCAACTGTGAAAAATGAAATTGATTTAATAAATGCGTTTCAGTAAATCTGATTCCTCATTGTTTTATTTACACAAGTACTGAGATCTGTGTACAAGGGTCAGTACTGATGACATCAGATAGTTATTGTGATGTCATATGTACTTAAGTGTTTTCCCTTATATCAACATCACACATTTTACCCCTTGGGATGTCTAGAAACACACTTCATCAAAAATGCAAGTACTAGTACATGTTAGACATTTTGATTATTTGAACTACGCTGATAAAAAATATTAACGCAACAGGTTTCCTTATATGAACTGTAGCTCATTAAAATCTTAAATTGTTGCATGTTGCGTTTATATATTTGTTCAGTATAATGACAGGAATTCGCACTGTGATGCATCTGTCACATTCGCTAAAGGATTTTTCTGTGTTTCTTGGTTGAAAAACAAAACAGCAGCGAGTTTCTGCTGACCTTTGACCTCTGACCGGCAAACGAGATCAGGTATGGGCTGGCATACAATGGCTGGGTTTCATTCTAGAAAACTGATCCCTCTGTCCTTGTTATATGGCAGAAACTAGGTGGAGCTARTGTATGTGAATGGGAAAGCATTAGAGAATAGAAGGGGATAAAATWAAATGTAGCCCTTGTGTTGTGGATGGGGTTGGGTCTAGTCATGTGACAAAAACAAAACAACACCCAATCTAAACTTGAGTGGGTGTGCATGCAGGTTAGCAGGACATAGCTAGGCTTTAACAGCAGTAGAGCTCTGTTTATGTTTTCTCACAGATCTTTCACTTTGGGACCTTTCAGATTTGTGTCTGCTTCTTTCTACTCCACTTAGAAACACAATCATCAGCCTACACTCATCAAATCATGACATCAGTGATCTTCAGGTCAGAAAGTCGGAGCTCTAGAAATGCCAGAGTTTACGATTTAGAATACCGAGTTGGATGACCGTTCAAAACGATTTATCCTAATCGGATATCGTTTTTTCCCTAGTTCCCAGTTCTTTTGAACACGCTATAGTCGGAGATTTACCAGTTCCTAGTTGTTTTGAACGCGGCATTACAGAGACTCACCAACCAATCGAATAAGAGAAAGGAGGCCTAATCAGCCGGTCGGGATAAAGAGTGAAATGTACATTAGCCAATGAGAGTTAAACTGAGCAGCTGGATATCATTTAGACTAGCCAATCACAATAATGCCATAGAGTGGAATCTGCAGTGGAATATGCCGGAACATTGGCAGTGCATTCTGGGTAAGAAAACATTGACAGGTGAAGGAGAACAGTGGAGAAAGGGAGAGCATCGTGCAGGATGAAAGAAAGAGACCTGGATAGAGAGCCGCTGGGGTGTGTAAAGCTTTCATCCTTGCGACAAATGAGAAATAGAACGACAATTCTAATGGCTTCTGAATGATGTTCRGGAGTTAATGAGTTTAACACTGGTGCAGTGTAGTGTGTTGAGCATAGCCACTTCTGCTGCAGTCGTCTGTACTTTTAAAGGATGACCCACGACACCTGCCCTCAGGGCGCTGTTATTGTGGTCTGCATGCTGCTGTTGCGTCACATGTTCATTGTCAACGCAACGGACCTCCACTACAGCTCAGTTTGTTCTCCCCTGAGGTGAGGTGGAGTGCCTCCTCTCCACACATGTATTTAATGAGGACATTGTTGACCTGTGAAAATGTCTACTTTTAAGTATTGATTCATTCAGTATCATGTTGTTTATTCCATTTGGTTCTGCATTTGAAGTGTCTTTCTCTCCCACAGACCAGCATGTGAGAGAAATGGACAATGAGAGTGAGAAGTGGGCCAGAATTCTGTGGGACTACCTTTGTCTGCACCATTCTCTGGAAAAGGCAAGCCTTCATATCTGATTGTACATACACATAAGATACGTTTTGACTGGATGCATTTAAAATGAACTGCAATCAGAATTGTAAACAGTATGATGCAACTTCCTTCCCCATTATCTTTTGATTTGATATGATTATATGATATGCTCTTCTGGCTTCAACAAAAATAACAGCATAATGATCTGTCCTCTTAGGATGATGTCATACTCCTAGATTTTCTCTCAATGCTGTCTCCTCTGTTGAATAATCATGTATGTTCTGTCAGTGATGTCATAATTTGAAATGCCATGATGTCCTCTGAAATGCCATAATCCTGTCATAGTGATGTCATAATTTATGTATCTGAAATTGCATTATAATCCTGTCTGATCTCAGAGTGATGTCATAATAGGCCTGGGTTGCCACGATGTGCGTGTGGCGGAGAGGTCAGCTTCTCTCTTCCTGGAAGGATGGGCTCCTTGGCTGCTCTTCACTGGTTACAAAGGCAACCAGACTGCAGGTCAGCAAGACTGAGCATCATTCTCTCTTTCTGTCCCTCTTCCTGCCAATGCAAGAAAGCACAAAGGCACGCACACATACCATCTTTCTATCCAATGTCTCTAATGTCTGATGTGTGTCTTGTGTGGTCCAGGTGTGTGGTCGAGGCCAGAGGCTGACGTGTTCCTGGATGTGGCTCTGAGGATGGGAGTGCCCAGGGGGAACATACTGCTGGAGACAGAGGCCACCAACACTGGAGACAACATCTGCTTCTCATACAGGCTCCTCAAGGAGAGAAACATCCCAGGTGAGACTCTCCTCATTAGACACACTGATGGAGAACCTTTCATATGAAATGTCTGTTATTGTTGTAGCGTTATTCTACAGCTAGGGGGCAGGACAGCACAACTGAATCACTGGAACACATTTCAGCCAAGCCAATATTGTATTCCTATTACAGGAGGCTGTTGAGGGGAGGACGGCTCATAATAATGGCCTGAACAGAAAAAAATTGAATGCCATCAAACACATGGTTTCCATGTGTTTGATGTATTTGATCCCATTCCACTCCAGCCATTACCAAGAGCCCGTCCTCTCCAGTTAAGGTGCCACCAACCTCCTGTGATTCCTATGTACAGTATGCCAATGTGTATTTTGTCATGTACCCATTAGTGGTTGTCATGTCTACCCCAGCCAACAGGGTGATCCTGGTCCAGCAGCCCTTTATGGAGCGCAGGGTCTCTGCAACATTCCTGCGCCAGTGGCCTGACCAAGGGGAACACACGCATGCCATCGTTACCTCCCCCCAGATGGGMATCTCTGCCTACCCCCACCCCACTGTGGGCACTGCCACGGACCTCATAACATACATGCTAGGTATGTACTCTGTCCATAATCCCAGGACTTGTGTGTTGTCTTAAAGCATTTAGACCATGTAAAATAAATATTTAAGCCCACATGTCATCTTTCTAGTGCAGGAATGTATGAAGGCATTCAGAATCAAATATTCTAAAAGACGTTGCCCCGTTGCCAACCATTTCACTTACAGCCGTGTAGAAACAACAGACATAAGTATGATGCTGTGAGTAAGGTGTAAACTTTGTGTGTTCCAGGTGTTCTAGAGAGGATCCGTGACTACCCACAGAAAGGTTTCCAGGTGGAGCAGGAGATCACACCCAGTGCTCTCTCCGCCTACCACTGGTTCCTGCAGGCTGGCTACATTCCCAAGTGAATACACAACACACACACACACACTTGTGCCTATGTTTCGCTATGGACATGTTGATGCTACTGATGGTTGGGAATTTAACATTAAATTACAGTAAGTTCATATTTTGCGAAGATGGTTGTTTCATTGATACCGTGACTTGAGACGTATGAAAATATGCCACAGAACTCAATTCTTGCTTATTGTAAGTCAGTGGATTGAATGCTTTTCTACATAAATAAAACAAAATGAATATAAAAGCTATTACCCTTATTTACATACCACATAGAATATACATTAAAAGACAACCCCAAAATATACACCCAAATAAAACAACTGGACCTAAGCCCAAACCTTAAAGCCCAAGTGTTTAATTGATAATAATCTTAAACATGACCATCATATATAACATCATTAGACAATTTTTGGCTTGACGTATGTGGGTAAGAGATGGTGTGGTATGTTAAAAGAATGACCTCTTTCTCTCTCATTCACCATTATAACACTATTTCATTGCAGCCATCGCATTTGTAAAATCAAAGCTAAAAAGTAATTGACATTCAAGTATTTTCCACTCCATGTTGCTCACTTCCCTGGTCTGTTCTCAGTGCAGAAATCCTTTTGTTTTTTGCTGGCTGGTCAATACAGCCAAAGTGGGCCCTGGCCAGTGTAGAGTAGAATGTAGCATGCCTGATATGTACAACCAGGATCCCTACAGCACAGCTGTACATAGCTACTGCCCATGTAAGATCCATTGGTAAATTGCATTTATTTTCCTTCCAGCACTGAGTTCCATCTTGGTCTTTGTATTGGTCATTGATCTCCATAGTCCTGTGTATTTTATGCTTAAAAAATAAAATAAAATAAGTTTAACATTGCTTGTTATCCAGATTTTGCATGAGCAGGTTTGCTGTTCTACTTCATTTTTAAGCATGAGTGATCCAGTTCAATTTATAATCTATGAAAGTGGCCGGTACCTAGCCTGTTATGCCCATGCTAACTAGCCAGTCCTGGCAGAGCCTCTTGCCCAAGAGGGTGAGGGCAAGGTGGGCTTAGGATGCGCTGGGGTATGGGGTGTTGCAAATGGAGGCCAGCGTGTTGAACCTGGCGCCCGGGTAGAGTAGCTTTTCCTGGTCGAAGGGGGTCTCGGGGATGGAGATAGACCGACCTCCAGCTGGGTGCTCTGGGTGCTCTAGGTCCCCCTCTTTAGYGTAGGGGTGGGGGGCATAGTCCCCCAGCTCCTCTCCGGGAACCTGCAGAATGAACATCCTCTGGAGAAGGATGGAGGGATTGGAGGTCACAAAAAGGTTAATGAAGGAATAGAGTTCACCAGATAGATTTAAAAAATATACATTAGAAACAGTTTGTTTTTTGTCACAGTCATGATTGTTTATGACTGTTACACATTGTTACATGATTGAGTAGAGTCATCAAGGGCCTGGCGTTATTGAGAGAATTATTTTCTCCCCATGAGGAGTATCTTGTTTTTGTCATCATTGATCTGCTCATCATTGACCCCTGAGTGATCAGAAACATACTATCACTACACACACAACCAATACAATGCAACATTAATCAAGTGAAAGTTTCAGAAAAAATAGTTGACAAGTTTAATTGAAATTTTAGATCTTGAAATGCCTGTCCATAACCATTGGAGTGTAATTTTGTGGGCGCACTCTGAAACCAAATTCAAAATGTTGCTG
This sequence comes from Salvelinus sp. IW2-2015, assembly GCF_002910315.2. Classification (NCBI taxonomy): domain Eukaryota; kingdom Metazoa; phylum Chordata; class Actinopteri; order Salmoniformes; family Salmonidae; genus Salvelinus; species Salvelinus sp. IW2-2015. Next base: position 10,343,015 of record NC_036857.1, on the reverse strand, counting down.
TAGTTCAGTGCCACTGAAAAGTTAATTGACAGGTCAAAAGTGGATGAAGGTAGTAGATTTATTAGACTTATRTAGCCTACCTTGCGCAGAGAGGTTAATCGTTGAAACTGTTCCTGTTGCTATTGGTATGAGGAAAAATACCCTGATTATCCTGAACATACCGATGCTCGCATACTGGCGGACCTCTGTACAGCCTGGGGAAAGATAGTATCATATTTACTTTGCATGGATCAACAATTTTCCATTTGCCAAATATGCCCAGTGTGAACCAAAACAATACTGGTGAATAAATATTGCTGGTTTCCTAACCGGCATCTTACATTGGTARAAAAGCAGCTTTTGTTCCCAGCAGACTGTCCACTTTGAGTGTGATACGTGTAGGCACCTATGATCAAAATAGCATATTGTGTGATGGGAAAAAAGCAATGACCAGAGATGAATGTGATGGTAATGTTGTCTGTTGTTACCTTGCAATCAGTTCCTGGGATCTCAATGTTAGATTTGATCTGACGTTCTTCAGAGTTTTCATCTGTAGGGATCAGCTTCAGTTCTCTTTTACTGGTCAACAGGAGGGACAACAGYAGAAAACCTAGGAGGAACTCACAAATCTCCACACACACTGAAGTTCTAATGAACTATACCAAATCAACACTAGGTGGGGATGTAGGCCATGTCTTTCTCAAGTGTAAGATTCAGATCAGTGGTGAAGTTTCCCCTAGGCACAGATCTAAGATCAGCTTCCCCTCCCCCAATCCYAACCTTAACCATTAGTGGGGAAAATGCAAAACTGGCCCACAATTAACATCTAGGGGAATCTTCACCCTACTCCTAAGATTGACTTACCTAGCAGTAGCAGCATGACACCGATGACAATCCCTACAGCCCTCGCTCCAATCTTGGTTCCAGAGGCCCTGCCGAGACTGCAGCTGAACACCAGAGCAGTCATACACGGTGACGAACAGGTTGTGGAGGGCTCCCTGACCCTGCTGGTCCAACACCATGCGCAGCAGGTCGTAGTGACCTGCGTACACTGGGTTCTCCTTCACCAGGTTCACTGTGTATCCTGGAGGGATGTGTAGTGAGAAAGAGAGTCATTAACAGCATTAGTTCAGCTAGTTTATGGCTGCATATAGTATGAGACTTGGGCCAACCTGAGGTGTGTGAAACCTGCAATAGTGGTGTGTAAAGGTCAAAGAGACCATATGTAAAAATGGATGAGGAATGAGAGGCCAGATAGTGTGTGCACTCTTTAAAAAAGGTGCTTTCTAGAACTTAACAGGGTTCTTCAGCTGTCCCCATAGGAGAACCCTTTGAAGAACCATTTTTGGTTACAGGTATTTGGTTCTAGATGGAACCCAAAAGGGTTCACCTCAAGAGACCTGTCTTGGCTTCAGTATTTATCTCTCTCTTTTTCTCTCTTTTACTCTCTCTCTCTCCTTTGCTCTCTTTTGCTCCCTCTTTCTCTCTTTTGCTCTACCGGAATGGGCATCCATGGAACTCTTGGCTGCAGACAGAGGCCTTAGTCAGTCATGCAGTAACTACAGTACCAGTCAAAAGTTTGGACACACCTCAAGGGTTTTTCTTAATTTTTTACTATTTTCTACATTGTAGAATAATAGTGAAGACATCAAAACTATTAAATAACACATATGGAATCATGTAGTGACCATAAAAGGGTTAAACAAATCAAAATATATTTTACATTTGAGATTCTTCAAAGTAGCCACCCTTTGTCTTTGATGACAGCTTTGCACACTCTTGGCATTCTCTCGACCAGCTTCATGAGGTAGTCACTTAGAATGCATTTCAATTAGCAGGTGTGCCTTGTTAAAAGTTCATTTGTGGAATTTATTTCCTTAATGCATTTGAGACAATCAGTTGTGTTGTGACAAGGTAGGTTTGGTATTCAGAAGATAAACCTATTTGTTAAGTCAGAGTCCATATTATGGCAAGAACAGCTCAAATAAGCAAAGATAAATGACAGTCCAGCATTACTTTAAGACATGAAGGTCAGTCAATCCGGAATATTTCAAGAACTGCAAGTGCAGTCGCAAAAACCATTAAGCRCTATGATGAAACTGGCTCTCATGAGGACCGCCACAGGAACGGAACACCCAGAGTTACCTCTGCAACAGAGGATACGTTCATTATAGTTAACATTAGCGTTAACTGCACCTCAGAATTTGCTGCCCAAATAAATGCTTCACAGAGTTCAAGTAACAGACACATCTCAACATCAACTCTTCAGAGGAGACTGTGTGATTCAGACTTTCATGGTTGAATTGCTGCAATGGAACCACTACCAAAGGACACCAATGTGAAGAAGAGACTTGCTTTGGCCAAGAAACACGAGCAATACGCCATCTCATTTGGTTTGTGCTTAGTGGGACTATCATTTGTTTTTCAACAGGACAATGACCCAAAACACACCTCCAGGCTGTGCAAGGGCTATTTGACCAAGAATGAGAGTGATGGAGCCCCACATTTGCAAAAAAATAATAACATTCTTTGGGCTTGCCTGTTTCGCATGTTATTGTGGCATTAATACGTGTCACATATCAGTTTGCAAACAATGTCAAAATATATATCTATATATCATTGAGTTAATAAAGCCACGTACAAACATGGTCTCTTTTTTGTTTTCTTGAATAAGGCAGCTACAAAATGCAGGTGTTTCAGCCTAGCTCAGTGCTTTCTGTGGTGGTGGGGCAAGCCAGCAGAAAATACGGAGCGTTGCACCGTGATTGGCTCAGTATTCTGTCACTCATGGGGACACTACATCACTGCGAAGTCTAAGGGGAGACCTCAAACATTCTAGCCCCTTGGGTGATGCCATAGAGTTACATTAGAAGTGCCCATCCAAGAAGGGTCAAGGACATTGGCCACAGATAAAATGACATCAAATCACGTAGCTTTGATTGGACTGATCATGTCAACATCATACTTTAAAAATCTTAGCTAGCAGTCATCATCATGAATCAAGTCGACAATGTACTGGCAAATCCTTTTCCATCCTTATCATATGAAGATAAATAATGAAGAGAAATCATAGATAAAACTTATTGGTGCTCATCGGCCATTGGACATAAACATTACACAACACGTTGGAAATCGCAAATTCAACAATGAGTGGTTTGGAARGAAGTGAACACAGCACAACAAGGTGAGTTGAAAAATGTCTTGTATGCTGCTGCATAAATGATGTAATATGCCAGGGAGATATGTATACTGTAGCTAAGAAAGTAATACTAAGTGTATGTTGTGTAGTAATCTGTTAGTAGCCCATGTGCCTCATGCTAATAATTTGGTCCCTTTTCCCCTCTTAATTTGCTAACTGTTCTGACTTGGTGGTGCATGTCCACATGTAGCCTAAAGCCTATTTTAGCAAAATGTAATCATTGAATATTGTAAGAGCTTTCATTGTCTGCTTATATGCCCCCTTTATTTATCCTACGGTTCTGACTTGGTTTACAKGGAGAATACTGTAAGAATGGCCCATGTTCTGAATTYTGTCACTGTACATTTCAAAAGTTCTGAACAAATAGTTATATTGACAACGTCTGTCCTAGCTCGCTCATAAATGTCTTAATCGAAATTACGGATTGCCTCTTATCAACTCGTCGTTCCCTTATGCCATAGTTTGTACATCTCAATTGTCAGTAGAAACCACCTTTGTTTAAACAAGTCAGCTATATCAGCTATGTTTTAACTGTATCGATGCCTGACAAGGCTCCGCTGATAGCCAGGTGATCGCCCACCCGTAGCACGTGCTCCAGCAGGTATATCTCACTGGTCACCCCCAAAGCCAATTCTTCCTTTGGCCGCCTTTCCTCTGCTGCCAATGACTGGAATGAACTGCAAAAATCACTGAAGCTGGAGACTCATATCTCCCTCACTATCTTTAAGCACCAGCTGTCAGAGCAGCTCACAGATCACTGCACCTGTACATAGCCCATCTGTTAATAGCCCATCCAACTACCCCATCACCATACTGTATTTATTTATTTATCTTGCTCCTTTGCACCACAGTATCTCAACTTGCACATTCATCTTCTGCACATCTACCACTCCAGTGTTTAATTGCTATATTGTAATTACTTCGCCACCATGGCTTATTTATTGCCTTACCTCCCTTATCCTCCTTTGCACCACAGTATCTCAACTTGCACATTCATCTTCTGCACATCTACCACTCCAGTGTTTAATTGCTATATTGTAATTACTTCGCCACCATGGCTTATTTATTGCCTTACCTCCCTTATCCTACCTCATTTGCACACACTGTATATAGACTTTTTCTACTGTATTATCGACTGTATGTTTGTTTATTCCTTGTGTAACTCTGTGTTGTTGTATGTGTCGAACTGCTTTGCTTTCTTGGCCAGGTCGCAGTTGTAAATGAGAACTTGTTCTCAACTAGCTTACCTGGTTAAATAAAGGTTAAATATATWTTTTTTTAAATAAGGTGTTGGGACTGCTGTTGGGACAGCTTTATGTAGGCCCTAACAGTTTATGGTCACTGTTTGTCACTGTTATAGTGCACTTAATGTATTGTTTAGTGTAGTGTAGTGGCTTTGCTGGCATGAATAATTATTATATATATTCTTTGCTCCACCAAGATTTACATGCTCAAATCGCCACTGATAATAATCTATAATGAACCTTTGGCTGATCAGTGGGCAACGGCTGGTCCCCTTACCAAGAAGGAACGGCCCAGTTTTCTGATTGGCTGAGCTGAGCACGCAAACTCACACTCAAAGTCAAACGCGGCATCAGCAAAGAGACCTGATCCGACTAGGACATCAGTTAGACAGCCAAGATCATGGATTGTGAAATGCGGAAAGGGTAAATATAAACTTAGAAAGAGCACATTCTACATTGTCACCTCCCTCAAAACTGCCTATTTTTTGGCTGCTACAACCATGATTTGCTCACACAATAACGTGCATTATCCTCATGATTCCTGTAATGAAAGTGTCTGCCCTGCCCCTTTTCCTGTTTCGATGGGGTATGCTGCTGTGTTGAGCGAATCACCCATTCACATGAGAGACAAAAATGCGTTCTGATGGTGTAACAGTTCAAAATGCAATTGTGGGCCATTGGGAGGGCATAGGCCAATAGGTCTAAATATATAACAACTATAGTATAATTGTCAACCCAAAATTCATGTCGATCACTGGATTAGGTTACACATCCAAAATATCTTGAGTCATGCATTACTGCTTGGACGTGTTAGATTAAACATTTCTTTAATACCCCAGTAGACTATTTATTACACTTCTTAATAAAGCCCTATGAATTCATTTATAAGATGATTACTCATGAATTGTGTCTGACCAAATCACCATATCATGGACTAGTTCCACCAACTGTCAAAATTAGAGGCACCAGTGACAGCAGAGGAAAATGTTAGTCTGGAACCCTGTAGTACTTAACACTTAGGGTACACACTAAAAATAAAAGATTCCAGGAAGATCTTTTACGGGTTCTTCAAATTGAAACTGTGGGGGAACCTCTACAAGTTCTTTGAAGAGAACCCCCTTTAATGGTTCCTCGAATAACCATTTTTACCTCGCCCATTATAAATCAGCATAACAATAACAAAAACCTTTATTTGTCAGTGTTTATTATGATTTTAGTGGCAAAGCAGAATTCAAAATATGCGGTAAACTCCCAGCAGAGCTCCAAGTTCAATCAGTATATGCTCTTTCGTGTTAATGTGTTGATATCCTTTGTATCCATAGCCAGAATGATTTTGCAGTGCATGGTGATCAAACAGGTTTCCAGTTATGTTCATCAGCAGTGTAGGAAGGGTGAAGTCTGTGAACACAAAAATAATAATTATACAGATGATGCACATGACAGTAATCATACCTTTTTTTTGTGGCAAATGTGAATGAAAAAACTGTTCACTTTTGACAACGGTTTTCATACATATACCTTGTCCATAATGTAGAGACCTCTGTGATCTTCATTGAATAGGTCTGCGAGGAGGAAGATGGCTGCTATGACTGAGTCCTATAAGGTTTTAGAGAAACCATTAATAGAAATTAGATGATAGTCTACATGTAATCTGCATAACGCTATGTGAAAAATCAATATCAATTGTACATACCTTTGTGTGCCTCCTCGTCAGTATAGGGTTAGAGCATTGGGCCAGTAACCGAAAGGTTGCTGGATTGAATCCCTGAGCTGACAAGGTAAAAATCTGTCCTTCTGCCCCTGAACAAGGCAGTTAACCCACTGTTCCTGTTCCCTGGTAGGCCGTCATTGTAAATAAGAATTTGTTCTTAACTGACTTGCCTAGTTAAATAAAGGTTACATTGAAAAAAAAGCTACAGACACAGAAATAAGTGGGCAGTTCAGTCATCTGTGCCCAATACAGCTATAGCCGTCAACACCTCTTGATTGACATCCATTAAAGTGTGCCAAACACAGCCATTTGCACAAATATGAAAAGATTGATGGTATCGTCATGAAACAATATCAATTTAGATAATACAAGAAACCTTACCTTAAATTGAAGAGATCTTAAAAATGTTAAGTGCCTGCACCTGCTGTTTTCTAAAATTCAAATCCACATTTTCAGTTGGGCAATTAGGTTCCTGCAAGAACCCCCAAGAACTAAGGAGGTACCTTGATGAACCCCACCTATGGGGTTCTCGGAAGTACCTTTTGGGAGGATTCTTCAGTGCCAAGAACCCTAAGCGTGTTAACCCTCGCAGGGCTGTCAACCCAGACGGCATCCCAAGCCATGTCCTCAGAGCATGCGTAGATCAGCTGGCTGGAGTGTTCATGGACATATTCAATCTCATTGTAGAATAATAGTGAAGAGATCAGCACTCTGAAATAACACGTATGGAGTCATGCAGTGACCAAAAAGTGTTAAACAAATCAAAATACATTTTATATTTGAGATTCTTCAAAGTAGCCACTTTTTGCATTGATGACAGCTTTGCACACTCTTGTCCTCCTTGTTCCGCTGTGAAAGGACCGCCCCTGCTCAAGTGTCCRAGGCTGAGACTTGCGGGTTAGGACCGTGAGAGGCGCTGCCACCACACCAAAGTTGCATATAAAACACCTGTAAAAATTGGCAAACCCGAGGAACCGCTGGACCTGCTTTAGTGAGGTGGGATGGGGCAAGTCGGCGACCGCCTCAACCTTTACAGGGTCCATTTGGTAGAGAACTGATTCAACATATCCCTAAGAGTGTCATTGACCAATGCTTGAAAGACTGCCGGTGAGTTCGATAATCTGAAGGGCATGACTAAATACTCATAGTGACCACTAGGGGTGTTAAAGGCAGCTTTCCACTCATCTCCCTCCCTGATTGTCACCAGATTGTTAGCGTTGTGGAGATCTAGTTTGGTGAAGAATTGGGCACCTTGGGCCAATTCCAAGACAGCGGACGTCAGGGATAGGGGGTAACGATCCTTGATCGTAATCCGGTTCAGCCCTTTGTAATCGATGCAAGGACGCAGGCCTCCATCCTTCTTACCCACGAAGAAGAAGCCTGCACCAGCTGGGGATGTAGAGGGGCGAATGAAACCTGCCTCCAGCGACTCCCAGATGTAATTATCCATGACTGTTGCTTCAGGGGTCGAGAGGGAGTACAGACGGCCCGGGGAGTTGTGGAGCCGGGTAAGAATTCTATGGTACAGTCGTATAGACCATGGGGGGAAGGGTGGTGGCTTGCCTCTTACTGAAGGCCTCCCGGAGGGGAGAGCGGAGAAGTCTTGGTCTTAAATGGATGCAGGAGGACACAAAGAGGCTCTTGGTGGGGGTCTTAAACATTTAGTCTGGCAGTTCTTACCCCAGTCTAGTAGGTGTCCCATGGACCAGGAGAATAGTGGGTTATGTAGCGCTAGCCAGGGGTACCCTAGGATAAGGGGGTTCTCAGGAGCAGTGATCAAAATAAGTGGTTCACCCCAACCTGCAGTAGAATGGGCTTGATCTAATATTCCATCTGACCGGAGCCAATGGGATGGGACACTTCACGCAGGGGATTTGTAATTCTCTGGCAAGGTCCTGATCAATGAACTTATCCGCGGCCCCGGAGTCCATGAAGGCTTGAATCTTGTGCTGACGATTGTCCCAGTGGAAGGTTGCGGGTAGTGACAGATAGTGACTGGGTACCCGGGAGGTAACTACACAGCTCGTCAGGGTCTCCCCTTGTCCTGGCGAGCCCTGGTGTTTCCCGTCTGCTCTGGGCATGTAGCACAGAGATGACGAGACCTCCCGTGTATAGGCAACAGCCTTCGCACATGCGCCTGTTGGCTCAGACATGTGCGTCCCAGTTGCATGGGCTCCTCAATGCTTTGTTCGGGGGGCTTGGAGTGCTCAAGAAATCAGGATACTGGGGTGGTGTCAAAAAGGCAYTGTCTCACGCGTTCTCGGAGGCGGTTGTCGATCCAGATTGCCAGCATTATCAGGGACTCAAGGTCCTCTCCCAGTTCCGGAGAGGCCAGTTCATCCTTGATGGAGTTGGTGGAAAGCGGTGAACAGGGTCTCCGTATTCCACCCACTCTTGGCGGCGAGGGTGCGGAACTCAATGGCGAAGTCAGCCATTGGTCTCGCCCCTTAGAGGATGTTGAACAGTCGGCTGGCCGCTTCTTGTCCGCTGACTGGGTGGTCGAAGTCTCGTCGCAGATCGGCAATTAAAGCTAATATGGAGCTGCAGGATGGTGGCTTCTGTTCCCACACCGCCGTTTTTTTGCATTTTGTGTAACTTATTTGTATCTTATTGTGTACATAATGTTGTTGTTACCGCCTCTTATGACCGTAAATAACTTCTGGACATCAGAAAAGCGATTACTCACCACGGACTGGAAGAAACTTTTTCCTTTAACGATTACGACGAGACAGATATCCTGCTTTCACTGGAACAGGCCCAGATCCACGCCTTTTGCGTGAAGAAATGACGCCGGAAAAGGGGACGCAGATTGGGGATCCTTCTGAGAATCCGGAGGCGAGTGAGTAAACTCCCAATGCCTTGCATTCTTCTTGCTAACGTGCAATCATTAGAAAATAAAATTGATGGCCTAATATTAAGATTATTCTACCAACGGGACATTAAAAACTGTAACATCTTATGTTTCACCGAGACGTGGCTGAATGAAGAAAAGGACAATATAGAGCTGGCAGGATTTTCCATGCACCGGCAGAACAGAGACGCTACCTCTGGTAAGACGAGGGGTGGGGGTGTGTGTCTTTTTGTCAATAACAGCTGGTGCGCGATGTCTAATATTAAAGAAGTCTCGCGGTATTGCTCTCTTGAGGAATAGTACCTTATGATAAGCTGTCGACCGCACTATCTACCAACAGAGTTCTCATCTGTATTATTCGTAGCCGTCTATTTACCACCACAAAGCGAAGCTGGCACTAAGACCGCTCTCAACCAACTCTATAAGGCCATATGCAAAGTAGAAAATGCTCACCCAGAAGCGGTCCTCCTAGTGGCCGGGGACTTTAATGCAGCCAAACTTAAATCAGTTTTACCAAATTTTTACCAGCATGTCACATGTGCAAACAGGGAGAAAAAAAATCCTAGACCACCTTTACTCCACACACAGAGATGCAGAGATGCTGTTTAAAATGGCGCCGAAAGAAATGGCAGCAGTTTTACGGGCGCCCAACCAAATGTGCTATTATGTGGGGGTTTTTTGCGTTATTTGTAACTTATTTTGTACATAATGCTTCTGCAACCGTATCTTACGGCAAAATAGAGCTTCTGGATATCAGGACAGCGATCACCCACCTCGGATTAGACAAAGATTTTTTCTACAACAAGGAGGACGCACAAGACATTCTCCAAATACATGACAGGGCCGACATCCCCGTTATTTGCAAGAGGATGCGACGCAGGTACAGAGGACAAAGAGCCTGGTCAGGACCCGGAGATGGCGAGTGGGAAAGCTGCTATTACCGTCAATATTACTCGCCATCGTGCAATCATTGGACAATAAATAAGACGAGGCACAATCACGAATATCYTATCAACGGGACATCAGAAACTGTAATATCCTATGTTTGATGGAATCATGGCTGAATGACGACATGGATATTCAGCTAGCTGGATATACGCTGCAACGGCAAGATAGAACAGCACACTCCGGTAAGACAAGGGGGGTGGTCTGTGCGTATTTGTAAACAACAGCTGGTGCACGAAATCTAAGGAAGTCTCTAGATTTTGCTCACCTGAAGTAGAGTATATTGTGATAAATTGCAGGCCACAATACTTGCCTAGAGACTTTTCAGCTATACTTTTCGTGGCTGTTTATTTACCACCACAGACAGATGCTGGCACTAAGACCGCACTCAGTCAGCTGTATAAGGAAATAAGCAAACAAGTAAACCACTCACCCAGAGGCGGCACTCCTAGTGGCCGGAGACTTTAATGCAGGGAAACTTAAATCAGTTCTTCCAAATTTCTATCAACATGTTAAATGTGCAACCAGAGGGAAAAAATTCTAGATCACCTGTACTCCACACACAGAGACGCATACAAAGCCCTCCCTCGCCCTCCATTTGGTAAATCCGACCACAGCTCTATCCTCCTGATTCCTGCTTACAAGCAAAAATTAAAGCAGGAAGCACCAGTGACTCGGTCTATAAAAAAGTGGTCAGATGAAGCAGATGCTAAACTACAGGACTGTTTTGCTATCACAGACTGGAACATGTTCAGGGATTCTTCCGATGGCACTGAGGAGTACACCACATCAGTCCCTGGCTTTATCAATAAGTGCATCGAGGATGTCGTCCCCACAGTGACTGTACGTACATACCCCAACCCGAAGCCATGGATTACAGGCAACATTCGCACTGAGCTAAAGAGTAGAGCTGCCGCTTTCAAGGTGCGGGACTCTAACGCGGAAGCTTACAAGAAATCCTGCTATGCCCTGCGACGAACCATCAAACAGGCAAAGCGTCAATACAGGGCTAAGATTGAATCATACTACACCGGCTCCGACACTCGTCTTATGTGGCAGGGCTTGCAAACTATTACAGACTACAAAGGGAAGCACAGCCGCGAGCTGCCCAGTGACACGAGCCTACCAGACGAGCTATGCTCGCTTCGAGGCAAGCAACACTGAGGCATGCATGAGAGCATCAGCTGTTCCGGACGACTGTGTGATCACGCTCTCCGTAGCCGACGTGAGTAAGACCTTTAAACAGGTCAACATACACAAGGCTGTGGGGCCAGACAGATTACCAGGACGTGTGCTCCGGGCATGTGCTGACCAACTGGCAGGTGTGTTCACTGATATTTTCAACATGTCCCTGATTGAGTCTGTAATACCAACATGTTTCAAGCAGACCACCATAGTCCCTGTGCCCAAGAACACAAAGGCAACCTGCCTAAATGACTACAGACCCGTACCACTCACATCCGTAGCCATTACGTGCTTTGAAAGGTTGGTAATGGCTCACATCAACACCATTATCCCAGAAACCCTAGAGCCACTCCAATTTGCATTCTGCCCAAACAGATCCACAGATGATGCAATCTCTATTGCACTCCACACTGCCCTTTCCCACCTGGACAAAAAGAACACTTATGTGAGAATGCTTTTCATTGACTACAGCTCAGCGTTCAACACCATAGTACCCTCAAAGCTCATCACTAAGCTAAGGATCCTGGGACTAAACACCTCCTTCTGCAACTGGATCCTGGACTTCCTGATTGGCCGCCCCCAGGAGGTGAGGGTAGGTAGCAACACATCTGCCACGCTGATCCTCAACACTGGAGCTCCCCAGGGGCGCATGCTCAGTCCCCTCCTGTACTCCCTGTTCACCCACGACTGCATGGCCAGGCACAACTCCAACACCATCATTAAGTTTGCAGATGACACAACAGTGGTAGGCCTGATCACCGACAACGACGAGACAGCCTATAGGGAGGAGGTGAGTACTAGCAGTGTGGTGCCAGGACAACAACCTCTCCCTCAATGTGAGCAAGACAAAGGAGCTGATCGTGGACTACAGGAAAAGGCGGGACGAATAGGCCCGCATTAACATCGACGGGGCTGTAGTGGAGCAGGTCGAGAGTTTCAAGTTCCTTGGTGTCCACATCAGGAGACTGAAAAGATTTGGCATGGGTCCCAAGATCCTCAAAAGGTTCTACAGCTGCACCATTGAGAGCATCCTGACCGGGTGCATCACCGCCTGGTATGGCAACTGCTCGGCATCTATCCGTAAGGCGCTACAGAGGGTAGTGCGAACGGCCCAGTACATAACTGGGGCCAGGCTTCCTGCCATCCAGGACCTATATAATAGGCGGTGTCAGAGGAAAGCCCAGAAAATTGTCAGAGACTCCAGTCACCCAAGTTATAGAGTGTTTTCTCTGCTACCGCAAGGCAAGTGGTACCGGAGCGCCAAGTGTAGTACCGAAAGGCTCCTCAACAGCTTCTACCCCCAAGCCATTAGACTGCTGAGCAATTCATAAAAATCGCCACCGGACAATTTACATTGAACCCCCCCCCCTCTTGTACACTGCTGCTACTCGCTGTTTGTTTGTTACCTATGCATAGTCACTTCGGCCCCACCTACATGTACAGATTACCTCACACTGACTCGGTACCGGTGCCACCTGTATATAGCCTCGTTATTCTTATTGTGTTACTTTTTATTATTACTTTTAATTTTAGCCTACTTGGTAAATATTTTCTTCTTCTTGAACTGCACTGTTGGTTAAGGGCTTGTAAGTAAGCATTTCACGGTAAAGTCTACACTTGTTGTATTCGGTGCATGTGGCAAAAAAAGTTTGATTTGATAAATTGGACACACCTGAGTGTCATTAATGTCTCTAAGGATGGTCTAATAGGATAAAATGCCAGGGCTGAATTCTTGTCCAAGTCCATCCCTGACGGGAAGTCAATTCAGCCCCAATGTCATTTACCTTAGAAGGTGGATACTGTATAAAAAAATATTAGGACTTACAATGTAGTTGCAATAATGTTACTAATTGAAATTGGTTTTCTAGCAAATGCATATGTATTATAAACAAATCAAACTGTTAGCTCATTATCGATCCTCTGCTTAGGATATGTATTACATAAAGTTGTAGCTCTACTGCAACACAGAGGACAATATTATCTAGTACTTGATGTGTGCATACTGTTTTTTATATGTCACAAACTTTACAGAATCAAGTCTTGTACCGCACCTCTACACACTCTAGGTCTCTCCACTCCTCTATTCTGTAGTATTACAGAACCAGTTCTACAACTTGGTCTGTAGCATCAACAGGAAGGGCGGGTCAGAGCATGTACTATCGGCATGATTCAAACTCAGTTTGCTGAGGGATTATTAGAATGGGTTAGATATGGGTACAAGTTTAGGATCTTAGCTTGAGCCAGTTTGCTATAGCAGGAAAATAATCCTGCAGCAACAGGAAATGTGCATTATGTGGATTATAATTAATGGCCATTTTTGTAGGGGTTGATATATTGTTCATAAGAGAAAATCAAGTCTGAAATTTCAACGTGGAAATTACGAACTTCAGAAGCCTTTTTAAACCTCAAATACACTACACGTTTTAAGATATCCTGCAAAAGAGTGGGCAAATTAAGATCCTACCTCTGTAGTGACACGACTACACAAAAATGACCTTCTCCTATTCACATGAAATTGTTACAGTGGGTGTGTCAGTTTTACGGAGAACTCAAGGGGGTGTTCCAAGGAATTCATGTCATTGAAGTGATTTCATGTCATGTTTAGTGTGAAAAACCTTGAAAACCATTTAGGATCATAATCGTGTTTTTGTGAGGTATGGCTGAGAGATACGGAGACACTTTTCCATGATGTGCATACTTTAATCAAATTTGAAATATAAACAAAAACATGTTGATATATTGTCTTTTGATACAAAACCGGCATAGCAGTAGACGTTAGCAGGGAATAAAAGAGAAGCAAGTCAAAAAGAAAAAAAGACCTGTGCGCAAAAGTGAAGGAAACCAAGTCTAGTATTATACAGTGAACCTTTACATTATGTTTAGGATACACAACAGCACAGCTTTGATTGCTCTTAAAGGTTTGGTGAGGGCAGGGCACACAATGGTTCCAGGCTCTCAGGTTAGCCATGGTTAGGCATTGTCACTTTTCTGCAGATAGGTGATGATTCCAAAATAGCTATCAATTGTTCTCCTGAATCTGCTGTGTCCCAATTCTATACTACCAGACATCGTGTGGGATTCTACTCCATCGAGGTCAAGAAATTAGTTGAAAGCAACATGTGTAAATCATTATCCTAAGCAGAGAGAGGTTATGAAGTATCATTCGCACGATAGTAAAACTCCCACAGAGGTGATGTTGACGTTTCCATCCAAGTGTTGGCATCAAAATTATCCCACTCTGGCATAACTAGTAGATCAAGAGATGATAAGCTGCTGCTGAAAAGTACTGTGAAGCCTGATGATAAAAAACACATTAACAAAACAACAGTGTTGGAAAAGTACCCAATTGTAATACTTGAGCAAAAGTGAAGATACCTTAATACAAAATGACTCAAGTAAACGTGAAAGTCACCCAGTAAAATGTACGGATAGCCAGGGGTACACTCCAACACTCAGACAGTATTTACAAACAAAGCATTTGTGTTTAGTGAGTTCGCCAGATTAGAGGCCCTATCGATGACCAGGGATGTTCTCTTGACAATTGTGTGAATTGGAAAATGTTCCTGTTCTGCCAAGCATTCAAAATGTAATGAGTACTTTTGGGTGTCAGGGAAAATGTATGAAGTTATTTTCTTTAGTAATGTAGTGGAGTAAAAGTAAAAGTTGTCAAAAATATAAATAGTAAAGTACTTTAAAGTATTTGTGCTCAAGTACTTACTTTACACCACTGCAAAACAATCACCATACAAACACACCCCGGCCCTGTCAAAACATAAATCCATAAATCCATCCGAGCATGATGTGGTTTATTCAGTGCAGTGAGGTCATTATTCATTGTGTCTTCAGACATCCAAAATATCAAAAGTGTCTCTCACAGTCCCTCCTTGTGTGGGTAAAAGCCAATCCAGCATGTTTTTTTGTCTGTAAAAAAATTGCCCTCTGTCGTATATGACGCAAAGCATGATCCAGAATCTCAATGGGCGATGTTTGGTGTAACTGTGTCCTCTTCTCCAGCTGATGGCGCTCACCCTATCAGTGTCGTAGCGCAGTTACGTTAGAACCATCTCCAGTCCCAGTCCAGCCAGTTGTGTGTGTTTGGGTGCGTGTGTGCGTGTGCATGCGTGTGTTCATGTGCATGTGTGTCTACAGCCTGATGTTCCTCTCCTGCATGTCCTGCTGACAGATGCCCCCCAGGGTGTTGAATTTTGACCCCAGGTCCCCCAGGAACTCCAGGTTGTCATCCAGTTTGTTTAGCGACAGCTCGTCCAGCGACTGGCACTTGCTGCCTGTCCCCTCGTAGCCATACCCGTAAGGTTGGTAGTCCACCTCGTCTCCAATCATATGCAGCTTCTGGAGCACCAATGTGTCAATGTTAGAAAAAATTTAAGAAAAATCTTAAATCATATTTTAATTAGATTCTACAAAATCTTATAAAACTCTCAATACTAATAACTTAACAAGTAGGCTATTTATATGTAATAGATCCAATAGAGGGATACTTCTTACATTACAGAATTTGTATTAATGATAAGATAAATATTACCACCATTAGTTCTTGTTTTCAAAACCACAYGGTGCATCATACACATCTTTACCAAAATGTCTCTCTCTGTTCTAACACCACAGGCTACTTACTGTATGTAACCTTTTCTACATGTCACATACAGTACCAGTCAAATGTTTGGACACACCTACTCATTCCAGGGTTTTTCTTTATTTTTACTATTTTCTACATTGTAGAATAATAGTGAAGACATCATAACCATGACATAACACATATGGAATCATGTAGTAACCAAAAAAGTGTTAACCAAGTCAAAATATATTTTATATTTGAGATTCTTCAAAGTAGCCACCCTGTGCCTTGATGACAGCTTTGCACACTCTTGTCATTCTCTCAACCAGTTTCATGAGGTAGTCACCTGGAATGCATTTCAATTAAGAGGTGTGCCTTGTTAAAAGTTAATAAGGAGTTTCTTTCCTTCTTAATGCATCTGAGCGAATCAGTTGTGTTGTGACAAGATAGGGGTGGTATACAGTGGGCTCCCGTGTGGCGCAACGGTCTAAGGCACTGCATCTCAGTGCTAGAAGCGTCACTCCAGACCCTGGTTCGATTCCAGGCTGTATCACAACCGGCCGTGATTGGGAATCCCATAGGGCGGAGCACAATTGGCCCAGCGTCGTCCGGGTTAGGGTTTGGCCGTCACTGTAGATAAAAATTTGTTCTTAACTGACTTGCCTAGTTAAATTGAAAATTAAAAACAGAAGATCGCCCAATAAAAATTAAAAACAGATGATCACCCTATTTGTCAAAAGACTAAGTCCATATTATGGCAAGAACAGCTCAAATAAGCAAAGATAAACGACAGTCCATCATTACTTTAAGACAGGAAGTCAATGAAGTCAGTCAATGCGGAACATTTCAACAACTTTGAAAGTTTCATCAAATGCAGTCGCAAAAACCATCAAGCGCTATGATGAAACTGGCTCTCATGAGGACCAGCACATGAAAGGCAGACCCAGAGTAACCTCTGCTGCAAAGGATAAGTTACCAGCCTCAGAAATCGGCAATTAACTGCACCTCAGATTTAAGCCCAAATAAATGCTTCACGGAGTTCAAGTAACAGACACATCTCAACATCAACTGTTCAGAGGAGACTGCGTGAATCAGGCCTTCGTGGTTGAATTACTGCAAAGACACCACTACTAAAGGACACCAATAAGAAGAAGAGACCTGCTTGGGCCAAGAAACACAAGCAATGGACATTAGACCGGTGGGAATCTGTCCTTTGGTCTGATGAGTCCAAATTTGAGATTTTTGGTTCCAACCGCCGTGTCTTTGTGAGACGCAAAGTAGGTGAACGGATGATCTCCACATGTGTGGTTCCCACCGTGAAGCATGGAGGAGGAGGTGTGATGTTGTGGTGGTGCTTTGCTGGTGACACTGTCTGTGATTTATTAAGAATTCAAGGCACACTTAACCAGCATGGCTGCAACAGCATTATGCAGCAATGCACAATTCCATCTGGTTTGCACTTAGTGGGACTATAATTTGTTTTTCAACAGGACATTGACCCAAAACACACCTCCAGGCTGTGTAAGGGCTATTTGACCAAGAAGGAGAGTGACAGAGTGCCGCATCAGATGACCTGGCCTCCACAATCACCCGATCTCAACCCAATTGAGATGGTTTGGGATGAGTTGGACCGCAGAGTGAAGGAAAAGCAGCCAACAAGTGCTCAGCATATGTGGGAATTTCTTCAAGACTGACTACCTCATGAAGCTGGTTGAGAGAATGCCAAGAGTGTGCAAAGCTGTCATAAAGGCAAAGGGTGGCTACTTTGAAGAATCTCAAATATTAAATATATTTTAATTTGTTTAACACTTTTTTGGTCTCTTACCCGGTCTATGTGCTCTGAGATGTGCTGGTTCGACAGCAAGCCGAAGGAACGGGAATACCTCGAAGAGTTACTCTGAGGAGAGAGTGGAGAAAACACAAAAAAACAAACATGGATGATTGATGGAGGAACAACAGTGTATGTCGTGTGTATGTATGTGTCAATGGTGTGGTGTCAAGTAGACCAGATCCTGATAGTGCTCGGCAACACTTACCCTCATGGTATTGTTCCTGCTTGTAGTCTGGTACTGCAATTAGAAAATATAATATCAACAATATGAATGTGTAAGTATCGACTGCATTAATGCACCCACTTCACTGTATAAAACCTTGATAACCTGTAGTTAATCTGTAATAACCTGTATCTATACACCTGTCAAATCATACAGCACTATAGTAAAAATTCATAAAAGGAGGGTTATGTTTCCCTCTAGTGGCTGCCTGCAGATGTCACTCACCATGCCCCGCCCACCCTGGCTTCTCAGAGTTCCGTTGGCCTCGCCCATTCTCTGGAATGTTCCCCCTCCTGAGAACCCTCCCTCTCCTGACGAGGACACCTGGGTGACCTGGGGAGAGATGGAGGTTGAGTTCTGAGACATAGGCGCTGCTGCTAAGACTATTGGTTACTGCATTGTTGGGTTTATAGTTTTCAAGAAAGGCATTTCACTGTACTTTCATGTGACATTAAAACTTGAAAACTTGAAAGGTTATATACATTTCAATGTAGACTGATGCCCTACTGAATTGTGTACCACTGTTGTCACCACTATTTTGCTGCGTTAAGTATCTAACATGGTATGAGCATGTTAGATAATGACATAGTAATAGGGAAAAGTGCAAAATTAAAGCATAACTGAGGATTATGAAGAGTTAAATTCTGTTATGTACACAGTGATGTAGTACCACTCAATGTAGAACTACGGAAAGTATACCACTGAGACAGGTAGGAAGAGCATTTAAGATCTTCACTCTTTGAAATGTCTCTCACAAATAGTTGACACAGGTCAAATGCAATGCTTATCAGTGCTATTGAACAGTCAGGACAGTACAACTGGTTCAAGCTAAATAAAACTTTTGCATTTTGTTATTTTGCCATCGGCTAATATCCTCCCAAAAACAAAGTTTCCCACAGTTCAGATTGAGCTATAGCCAGTGAACAAGGGCAGGCATGAACTGCATGTATTTCACACTGCCCAAATGGTTTAATGTGATGTGAGACTTCCATCGACTAGAGATGAGATGCATCCAAAAGGGAAAAGTATTTCAAGGTATTTAAAAACACATACTTAAAAAAAACTTGAAAATCGTGATTGTCAGTAAGGATGTCACTCACAATGGTCCTCCCTGTGGTTCTGTACATCTCATTGGCCTCTTGGGTCATCTCATTAGTCTTCTGAGTAAACTGTCCAATCAGAGAGCAAGAATTAAGCACAGCATAAACAACAGTGATTTAGACTGTGATCAAAGTGTTGTAGTAAGATGGTAGAAGATATAGTAACTAGTCTTGTTGTTGGTGGTGACAGAGTTAAGAATATAATAATATTTACATTTTAGTCATTTAGCAGACACTCTTATCCAGAGCGACTTACAGTTAATGAGTTCATACATTTCATTCTTTTTTTTCTCCATACTGGTCCCCCGTGGGAATCAAACCCACAACCCTGGTGTTGCAAGCACCATGCTCTACTGTACCAACTGAGCCACATAATATGATATACAGGTCTGTGGAGTAGAAGTTCTCTAACGGTGGCAAATGAAGTGGTGTAGTACAGATGTAGGATCTTCATTTGATCCCCCTGTAGCAGGAGAACTTTCCTGCAATGCAGGAAATGTTTCACTTATAGTGTATTTGAGGTTTTAAAAGGCTTCAGAAGTTTTTGACCTGATTTCCCTTATGAAAATCTATCAACCCCTACAACACTGTCCATTAATTATAATCCACATAATAAATCACATTTCCTGTTGCTGCAGAATTATTTTCCTGCTGTAGCAAACTGGCTCAAATTAGAATCCTACTTCTGTAGCAGATAGAAAGGTAGGGACAGTTATATAATAGGTAGTTCTGTTCAAACAGTAGCACTATCTTACAGATAGGAGACTTGGCTCTAACTCATTCTCCATTGGCAAGCATATGATACATATTGCTTGTAAATCCCTCAATCTTAGGAAACCATAATTTAATGTTACATTATATATACAAAAGATATGTGGACACCACTTCAAATTAGTGGATTCGGATATTTCAGTCACACCCGTTGCTGACAGGTGTATGAAATTGAGCACGCAGCCATGCAATCTCCACAAACAAACATTGGCAGTAGAATGGCCTTACTGAAGAGCTCAGTGACCTTCAACATGGCACCGTCATAGGATGACACCTTTCCAACAAGTCAGTTTGTCAAATTTCTGCCCTGCTAGAGCTACCCCCGGTCAAATGTAAGTGCTGTTATTCTGAAGTGTAGGAGCAACAACGGCTCAGCCGCGAAGTGATAGGCCACACAAGCTCACAGAATGGGACTGCCGAGTGCTGAAGCGCGTAGCACGTAAAATATATCTGTCCTTGGTTGCAACACTCACTACCGAGTTCCAATCTGCCACTGGAAGCAATGTCAGCACAATAACTGTTCGTCGGGAGCTTCATGAAATAGGTTTCCATGGCCGAGCAGCCGCCCACACAAGCCTAAGATCACCATGCGCAATGCCAGGCATTGGCTGAAGTGGTGTAAAGCTTGCTGCCATTGGAGTCTGGAGCAGTGGAAATGCGTTCTCTGGAGTAATGAATCACAATTCACTTTCTGGCAGTCCGGTGGACGAATTTGGGTTTGGCGGATATCAGGAGAACGCTACCTGCCCATGCATAGTGCCAACTGTAAAGTTTGGTGGAGGAGGAATAATGGTCTGGGGCTGTTTTTGATGGTTCGGGCTAGGCCCCTTAGTTCCAGTGAAGGGAAATCTTAACGCTACAGCATACAATGACATTCTAGACGATTCTGTGCTTCCAACTTTGTGGCAACAGTTTGGTGAAGGCCATTTCCTGTTTCAACATGACAATGCCCCCGTGCACAAAGCGAGGTCCATACTGAAATGATTTGTCGAGATTGGTGTGGAAGAACTTGACTGGCCTGCACAGAGCCCTAACCTCAACCCCTTTGAACACTTTTGGGATGAATTGGAACAGCGACTGTGAGCCAGGCTTAGTCGGCCAACATCAGTGCTCGACCGCACTAATGCTCTTGTGGCTGAATGGAGGCAAGTCCCCGCAGCAATGTTCCAACATCTAGTGGAAAGCCTTCACAGAAGAGTGAAGGCCGTGATAGCAGCAATGGCGGGACCAAATCCATATTAATGCCCATGATTTTGGAATGAGATGTTCAACGAGCAGGTGTCTACGTACTTTGGTCATGTAGTGTATGTCAGTCAGTGCCCTTCTAAATCTTCTGAATCTCACTGATGTGGTCCACCGGGCCTACTTCACCATGCACACTGTGTCCTGCCCAATCCACTACACTCAATATCTTAGTACATACTAATTCGCTCCATAATATCCATACACTCGATAAATCTCTGGTACACACTACTGTGATGTGGCCTATACTTAGCTCTTTAGTAATCACATCTGTACTGTATTCTATAATTAATCTTCACCCTTTACAAAATGCAAGTCTCCTCCAAGACTTGTAAGCAAATGTTTAGGTTTTTAAACCTGTTCTGGGGGCTCTAACACATTCTTTGAGCAGATGAGTCATCTTCCCTGCACAGTCAGCCTTACCATATAAATGTGGTTTGGAGAATGTAGTCAGTGTTGTAGGCTTACTCACTCTGCATGTGGCACATGTGCTCATGAGTCACACCCAAATCATGGATGTGATCTCTTTTACTCTCTCATTGGTACTACAGAAACTAAATTATGCTAATAGTGACTGAACCTGCTTCATTCAGTGATTACCATACATACCGTACGTATTAGAGGGAAGCACACACCGTACACAGAAACCACTAATTACCTGTAACTGTCGTGATTTTAATTACTTTTTCCTCCATCATATGACACCTCACACACTCTCTCACACAACTCCACCTAACCGTGCAGAACACACCCACAGACACGTCATTGAAAAATCTCAGGCCCTGTGTTGACCATAGACTGTTTTTTGTATTTTTAAATAAGGGTTGTGACACGGAAAAATATGAGTTACAGAAAGAATGAAAAAGAAGACAAGAAGAAAGTAAGAATAGTGGCCAGTTTACCGGTATGCCTGGGGTGGTCTGCTTCATTCCATCTATCACTTCCCTGTTAGGAGCGGTGGGGGTCAGGATCAACATGGGCTCACCCTAAAAGGTAGGGACAGGAGGAGAGAGAGAGGAGGAGAAGAAAAAAAGGAGGATATGGGTATAAGAGCAGCAGAGAGGAGACAGGAGAGGTAAGTAGAGAGTATTGGAAAAGAAGAAGAGTTTATGATTGCAGAGGAGAGAAAAGAGATGAGGTGAGGAAAGAGACGAGGAGAGGAAAGAGATAAGAGGAAAGAGATGAGGAGAGAAAAGACGAAAGATATGAGGAGAGGAAAGAGAAAGAGATGACGATAGGATAGAGATGAGGAGAGAAAAGAGATGAGGAGAGGAAAGAGATGAGAGAAACGAGATGAGGAGATGAGGAGAGGAAAGAGAAAAGAGATAAGGAGAGGAAAGAAATGAGGCAAGGAAGAAGAAAAGAGATGAGGAAAGAGAAAAGAGATGAGAAGAGGACAGAGAAAAGAGATGAGAAGAGGACAGAGAAAAGAGATGAGGAGAGAAAATGAACATTGAAAGTTATTACAAGATGAAACATCATGTCAGACTACAAACTGGTCACATACCAGAGGAAGAATACCTGTCTTGCCAACAGTAAAAACATGTAATTCCCAGACTCAATGACAACAATAATATAAGCACATGACTGGGGTTTCAAAGCTACTGGTGATTTACCAAAGTTACCGGAATCGTCAGTAATTTAGGTAATTTACAGAACATCTATGGCAACCTATTGTAACTTTGGTCAATTATACTTGAATAACTTATATGTATATATATTTTATATATCTGTGTCAATATCGTCCATGAGTATCTAGTAGATAGACCATATGGTTCAAAAGAAAATTCATGAAAAAAGTATCTAATTAACATTGGCATTATTTTCAATTACCTCTGAAACTCGTCAACTATTGACTTTTTCACAACTGCCACCAGTTTGACGCCAAAACATTGACAACAAATACATATTGACATAATAAAATAACTACATACTGACATGGTAAAATAGCTACATACTGACATAGTAAAATAAATACATACTGACATAGTAAAATAAATACATACTGACATGGTAAAATAACTACAAGTGTGTAATATATATAAAGGATATTTCATGCTGAAACCCTCATATTAAACACCAATGGTATTGACTAAGTTGATGGTTTATATTTAGGATGACGTTTTACAGCTTTGTCATTCTATTTTTTTATTTTAAAATAATCTTGTTTAATTATTACATATTTTACATGTGATGAGGCCACAGAGTGCCAGAGATAGTTACAGACACCTGTGATATTCTGAAGTACCCAAAAGGGCCACTAGATGTCTTGTGATAGATAACATAACATCTGTGAAAGACACCCAAATTCTGGTAGTTTACTGGTAAACTTAGAAAGTTTCCATTAATATACCCTCCCTTTGCAACCCTACACATGACAGCTCAGTAAGTGATTGTATTGTACACTCCTGTCATTGTGCTGAACACCCAGACACATAACTTAATGTATACATTCGGCACAAATACTGTAGATATACATGCACACATGCACGTGAACATATACACCCACACACACCTTGCATGCACTGCCCCCTGCCTCTTCGTTGTATTTGATGAGAGTCTGGTTGCCCTCTTCTTGCAGGTTGAGGGGGAGGTGTGTGAACTTCTTACCGCCACACTCACACAGCAGGAGGAGAAGCAGTAGCACTGGGAGAGGGACACACAACCACACAGTCACCACTAACAGTCATATCTCATAGCATTTTACCATACAAAAAATGAATGGATGTTTAGTCATGTTTTTATAACTTTTCATAGGATGCTGTATCACTGCTATCTATCAACATGTTTTAATTACAATAATGCATCAAAAGTTTGCTCTCAATTTGATAGATGTGATTTAGTTTAGACTGAATTGGTGTCTCTCTCTTCATTTTTTCCACTGAATTTCAGGCCACAAGCACTAAGTTCTAAGATTGTCTGAGTAACTGACTTACTGATTATCCACCTACTCTCTAACTATCCCTATATACTGTACAGTACTCCATTCCTATTCCCTTCTAACTCACGTAAGAGGAGCAGCAGTCCAGCCAGCAGTAGTCCTATAGCGGCAGAGCCCAGGCTGGAGCTCCGGGGGAGAGAAGCCCTACACTTGTCTTCTTTCCCACAGTCACACACTATCACCTGGACAATGTCATGTGCCTCCTGGCCTTGCTGGTCGAGGATCACCAGAGGCACCGTGTAGTTACCGTACGGCAGGGTCTTCAGACTGACCAGACCCGCCTCCATACCTGACCACCGGGGGAGAGCAAGGGAGAGTGGTGGACGGAGAGGAAAAGAAGGTAGGAGGTTAATTTAGCAATAAGTCCTGAGGGGGTGTGGTATATGGCCAAAATACCACGGCTAAGGGCTGTTCATACGCATGACTCAACCCAGAGTGCCTGGATACAGCCCTTAGCTGTGGTATATTGGCTATATACCACAAACCCCCGAGGTGCCTTATTGCTATTATAAACTGGTTACCAATGTAATTAGAGGAGTAAAAATAAATGTTTTGTCATACCCATGGTATACAGTCTGACATACCACGGCTGTCAGTCAATCAGCATTCAAGGCTCGATCCACCCAGTTTATAATGATATTTAATTCTGTGCTGCTACAAAGGAAGGACCTGGCGTCTGAGTAGTGGTATTTTCTAGGTTAGCAGGTTGTATGGCGATAGTAGATGGATAAAAGCAGTGCTTTGGTGTGTGGGTGTGTGTGTGTGTGTTGTGTGTGTGGTGTGTGTGTGTGTGTGTGTGTGTGTGTGTGTGTGTGTGTGTGTGTGTGTGTGTGTGTGTGTGTGTGTGTGTGTGTGTGTGTGTGTGTGTGTGTGTGTGTGGTGTGTGTGTGTGTGTGTGTGTGCGAGCGAGCGAGCAAGCGTGTGTGCGTGTGTTTATGGGTGTGTGTGATTCTGCTGACCATTGGCAGGGTCCAGTTTCCAGTGGCTCTTCAGTGTTTTGTCTCCATTGTCCACTCCCAGGGAGAAGGAACAGGGGCATCCAAAGGGAGGTTTGTCCTTGTCTTCTACTGGCACAATCACTTTGTTACCACACATGACCAGCTCCTTCTCCACCAAAGAGGGTATGTTATCATTGATATCCCCCAGGTGAACCAGAATGGTGCCTGTAGCTGTGGCAGGAGGTTTGCCTGAGAGAGGAAGAGATTCTTTAAATACTTTATTATGCTCAATACCATATACTGTACATATGCATACGTACGTACACACACAGCTACATGCATGTTCACACGCACGCAGGTGCACACGCAGGCACACACACAAACACTCACACACAGACACAGACAAACACACACCTCACACACTAACCGTCATCTATGGCATGGATTTGGATAGTGTATATGTTGTCTTTGTTGACGTGAGGTGACTCCCGGTCCATCTTCTTCACTGTAGTAACCGCTCCTGTCTTGTTATCTATGGTGACCCAGCCTGCTGGGTCCTCAACTAACTCATACCTGGTCAGGACATGGATGGGACAGATATATGCTTACTTTGAATCCATACTGTACATACAAAATAAGTTGTGGTAATCAATATCACAACCCAGGTGAATCTGAGTCATCACATGTTGCCACCTGCCTGATTTTTCCCACATCTGAGTCAACGTCGGTGACCTTGGGCGTGTACAGCACCTTCCCTGTCACCTCCTCCTCCTTCACGTACACGTCTACCACCTTTTTGTCAAACTCCGGGGGGTCRTTCACGTCAATCACCTCCACCGCCACATTCACTCTC
The DNA here is from genome assembly GCF_002910315.2 of Salvelinus sp. IW2-2015. Lineage (NCBI taxonomy): Eukaryota > Metazoa > Chordata > Actinopteri > Salmoniformes > Salmonidae > Salvelinus > Salvelinus sp. IW2-2015. Next base: position 10,317,426 of record NC_036857.1, on the reverse strand, counting down.
TGGGGGAGCGCGGTCAGGGTTTTGGGGGAGTTGGGCCCTCCTGAGCCACACACAAACAGAGGCTCCTCGTTCTCCACGGCGATCTCCACGTTGGTCACCGTCGTCTTCTCAAAATCCTTCCCCTGGGAAATGTAGTCCCGTACTTATGTTAGAGCAATGTAAGTCAATACAAAACAAAAATGGAAAAAACTACTTGGAACTAGTACTATCTTAATTTGACCAGTTTCTCACAGCAGGAAAGTAATCCTGCAGCAACAAGACATGTGAGTTAATATGTGGAGTATAATTAATGGTCATTTTTGTAGGGGTTTATACATTTTTCATCAGGGCAAATCAAGTCTGACATTTTAAAGTGGAAATTACAAACTTTAGAAGCCTTTTTAAACTTTGAATACACTACAAGTTTGCCTTTACTGTTGTGCAGGAAAATGATCTGCAACAACAGAGTGATCAAATTAAAATGGCATATCTGTAAGKGACGTTGATGCTCAGAACCTTGAATAAGGTCATAAGGTCAAACAGACTCACCTTGATGACAGTCAGTATACCTTCGTTGGTCTTGGGGTCGGTCTCAATCTTATAGTTCCCTTCCTCGTTCCCCTTCACAATGGAGTAAACAGCCCGCCATGCGGGGGTGTTGGGGGTGTCTGCGTCAGTCACAGCCACTCGGAGTATCTCCCTATTGGACTCCATCTCCATAACCTGAGTATTGTACTGCACAGAAAGAAGGTAAAGTAAATATTTGTGTTTCACAAATCAATAAAGACATGTTCACTCAATCAGTTGATCAATTGATCAATCAACCAATCAACCAACAAATCATTGAATCAGTCAATCAACCAGTCAACCAACTTGGAACTTACAGTCTTGTTTTTGAACACTGGCTGGTGAGTGTTGGAGTCCATTATGTGGAGGTTGACCACTGCAGTTGAGGACAGGGCTGGTTTCCCATGATCCTTAGCTTCAACAACCACTTTATAGATCTTTACTTTCTACACGAAGAACAAAATAAATGAAATATTGATCCCACCATTTTAAAATACAGATTAAAATACACATTAAGAACACCTTTGTAATATTGAGTTACACCCCCTTTTTGCCATCAGAACAGCCTCAATTCGTTGAGGCATGGACTCTACAAGGTGTTGTAAGCATTCCAGAGGGATGCAGGCCCATGTTGAGTCCAATGCTTCCCACAGTTGCGTCAAGTTGGCTGGATGTCCTTTGGGTGGTGGACCATTCTTGATACATACAGGAAACTGTTGAGCATGAAAWATCCAACAGCGTTGCAGTTCTTGACACAAACCGGTGTGCCTGACAGCTACTACCTTACCCTATTCAAAAAGGTGCTTAAATATTTTGTCTTGCCCATTCACTCTCTGAATGGCACATACACAATTAATTTCTCATTTGTCTCAAGGCTAAAGCATCCTTCTTTAACCTGGCTCCTCCACTTCATCTACACTGATTGAAGTGGATTTAACAAGTGACATCAATAAGGGATCATAGCTTTCACCTGGATTCCCCTGGTCAGACTATGTCATGTTCATAATGTTTTGTGTATGTGTTTGTGAGTGGGTATGTCAAGTGTGTGTGTGTGTCTGTGCATGTAATGGCTTGTCTGTGTGTGCATGTGTGTTGTAGTGGAACCTCACGTCATAGTCGAAGCAGCCGGTGAAGGTGAGCTGGCTCATCTTGGTGCCCTCCACCTGCTTCAGGTTGATCTGGGGCTCAGCTGGCTCCTGAGACAACACCCGTAAACTGATGGTGGAGTTTTCTGTGTTCGCCTCATCCCTGTCCCTGACTGTCAGAGGCACTGGCAGATAGCCTAAGACGGGGAGAGGAGGGCAGGAGGGGAAGATCAGGAAGGATGAGGAGAAATATTGGGGAAGAGGAGGATGAGAAAAGGGGAAATTAGTTCCCCTTTACATGTTCTCTCTGCTCAAAAAGAGCACCCACTTGCCACTTGAATTCTCAGCCTAACGCAATGACTGATTGGTTCTTGTGGGAACAGTCTAGTTAAGTATACTTTGTGCAAGGCCTATATGCAGGCATATGATTTACAGCCTTTCTGTGTACTGACCCTCTGGTAAACTTTCTTTCACACTGGCTTTCGTGATAAGGTTCTCAAAGTAAGGCGCATTGTCATTGATGTCCTTAATCGCCACGTCGAACCCCAGAGTACTGTCCACGAGATTACCAGTCTCCTTGTCCATGATGTCAAAATTAATCTGTAGGAAATAATATTATGATTGTCAATTTATGTTTAGATATTCTGTTTGGTTAAGATAGTTTTAGGTAATCTGTCCGTCCGTCCGTCTGTCTGTCTGTCCGTCTGTCCGTCCTTCTGTCTGTGTGTGTTGATGCTCACGTGAAAGAAGGGGTATGTCTCCCTGTCAATGGCCTTGTATACATAAACCACTCCGTCCGTGTTGCCAATGGAGAACACGCCCATCGGTTCCTCGGTCACTCCGGTTCCACTTATACGGAACTGGTAGTTGTTTTTGAGCATTGGCGTTTTATCGTTGAATATCTGGAAAGACAGCCTTGTTGATGAGCAGTTTGCAGTTCTATGATTACTGGGTCCCTGGTTTAGGAGAAGCCCAAAACAGGTCCAGGGTTTACAGTATGACTTACTACAGAGTTGTGTTGGAAGCAACTGTTCTTCTGATGAATGACCATAGACTATTTATGGGCCCAGTGCTTTTGTACCTTGTTTGGTGGTGCATGATGTTTTTACCTGTGTGGCTATCTTGGGAAAAGGTCCAGTGTCCTCCTCCACTAGCTCAATGGTGGACAGGACCCACCTTCTTTTGGAACGCACCAGCAGCTCCTTTAGGAAAGGGAATGAGGGCCATTGTACTTCTTTCTTTAAACTCAAAAATGTATTTCAAGATTTTCTCTCTTTTTTTTCTGGAAATGTCCATGACATACCCGCTTTTCCCGCTTGTTCATTGTATAGTTGCCGGTATCGTGTGCCAGTGCTAATGCAACCATGATTGAGACCTGATGACATAAACAGTTACAACATGCAATTAGAGAGAATATATTTGTGCATAGTAAAAAAATACATAAGGATGAAGGTGTGATTCATCCAGTCTCTCTCTCTCTCTCTCTCTTTCTCTCTCTCTCTACCTCTTTCTCTCTCTCTCTCTCTACCTCTCTCTACCTCTCTCTACCTCTCTCTACCTCTCTCTACCTCTCTCTACCTCTCTACCCCATGGACACTGTTCATAGACATAATAAAAAAAACACAGATTATACCTAATGAATCATCCAATGAGGTAGCAGTTAATAGTGTGTTCGAATCCCTGAGCTGACTAAGTGAAAGATCTGTTGATGTGTCCTTAAGGAAGGCACTTATCCCTAATTGCTCTGAATAAGAGTGTCTGCTAAATTACTCAAATGTACATTTCATTAGAAGGAACACTAAGAGATGGACACTTTTAGTTGGTCAAGGGATGGTCAAATTGAAAAGTTGCACCACAAATTAACAAATTAAAAAGCTGAAGAATATGTTTATTCAGGGTCAGGCATTAAAACGCAATGGGGTGTGTAGTATGATGATTTAAGGAAAGCTCTTACGGTTGAAGGCAAGGTGAAGATTTATAAAAATGACTTGGGATTATATTTACTGCAACCAATTGACATGTATATTACATAATAAGCAGTTTGAGAATGTGGGGCTACACCCCAACGAAGGCTGTCTGCTAAACATTGACAGTTTTGGCTCAGTCCAGTAAAGAATACAAGTTCAGAGTGAAAACGCAATTCGGTAGATCCGTGATCGATTAAATTCTGGAGAATGTTACAAAGTATGATGTGAAATGAGGGCACTTGCATTCTCACCACCATGGCCTCTGATAAAGACTTTATGTTAATTCATCCTCCAGAAACCCTGCATACTCAGCTATCAACACCCATTCAATGATGTCCCAATTATCATAGGAGATTTTCAAAGTCATAATAGATTCAAAGCTCAGTGAACTCCCTACATGCTCAGACAGGTAGTTTTAGTAGAGACTAGTTTCGCATTAACATTCCAAGAAAGTTATTTGGCATATTTCAGTAAGTGATGCTGTGAAGTGAGGTGAACTGTAAATGAGGGGAGAGATGAGACGAGACAAGCTTCACAAAATAATGGTGGTAAAAGTGTAAGGGAAGATGGTATATTTACAGTTAAGTAGAGTGTGTGCAGAGCATTGGAGAACATATGCCTGACATGATTTTCAACAGAAAGTCTAGTTGAAAAAAGTTCACCAGATAATACCAGTTTGCAAGCTAGATTCAGCTAGCCTACAGTACAGCTAGCTAATTTCTCTGAGGTGATTCGGGTAGCTAGACAGATAATATGGACATAATCAGCTTGGTAAAACTTGGATGAACTTGACTGATGCTCCAACAGACAGAAGCAGAGATTCTAAGACTAGGGAAAATAGTATCTTCCCATCAGTTGTTGATGTTTTGATTTGTAGGCTACTGGCCTGAAGCACACTTCGCAGCTGAATCTAAAATAATAGGCATCCTTGCACACTCACACTTCAAACCTCTTAAGGATCCGCCCCTTTTTTCAATTTTCGCCTAAAATGACATACCCAAATCTAACTTCCTGTAGCTCAGGCCCTTTAGCAAGGATATGCATATTCTTGGTACCACTTGAAAGGAAACACTGAAGTTTGTGGAAATGTGAAAGGAATGTAGGAGAAAAAAATCAACCGTTTTTTGTGTACTTTTTTTGTACCATCATCTTTGAAATGCAAGAGAAAGGCCATAATGTATTATTCCAGCCCAGGTGCAATTTAGATTTTGGCCACTAGATGGCAGAAGTGTATGTGCAACATTTCAGACTGATCCAATGAACCATTGCATTTCTGTTCAAAATGTTGTATCAAAACTGCCCAAATGTGCCTTATTTGTTTATTAATAACTTTTCATGTTCAAAACTGTGCACTCTCCTTAAACAGTAGCATGGTATTCTTTCACTGTAATAGCTACTGTAAATTGGACAGTGCAGTTAGATTAACAAGAATTTAAGCTTTCTGCCAATATCAGATATGTCTATGTCCTGGGAAATGTTCTTGTTACTTACTACCTCATGCTAAGGTAGTAAGCCTACGTCAGCTCAACCGTCCCGTGGAAGGGACACGATCCCGAAGAAGTTTTAAAGACAATGTCAGTCAGATGGCAATGATATCTCCCATTTGTCCAAAGTGTAATGGGTATCTGCCTATATGTAGCCTAACTGAACATCAGAGGCACCAGGTAGCCTAGTGGTTAGAGCGTTGGGCCAGAAACCAAAAGGTTGCTAGATTGAATCATTGAGCTGACACGGTAAAAATCTTTTGTTCCGCCCCTGAACAAGGCAGTTAACCCACTCTTCCTAGGCCGTCATTGTAAATAAGAATTTGTTCTTAACTGACTTACCTCGTTAAATAAAATGAAAATCTATTTTGCTCTAGGATGCCCACAAGCCTCACAAGACACGTCTGAAGTTGATACAGCCTCTTCCGCCAACTTCTGTCTAAAGCATCCAAACGGTTTCGGCTACACACTAGTATGACCCCTCTGTGGAAAGCTGAGACTCTCACTAGACCTGTCTGAAGGTCCCCGGTACCAGATAAAAAAATTAATGGAAGTATATATCGAGATAGTTTCGTGCCTAAAATAGGAGGATAAATGGATGTAAAAAAAAAACTTTCTGATCTTTCTTATGTCTCTCAGATATAGGACAGACACTTCAGAACAAACTTCGTTTAGATACTTTTTGGGGGACTATCTGTTGTTCCATGTAGTGAATCTGTTATTCAATGTGATTATATTGGCTAATAGCAGTTATGCCAAATTCAATGTGTCATCCAATAATTGTTTATATATTTGTTTGATACCTTAAGGGATCTTAAAATTCAAAATCAAATAGCTAAATAATCCTTGGTATGACCATCTTAAAACAATTCCATATGTTAGTTTAGACCGCCCCCCTTCACATGGCTTAGACCACAGGTGTCAAACTCATTCCACGGGGGGCCGAGTGTCTGCGGGTTTTCGCTCCTCCCTTGTACTTGATTGATGAATTAACATCACTAATTAGTTAGGAACTCCCCACACCTGGTTGTCTAGGGCTTTATTGAAAGGAAAAACCAAAAACCTGCAGACACTAGGCCCTCCGTGGAATGAGTTTGACACCCCTGGCTTAGACCCTGGACGCAAGCCTGGGCAACTCCAGTCCTCGGGGGCCTGATTGGTGTTCAGTTAAAAATGCAATTAGTTTAAGTCAGGTGTGTTTGCTAGGGATGGAGAAAAGTGTGACACCAATCAGGCCGCGAGGACCGGAATTGCCCAGGACTGCCTGGAGGGTTAAAACCCCTGGCAGGTATTTTGTGCCATTGTTGATGAGGTAGGCTAGATAGACTAAAAACCTTTCAACATTCAGAGAGAAAACACTCAAAGCATTGCAAAGTGGCATACTAATGTTATAACACGATAAACTGCACCCAGATGACACTTCTGTGATCAATATTTCAGGTATGTTTACATTTATACCAGGGGTTGGAACCAGTTCATGGAACAGAACCGAAAATCAGAAAATAACATTTTTTGAGGAACATTACCAGAACCGAGAACAAAAGTGATCTATACTGTTCCGGAACAGAACTGTTATTTTAAAAGCATGGGAACAGGTTATAATGTTGTTTTACACTCTGGATATTTTTTTCCAATCCCAACAAAGCGCCTATGCAAAACCCTCACTGTAACTCATAAATGTATTCCAGTGTGTGTGTGAAGCCCACCTGCTCCTCCCTCCGAAGCATAGGGTACTGTAGCTACTGACGTTACAGGCGTGATTCAGGAATTAGGGAGAGAGATTTTAATTAGAAAACAATGGATACACTTTTTCAATGCCAGTTAACGATATTATAGTTATCACGTTTCACATTGTATTTATCAACTACAAAAAGGTAAGAAGTGTTTTTATTTTAATTCTGGTCCAACATTAATCTTGTTAGCTAGCTAGCTTGTTAGCTAGCTCTGATCTAGCTCTGGAAAACTCTAGGTGACATTATGTGTAATGTAATGGATCTGAGATTCATGATCAAGGGCTAGCTCTGGTCCAACATTAGTTAAGCCAACTAGAAATTCAAAGACATTCAATGTTCCTTCATAGAAGCCGATCCTCCGTAGGTATAATTCTGTGGGTCTAATTCAGATAATGCATGTCATAACAACAAGATGCCCAGTGCTTCATGCCCAGAGCTCTCTTCATCCGCAAAATTTCAGTCGCATGTCGCACCCTACACTACACTTCTATGTACAATGCATGTACATAGCTTGCCCGCTCCACAGCAAGCTACTCTATCCATTGGTGAAGCGATTTAATGTCAAGCTAAATGTAAAAAAAAAAAAAWAAWAATATTTTAGAGATTTTAAAAAGGAACAGAGAGGAACAACATTAACCATGACTTATTTTGGGTCGAAACCTTTCAGAATTTTATTTTGCTGGTGGGAACAGTGAAACTGAACATAAAAAATCAGGGTTCTGTTCAGAACGAAACGATTGGAAAATCATTTTAGTTCCAACCCCTGGTTTAGACAAATGTGTCTATTTTGTCAATGCTAATCTACTTTAGCACAATGAACTCTGTAGAAGCTGGTTTTGTACTCACTATCAGCTGAAGCAAGGACAACTTCCCCATTTTGGACCGTTCCGCTTGATATCCTCTGGTGAGTGTCAACAACTCAACTCTGGTAGAGGAGCTTGAGACACTTGGTACAGGCAGTATGTGAGGGACGGCCCACTATCCCTCCAGGCAGAACAGGCGTGTTTGATCCTGTGTGCGTGTGTGTGTGTACATTATCAGGACCCTAATGTGCTAACAAATCACCAGAATGTCCTAACAAGGTAGGAAAACAAGAAGATTTTAGAAAATTCTGAACTTTTATCATGTTCTGAATTTGTTTAAATGCTATTTTAGGCTTAAGGGTTACACTCTTAGAAAAAAAGGTGCTATCTAGAACCGAAAAGGGTTCTTCGGCTGTCCCCATAGGAGAACCCTTTGAACAACCCCTTTTGGTTCCATGTAAAACACTTTCCACAGAGGGTTCTACCCACTGTTCTCTCTAAGCTGTTCGCTGCACAGGACTGCACGGTCCCCGGGACTGCCCAGGCAGAGAAGAACCAGATTGAACTTCACTCCACTAGAGTTTTCCCTGTTAGTTAGCACTATCAACGTTTCCCTTTACTGTGGGAATTGTGATCGAATCAACGCAATATTAGCCACTTTCAATGCAACATACAAAACGAACTATGCTTTTGTTGTAGGCAGAATGCAGTGGAGAGTAGGATTCTATTGCATTGACAGGCACTATTCAGGCCCATACTCTTCTACACAGACGTGTGCGCCATAACCAGTCAGAGCTGCAGTACGCCTACATGCAAATAGACCATTGCAATGCACTGTATGGATCTGTGCCATTCAGCGGTTGTGAGTAGATGAGCTTGTTTTGAGATCAAAGCGAGAGCTACATGTAGCGACGTGAGCACATTTGTACATTTGTTCATATCCTTTGCTTGTTAGTGATTTATTAGCCCCGTTAAAGATAATGTATAGTCAGCAATGGGGGAGTGATTACCTCCTACAAGAGCACAAATCGTGTGTATTTCTAGACATTGTTGACCAATAAAATGTATAAAAATTATAAAATAATTTATCTTTCGTCTCTCTGTGTTTTCATAATTTGCTGAATCTCACAGGAGACATCATCCGAGTGAGGGAAACAGCGCCCCTCTGTCTCAGTATGTGTAGCCCATGTATCTGATGCTATCTGGAACAAAAGAGTATGACATCTGGAACAAAAGAGTATGACATGTTGCCGCCGTAGCATTTGATTGATTGATGCTAGCAAGCATTTGGCCTCCCTTGATCATTTTTCAAAATAAAATAATTAGCCAATCAGCGTTGAGCTGAGCTCAATTGTGGGTTGTCCTGGCACAGAAAAATGCCCCCAAGTGAAGCCAGTTTGGATTTGGCTTACACCAATCAAGTCACATCCTAAACTAAACGTCATCATTGTCAGACAAACGTCTCTGTTTCTGGTCTGCTTGTGTTGATGTCCTGCAGTAGCTAGTTTTCTAAATCAGCCCTTTCCTAAGCCATGGATGGAGATTTGGATTTGGACTTGTGGTTTTGACTGAATTCTCTGTACAGGCCAATGATTATGAAGGTGATTCTGATCTAACCATGAATTAATATATTGTGCCACTGGCCTGTGACGATTTAATTTCAGTATGTAGCCTTAACTAGCTAGCTAACTTAGCTGATTCCTTTTTGCCCATGCATTTTAGCAAGGTAGCCTATGAAAACTAAAACTAAATGAGCGCTGTATGACAGACCCATAAACCATTTTGCAAACATGAAAGAAAGGAGAATGGCATTGGCATTGGAGAAGGAGAATGGCATTGGCATTCAACTAATCTACAAGTAGGGTGAGTCAACATTATTTGTTTAACTTCTTGAAGCTAGGGGGCAGAATTTTTATGTTTGGAAAAAATAACGTTCCCAATGTAAGCTGCCTATTTCTCAGGCCCAGATACTAGAATATGCATATAAATGACAGATTTGGATAGAAAACACTCTAAAGTTTCCAAAACTGTCAAAATTCTGTCTGTGACTATAACAGAACTGTTATAGGCGAAAACCTGAGGAAATCCAACCCGGAAGTGCCTCTTATTTTGAAAAACCCCTGTTCCATTGCCTGCCTTTCCTCCATTTAAAGGGATATCAACCATATTCATTTTGCAATGGCTTCCACAGGGTGTGAACAGTCTTTAGACATAGTTTCAAGCTTTTATTCTGAAAAGTGAGCGAGATTTATCAAAACGCGTCAGTGGATAGCTGAATGTCCTTCGATTAGTTCATGCGTGCAATAGTTGTAGCTCGACATTTTCTTTATCTCTTTTATTGAATAGTTTACCGTCCGGTTGAAATATTATCGATTATTTATGTTAAAAACATAGGATTGATTATAAAAAACGTTTAACATGTTTCTACGAACTTTACAGATACTATTTGGAATTTTCGTCTGCCCTTCATGACCGCTCGAGCCTGCTGATTTCTGAACATAACRCACCAACCAAATGGAGGTTTTTGGATATAAAAATAATATTTATCGAACAAAAGGAACATTTATTGTGTAACTGGGAGTCTCGTGAGTGCAAACATCCGAAGATYATCAAAGGTAAGCGATTAATTCTATTGCTTTTCTGACTTTCGTGACCAAGCTAATTTGAGGCTAGCTGTTCTTACTGTTTTGTCTAGTGATTGATAAACTCACAAACGCTTGGATTGCTTTCGCTGTAAAGCATATTTTCAAAATCTGACACGATAGGTGGATTAACAAAAAGCTAAGCTGTGTTTTGGTATATTTCACTTGTGATTTCATGATTATAAATATTTTTTGTATTTTTTTGAATTTGGCGCACTGCAATTCAGCGGTTGTTTACGAAAATGATCCCGCTAAAGGGATCCGTGCGGCAAGAAGTTAAGAAGCCTTTTGGACCTAGACTTGGTGCTCTGGTACCGCTTGCCGTGCGGTAGCAGACAGAAGAGTCTATGACTATGATGTAAATGTAATGTTTTTTAGCGGCAGGGACTGGGAGACTATTCAGGATCAAGGGAAAGATCAACGGAGCAGAAAGACCCCTTGATGAAAACCTGCTCCAGAGCGCTCTGGACATCAGACTGGGGCAAAGGGTCACCATCCAACAGGACAACGACCCTAAGCACACAGCCAAGACAACGCAGGAGAGGCTTTGCGACAAGTCTCTGAATGTCCTTGAGTGGCCCAACCAGAGCCCCGTCTTGAAACCGATCAAAACATCTCTGGAGAGACCTGAAAATAGCTGTGCAGTTATCCAACCTGACAGAGCTAGAGAGGATCTGCAGAGAAGAATGGGAGAAACTCCCCAAGTACAGGTGTGCAATACTTGTAGTGTCATACCCAAGAAGACTCTGGGCTGTATTTGCTGCCAAAGGTGCTTCAACAAAGTACTGAGGGTCTGAATAGTGTAAATGTGATATTTCAGTTGTCTATTTTATACATTTAGAAAAATGTTGAAAATGTTGCTTAGTCGTTATGGGGTATTGTTTGTATATTGATGAGAATTAAAAACAACAACATTATAGTCAGGGTGCACATGGGCGGCATCCCAGATCTAATCCGAGCGCTTAAGCCATTCGTCCACTGCAGGAGCTTCGATCTGGCTCTGAAGCCAAGGTGCCAGAACCGGCTGATACTCCAGTACGCACTGGAAGGGGGAGAGGTTAGTGGAGGAGTGGCGGAGTGAGTTTTGGGCCATCTCTGCCCAGGGGATGAACGACGCCCACTCCCCCGGCCGGTCCTGGCAATATGACCGCAGAAACCTACCCACATCCTGATTTACTTTCTCCACCTGTCCGTTACTCTCGGGGTGAAAACCTGAGGTAAGGCTGACCGAGACCCCCAGACGTTCCATGAACGCTCTCCAAACCCTGGACGTGAACTGGGGACCCCGATCAGAGACTATGTCCTCAGATAACCCATAGTGCGAGGATCCACAACAACCAGGATCGTGGTGTTGCCCTGTGAGGGAGGAAGATCCGTCAGGAAGTCCACCGACAGGTGCGACCACTGCCGTTGTGGAACGGGTAGGGGTTGTAACTTCCCTCTGGGCAGGTGCCTGGGAGCAGTGCACTGGGCACACACCGAGCAGGAGGAAACATAAACCCTCACGTCCTTAGCCAAGGTGGACCACCAGTACTTCCCACTAAGGCAACGTACCGTCCGACCGATGCCAGGGTGACCAGAGGAGGGTGACGTGTGGGCACAATAGATCAAACGGTCGCGGACAGCAGACGGAACATACAGGCACCCAGCTAGACACTGGGGGGGAGTGGACTCTGTGCGCAACGCCCGCTCGATGTCCGCGTCCAGCTCCCACACCACCGGTGCCACCAGGCAAGAGGCCGGAGGTATGGGAGTGTGATCCATGGACCGCTCCTCTGTGTCATATATCCAGGACAGTGCGTCTGCCTTAGCATTCTGGGAACCTGGTCTGTAGGACAGGGTGAAAACAAAACGGGTAAAGAACATGGCCCACCTTGCCTGGCGAGGGTTCAGTCTCCTCGCCGCCCGGATGTACTCCAGATTGTGGTGGTCAGTCCAGATGAGAAAAGGGTGTTTAGCCCCCTCAAGCCAATGTCTCCACGCCTTCAGAGCCTTGAAAACAGCCAACAGCTCCCGTTCCTCCACATCATAGTTTCGCTCCGCCGGGCTGAGCATCTTCAAAAAGAAAGCACAGGGGCTGAGCTTTGGTGGCGTGCCCGAGTGCTGAGAAAGCTTGGCTCCTATCCCAGCCTCGGACGCGTCCACCTCCACTATGAACGCCAAAGAGGGATCCGGATGAGCCAACACGGGAGCCGAGGTAATCAGAGCCTTCAGGTGACCAAAAGCCCTGTCCACCTCAGCCGACCACTGCAGCCGCACCGGTCCCCCCTTCAGCAGTGAGGTAATGGAAGCTGCTACCTGACCAAAACCCCGGATAAACCTCCGGTAGTAGTTGGCAAACCCTAGAAACCGCTGCACCACCTTAACCGTGGTGGGAGTCGGCCAATTACGCACGACTGAAATGCGGTCACTCTCCATCTCCACCTCTGACGTGGAAATGCGGTACCCTAGGAAGGAGACGGACTGTTGGAAGAACAGACATTTCTCAGCCTTGACGTACAGGTCATGCACCAACAGTCGACCAAGCACCCTGCGCACCAGGGACACATGCTCGGCGCGTGTAGCGGAGTATATCAGAATGTTGTCGATATACACCACTGCACTCTGCCCGTGCAGGTCCCGGAAAATATCATCAACAAAGGCCTGGAAGACTGATGGAGCATTCATCAACCCGTACGGCATGACGAGGTACTCATAGTGCCCTGAGGTGGTACTAAATGCCGTCTTTCACTCGTCCCCCTCCTGGATACGCACCAGGTTGTAAGCGCTCCTGAGATCCAATTTTGTGAAGAAGCGCGCCCCGTGCATTGACTCGACCGCACTGACGATGACAGGCAGCGGGTAGCTGTACCTCCCAGTGATCTGATTGATACCTCGATAGTCAATACACGGGCGCAGACCTCCATCCTTCTTCTTCACCAAAAAGAAACTCGAGGAGGCAGGTAAATTGGAGGGCCGAATGTATCCCTGCCCCAGGGATTCAGAGACATATGTTTCCATAGCCGCCATCTCCTCCTGTGACAGAGGATACATGTGACTCCTGGGAAGTGCTGCGTCTACCAGGAGATTTATCGCACAATCCCCCCGTCGATGGGGTGGTAATTGAGTCACCTTCTTCTTATAGAAGGTGAGAGCCAAATCGGCATATTCTAAGGGGATGCGCACGGTGGAGACCTGGTCTGGACTTTCCACCATAGTCGCACCGATGGAAACCCCTACACACCTCCCTGAGCACTCTTGTGACCACCCCTTGAGAGCCTTCTGTTGCCACGAAATAGTGGGATCATGACAGGCCAACCAGGGTAGGCCCAGCACCACGGGAAACGCAGGGGAATCAATAAGGAAGAGACTGATTCTCTCCTTGTGACCCTTCTGCGTAACCATGCTTAGTGGAGCGGTGGCCTCCCTAATCAGCCCTGACCCTAATGGTCGACTATCTAGGGCGTGCATAGGGAAGGGCATATCCACAGGAACAATGGGAATCCCTAAACTATGGGCAAATGAACGGTCAATAAAATCCCAGCTGCGCCTGAATCTACGAGCGCCTTATGCTGGGAATGCGGGGAAAACTCAGGAAAAGTAACATACAAAAACATGTGTGCAACAGATGGCTCTGGGTGAGAATGGTGCCGGCTCACCTGGGGTGACACCAGAGTGCCCTGCATGCTGCCTTGATCCCCAGAGGAACCAACCCGGCATGGACCGGCAGTGTGACCTCTGTGGCCACAGATGGTGCACGAGACGGAACCTCCTCCGGTCTCCCTGAGCGCAGCACCTCCCAGCTCCATGGGCATCGGTGCGGTGGTGCTGGGGGATGGAACCGACACACCCCGCTCTGGACATCCGCGGGTAGCCAGCAGGTTATCCAGCAGAATGGACAGGTCCACCAGCTGGTCAAAGGTGAGGGTGGTGTCCCTGCAGGCCAACCCCCGACGGACGTCCTCGCGCAAACTGCAGCGATAGTGGTCGATCAGGGCCCTGTCGTTCCACCCCGCGCCGGCGGCCAGGGTCCGAAAGTCCATTGCGAACTCCTGCTTCGCTCCTCGTCCCCTGCCTCAGATGGAAGAGACATTCACCCGCTGCCCTACCCCTCGGGCGGGTGGTCGAAGACCAGTCAGAGAGCACAAACACTTTACAACAAACAATTTCACACACAGACATGGGGGGAACAGAGGGTTAAATACACGACAAGTAATGAGGGAATGTAAACCAGGTGTGTGGGAAAACAAGACAAAACAAATGGAAAATGAAAGGTGGCTCGTCGATGGCTAGAAGACCGGTGACATCGACTGCCGAACGCCGCCCGAACAAGGAGAGGAACCGACTTCGGCGGAAGTCATGACAGTCTAGAGGCAACTCAATTCTTCTTTTTAATTGCCTAGTTTGCTTTTAATACCAGAGTTAGGATAGCTTCTCCTAGCTAATTAGCTACATCTCTCAGGATGTGATGGTGGCTAGAAATGGCTAGAAACACTTTTGATATTTTAGGGAGGCAGTTGACACAGTCTAGTGTTCCAAACCTTGTTGCCAACTTTTCAGTTTGATATGTTCTGTGTAAACAAAGGATTGTCCTTTGATTTGTTTTATTATGCCTATCCCTATTCATTTCTATGTACAGATGACTAAGCATTGCAAATGTATCCAATCTATAATATCAGGCTGTACAAAAATATGAATCAAATAGAACATTAACAGTACAATTGTTCTGTATGGTCCAAGACAGTCACTACTGTACCTGAAAGATGGTTCACAGCCATTTTCCCCAGGCAAGCAGAAATGTGAGCAGGTCGTCTTGAAGTAGGCTTATGTCCGGTGACATGGTATATGATTGACACATTGGTGCAGTTCACCCCTTACCCTGAGACATTGTAGACTCCTATGATGCCATGTTTAAGAGCAAATTCACATCTAACACTATACAACCTAACACCACGCGCTGTATAATGCTGTACAATATTCATGAAATGCTTTTATTACAGCTTGAGAAGCTACAATTCCTGGGCTTTAGGCCAGTGTTGCTACTAAAAAAGCAGAATGCCAGGACAGTGGAGGTGTGAAACGATGACCCCAAGAGCAACCTTGGTATAGTCCTCCAAAGTTAGCCTTAAAAAATGCAGGGCATTGTCGAAATTGTGGTAGAAAGTAAGATTACCTTATTTTACTTGGCTTAATTGGGGGGGAAACATTCTGTTTTCGGTAGATTGAAATGAGGTACATTGAGCGTGCAGACTTAACCAGAGCAATACCCAGTTAAAATGTCTAATTAACCCAGAGGAGGCACACATGTAAAGCCACAGTTTTCAGTATTAATTTATGGTAAACTGAGGGATAAGGTTGGAGAAATGTAAGCACACTCAAAATCATAGACAGAGCTGTGGATGCACGGATGGGCAGTCGATAATAGTTTTAAACACATTTAAAGCTGTACATTGCTTTCAAACAAACATAAACAATGCACTAATACAGGCTTAGTTCTTGGTACCAAACTTGCATACAAGTTGGAGTTACCTTTGCAGTTAAAGTTCCCTGTGAAATGCAAGAATGGAATTGTAGATGGAAGAGGAAAAAGGTTATTGATAATAGCTACAAAGTTGAAATATGTCTTAAATCATGCCATGTGTTGATGAAATTAGTAACCAGTGTAGTGGCTGACCTTCCTGATATCCACTCTAGCACAGGTGGGATTGTTAAGAAAATCATAGCAATATCATAGTTTCATAGTCTTAACGTGTGCACGGTGATCGTGGTAGAACTGTATGCCCTCCATACCTGTGCATACCTAATTCCTGGTCACACGTGTACTTAGACCTGTGACCAGTGACCCATGACTCAACATATAGTGAGTGAAATATAGGAAAATTGTCTTAGACACAATATACACAGACATACACATTATTTTGGTGGAGTTTTTTGCTAAGTTCTCCGTATTGTACATTGCTCTCCGTTCTGTTTTTCTGTTTTTTGTATGGTCATTAGCAGGGTATACATGATGCCAATTTTAGCTTCAAGACACAGGCAATTTGAAAAAACGAAATAATAGATTGTGCTGATTGATTGGTATATTGAACCATATCGCTCGCCGTAGTTTAAAAACTCAGTGTGGATAGTTTTAAAACAATGACATTTCGGGATTCTGGCATCTTTATGCACCTTCACCATTGTATCTCAGTTTATACATTGATTCATTTCTATGTTTTTTTCTTTGCAGTAGTGGTGGCGACTACAGTAGTAATGGTAGTAGTAATACTAGGGTTAAATATGTTAGATTTACAGTGTTCTTTCTTTCAGCAACTACAGCCACAACAATAAATCATTTTATTGCAACGCTGGTGTAAGCCAGGTAAGTCATTACTGTTGCCATTATTTGTTCTTATTATCATATATCCAAATGAAATGGAGTTGACCCTTTTGACACTATCATGCTGACTGACTCAGTCTCCAACCATACTAAAAACAAATATTCATTAGTGAAGTCACCACAATGAATTCTCATTTTATAATAATTTTTAATTAAGGCAATCATTACAGCTCATGCTTCCTGCATATAACTGTAATTGTCATTCCAAGATGGCATAGCAGTCAGACGTCCTTTTGTCCTCGTCTTGTTTCGTGTTCCCGTTATATTACCTGCGTCAAAAAATAAGGAAAACTTAAACACACAATGTAACCCAAGTCAATCACACTTCTGTGAAATCAAACTGTCCACTTAGGAAGCAACACTGATGACAATAAATTTCACATGCTGTTGTGCAAATGGATAGACAACAGGTGGAAATTATAGGCAATTAGCAAGACACCCCAATAAAAGGAGTGGTTCTGCAGGTGGTGACCACAGACCACTTCTCAGTTCTATGCTTCCTGGCTGATGTTGTTTTGGTCACTTTTGAATGCTGGGTGCTTTTCACTCTAGTGGTAGCATGAGACGGAGTCTACAACCCACACAAGTGGCTCAGGTAGTGCAGCTCATCCAGGATGGCATCAATGCGAGCTGTGCAAGAAGGTTTGCTGTGTCTGTCAGCGTAGTGTCCAGAGCATGGAGCGCTATCAGGGAGACAGGCCAGTACATCAGGAGAACGTGGAGGAGGCCGTAGAGGGCAACACCAGCAGCAGGACCGCTACCTCCGCCTTTGTGCAAGGAGGAGCACTGCCAGAGCCCTGCAAAATGACCCAGCAGGCCACAAATGTGCATGTGTCTGCTCAAACGGTCAGAAACAGACTCCATGAGGGTGGTATGAGGGCGCCGACGTCCACAGGTGGGGGTTGTGCTTACAGCCCCACACCGTGCAGGACGTTTGGATTTGCCAGAGAACACCAAGATTGGCAATTTCGTCACTGGCGCCCTGTGCTCTTCACAGATGAAAGCAGGTTCACACTGAGCACATGTGACAGTCGTGACAGGTCTGGAGACGCCGTGGAGAACGTTCTGCTGCCTGCAACATCCTCCAGCATGACCGGTTTGGCGCGTGGGTCAGTCATGGTTGGGGTGGCATTTCTTTGGGGCCGCACAGCCCTCCATGTGTTCGCCAGAGGTAGCCTGACTGCCATTAGGTACCGAGATGAGATCCTCAGACCCCTTGTGAGACCATATCCTGGTGCGGTTGGCCCTGGGTTCCTCCAATGCAAGACAATGCTGAACTCATGTGGCTGGAGTGGTGTCAGCAGTTCCTGCAAGAGGAAGGCATTGATGCTGTGGACTGGCCCGCCCGTTTCCCAGACCTGAATCCAATTGAGCACATCTGGGACATCATGTCTCGCTCTATCCACCAACGCCACGTTGCACCACAGACTGTCCAGGGTTGGCGGATGCTTTAGTCCAGGTCTGGGAGGAGATCCCTCAAGGAGACCATCCGCCACCTCATCAGGGATGCCCAGGCGTTGTAGGAGGTCATACAGGCACGTGGAGGCCACACACCACTATCAGCCTCATTTGACTTGTTTTAAGGGCTTACATCAAAGTGTGGATCAGCCTTGTAGTGTGGTTTTCCACTTTAATTTTGAGTGTGACTCCAAATCCCAGACCTCCATGGGTTGATAAATTGATTTCCATTGATCATTTTTGTTGTGATTTTTGTTGTCAGCACATTCAACTTGTAAAGAAAAAGTATTTATAAGAATATTTCATTCATCAGATCTAGGATGTGTTTTTTAGTGTTCCCTTAATTTTTTTGAGCAGTGTATATTAAATGTTGTGTTATTTTATAAATCTCTCATTGTTCCCATCTTTGCTTGTGGTGGCAATAATTTGTACATTGGCTCTATTTGGCTTCAGTATGCACTGTTTTCACCTTCTGAGTCGTCTAAAGAACCCACTCCGGTCTCCCCCCTCTCCCTCTCTCGGTCTCGGTTTAATTAACTCGGTCTCCCCCTCTCCTTCTGGTCTCGGTCTTAATTAACTCGGTCTCCCCCCTCTCTCTCTGGTCTCGGTCTTCAATTAACTCGGTCTCCCCCTCTCCTCTCTGTCTCCGGTCTTAATTAACTCGGTCTCCCCCTCTCCTCTCTGGTCTCGTCTTAATTAACTCGGTCTCCCCCCTCTCCTCTCTGGTCTTCGGTCTTCAATTAACTCGGTCTCCCCCTCTTCTCTCTGGTCTTGGTCTTAATTAACTCGGTCTCCCCCTCTCCTTCTCTTGGTTTGTTTCTTAATTAACCTCGGTCTCCCCCCTCTCTCTCTGGTCTTGGTCTTAATTAACTCGGTCTCCCCTCTCCTCTCTGGTCTTGGTCTTAATTAACTCGGTCTCCCCCTCCTCCTCTCTGGTCTTGGTCTTAATTAACTCGGTCTCCCCCCCCTCTCCTCTCTGGTCTTGGGCTTAATTAACTCGGTCTCCCCCCTCTCCTCTCTGCGTTGGTCTTAATTAACTCGGTCTCCCCCCTCTCCTTCTGGTCTTGTCTTAATTAACTCGGGTCTCCCCCTCTCCTCTCTGGTCTTGTCTTATTAACCCGGTCTCCCCCCTCTCCTCTCTGGTCTTGGTCTTAATTAACTCGGGTCTCCCCCCCTCTCCTCTCTGGTCTTGGTCTTGACTTTGACTCGATTCGCCCCGGTCTTGGTCTTGAATCGGTCTCGCTTTAGGTGGTCTCGAACTCTACACTGCTAGACACTACCCAGATCTCAGAAATTATTTTATAGGCCTACAGAAAATATGGTGAACATTCCAATCAGAAGGCAAGTTGTTTGTTGTTTTGAAGTTTGTTGTTTTGAAAGTGTATTGGAAATGTCATAGTAGCTAGCTAACATTTTAGTTTGGATGTCGCGAGGCAGTTGGCATCAGATGCCAGTGATCCTGCCAACCAAGGACGGGTCTGAGAAGCTACTTGGGGTTGCAGCTAGCCTAGCTAGTTACGCTGCTAGCTACCATGACAAAGACCAAAGCCGGCAAGAGTACTATTGAGGACAGTGGTGTGTCTCTATCACACGTAAAGGATCTTTTAAACAAACAAAAAGAGTTCTACAAGCAGTTGTTACAACAACAACAAAATAGCTTCAAGTGYTTTGTCCAAACACTGGTGGATTAAACCAATAAAATAATGTCCAATCCTGACCAGAGAGGTCCAGGACCTGAAGAACAGCTTACAGTTCTCCCAGGGTCAGCTCGGTGAGTTGAAACAGGAGAACGTCAAGATAACAACAATCTGTAAGTAACTGACAGTAGATAGAAGTTCTGTGTGTGAATCCATGATAACAATCAGATAAATCAGACTCGAGGGACAATCAAGGCGGAACAAAATGGTCGTGGAAAGAATTGCAGAATCTCCACATGAGACCTGGACAGAGTCTGAGGACAAAGTGAGGGAAATGATCTCCGTGAAATTGAAGACGGACCACAAGAAGATTGAGGTGGAGTGCACCCACAGGACTTGAAAACCCACTACCGGCCCAGGTGACAGGCCCAGGCTGATAGTGGTTAAGTTCCCGAGGTTCAAGTACTAGGTAGGTGTTTTGGAAAGAGCCAAAAACTTGAGAGGAACATATATCTTCCTCAACGAGGACTATCCTGAAGCTGTGCGCCAGAAGAGGAAAGAACTGATCCAAGCCATGAAAAAGCTGCCAGACTGCGTGTGGACGTTGCTTACATCCGTTATGACAGGCTCATTGTCCACCCTCCCTCCCAGAAGCCTGGAGAGGATGAGAGAGCCAAGCCTATGGGTTCGTAGCTTCAAACACACACACACACACACACACACCAATTGATTGCTTTGTTTGCTCTTTTCAGTATTATGTCTTTCTCTGATACTCTACTCAGGAAAGGGCTGAAAATTGCACATGTTAATATATGTAGCCTTAGAAATAAGGTTCATTAAATCAATAACTTGCTATAATCAGATAACATTCATATATTAGCCATTTCTGAGACTCACTTAGATAATTAATTTGGTGATAGAGCAGTAGAAATACAAGGATATAACATATATAGAAGATACAGAAACTTATGGGGGAGGTGTTGCTGCATACATTCAGAGCCATATCCTTGTAATGCTTAGAGAAGATCTTATGTCAAGTGTTACTGAAGTGTTGTGGTTGCAGGTTCACTTGGCACATCTAAAGCCTTTGCTTTTGGGGTGTTGCTATAGGCCACCAAGTGCGAACAGTCAGTATCTAAATAATATGTGTGAAATGCTTGATAGTGTATGTGATGTAAACAGAGAAGTCTACTTTCTTGGAGCCCTGAACATTGGCTGGTTTTCATCAAGCTGTCCGCTCAGGAGGAAGCTTCTTACTGTAACCAGTGCCTGTAATCTGATTCAGATTATTAATCAACCTACCAGGGTGTTTACAAACACTACAGGAACAAGATCATCCACATGTATCGATCACATTTTTACTAATACTGTGGAACTTTGTTCTGAAGCTTAATTCGTACCCATTGGATGCAGTGATCAAAATATAGTGGCTACATCCAGGAAAGGCAAAGTTCCAAGAGCTGGACCTAAAATAGCATATAAGAGATCATACAAAAGATTTTGCTGTGACTCTTATGTGGATGATGTTAAAAATATTTGTTATCTGATGAAATTAATGAGGAGCATCCAGATGCTGCACTTGATGAAATTGCTTCTTCCAATTATTGACAAACATGCACCTGGTTAAGAAACTGACTGTTAGAACTGTTAAGGCTCCATGGATTGATGAGGAATTGAATAACTGTATGGTTGAAAGAGATGGGGCAAAAGGAGTGGCTAATAAGTCTGGCTGCACATCTGACTGGCTGTCTTACTGCAAATTGAGAAATTATGTGACTAAACTCAAAAAAAGAAGAAGAAACTGTATTATGAAGCCAAGATCAATGATATAAAGAATGATGGGAAAAACTTTGGAGTACTTTAAATTAAATTATGGGCAGAAAGACAAATTCAACGCCATCTTTCATTGAATCAGATGGCTTATTTATCACAAAACCGTTTGATGTTGCCAATTATATTAATGATTACTTCATTGGCAAAGTGGGCAAACTTAGGCAGGAAATGCCAACAACGAACAGTGAGCCACCTCACGGCACAACGCCTCTCCCCTATCTGACCTAGATAGCCTTTTTTTTAAATGTATGTAGTTCTGTCCTTGAGCTGTTCTTGTTTATTTATGTTCTGTATTATGTCATGTTTCATGTTTGTGTGGACCCCAGGAAGAGTAGCTGCTGCTTTTGCAACAGCTAATGGGGATCCTAATAAAATACCAAATACCAAATATATCAATGCAGCCATTTCATATGAAGGGTTGTTTCTTGACAGGGCCTGTGGGTCTGTGATGGAGCATGGAAACCTCTGTATGGGTGCAGAAAAAATACTCTAGGAGACTCATTAAACCAGTTGTGAAATGTGATGTCTTACCATGTCTGTTCTTCCTCCCAGACATGGACCCACCCCTGAGCCCTGTAAGAAATGACAGCACTCTGAGAGCTGGGACCAGTCCAGATTCCAATTACAGGTCATGATTTAGAACATTACTCTATTCTATCTAGAACTGTAGGGTAAACTGTGCCATTGTCTTGCATTACAACCACAACATTAT
Source organism: Salvelinus sp. IW2-2015 (assembly GCF_002910315.2). Classification (NCBI taxonomy): domain Eukaryota; kingdom Metazoa; phylum Chordata; class Actinopteri; order Salmoniformes; family Salmonidae; genus Salvelinus; species Salvelinus sp. IW2-2015. The sequence continues at coordinate 10,295,168 of NC_036857.1, read as the reverse complement.
CTTGTCAGTGCCACTCTGATATATAGCACAAGGTGAAAGTATTTTAAAACACATATAGTCGATGTCAAATTTAGCATCATACACAAATCCACATAAAAATCTTTCAGTTTAAGCTAGAGATATCTGACACGTCCAGAAATTCTGTCTTCTCACAAAATAGTCTGTAGTGTCCGAACGGTTTGGCCTACACAATAATATCACACTAATAACAACCTTTTGTGCAAATTTAAATGGCAGTTGTTTTGCTCTAAGATGCCCACAGGCCTCAAAACTCGTCTGAAGGCCCCCTCTGGTGCCAGTTGAAAAAATGTATGTAAGTACAGTATATACTGTATATCGTCTGTTTAGTGGGGAACAAAAGGSGTTAAATGCATGTCAAAAAAATAAAAATGTGTTCTGATCTTTCTTATATCTCTCACATATAGGATATACACTTCAGAACAAACTTCCTTTAGATTTTTGGGGGACTATGTGTTGTTCCATGTAGGGAGTTTGTTTGTTTGGGCTAATAGCAGTAAGGTCAAAATAATTTGACAGGGTTTAAATGTATGGGTTAAATACCAAACACTGAGCATTGGGAGGTCTATGTGACTGGCAATGACATCTAACAACTATTATAAACTTGACTAAATGACCTGAACTTAGTTTCAGATCATGTTACAGACCAAATGCAAGCGTATGAAAACTGTACAGGGCATCCAATCAAGTTGAAAGTAACACTTTACTTGGATAGTCCATCTGTACATCATCTACAGACTATCAGTAACATTTCAAYTAACTATCTGCTAATCCTAACCCTAGCTCTAACCCTAACCCTAACCTTAACCCTTATGCTAACCTTAACTCTTATCATAACCCTAACCTTAACCCTTATACTAAACCTACCCCTAACCATAACTTTAGCAAGCAGCTGCTTATCAACAGATAGTTTGTTGATAGTATGACAATCTGTAGTGCATCTACAGATGGAAGATCCAGACTATCCAAATAAAGTGTGACTAAGTTGAATAGTGCCCAGGTTTCATCAGAATAGTTTGTTTACAGTGCACACAGTAAACATAATTCTAAAGTAACCTAACCGATCCTTCTCCTCACTCCCCAACCCTTACTATTTCTTAATTTAAGGTTTGCATGGCTTTTTATGGCTTTTTATAAGTATCAGAATAGAGTTATGTTCCAACGGGTATTTTCTGTACAGTACGTAAAACAATGATACGCTTTGTGTCCTGGGGATGTTGGCTAGAGTGAAGGCTAGAGATGTTTTAGCTGAGGTTATTCCCAGAAGTGAAAAGGTATGGATTTGACTTCAATGGTATATTTTTGTTTTTATTCAGGCCTACTGTGAACAGTACAGGGACTGAGTAAACCTGTTCTTCTTCTTAGTGTATTGATAGTGTGGGAATCACTGAATTAATCCAAATGCTACGTATCAAGTATACTTTGTAGTCAATGAGGCAAAGAGTCATTTGTTGAGAGGTACTTAATGACAAACTCCTCCCTTCTAAATTACCCGAGATTCACACCCAGATGTCACGCTATCTATAATTTCTCATTAGGTAAAAGTACCTGGATTAACCTTCAGTTTAAATCCTGTTCTCATTTCAGCTCCAAACTTTCCACTAGCGCCCCCGGGCTTAAAACAACTTGCCTGTGACTAACTTTTCTATTTTCCACCCAACCTCAACTCCAGGAAGAGACTCCTGATGTTGGAAATCAGACTGAAAACTGGTTGGTCCTCATCTTGGCTCTGTTTTTTGTGTGTGATTCCCAGACTGTGACGTGGAGGTCATTAAAATGATTTGTGATCACAAATKAACATAGAGGTATATAGAACAATAATTCAAGTCTCAAATTGTTATTATATGCTCACAGCACCGTGTCAGAAGGAGACCCACAACATTTTTTCTAGTAGAGAGCTTGATGAACACACACACACGAACATGTATGGCACTCAAAAAAAAACAATTTATTTATTTATTTCTAATGTAATTTATTTGTTTCGCAATTGTATTCATTTTATTCTTTATCTTGACTGGGAGCTCATAGAGAGAGGGAAATTATACACATAACCATGTTTTCCACTGTCAAAAGACGACCATTATAAAACCAGAAAGCACATGCACACTCACAAACACAGTCACATTCAAGGTACTCTGATGAGAGGAGTACAACCAGACAACATGAGGCTGCTCTCTACTGTTCTCTTGCAATGAACACACACATACATGCATGCGCACCCCCACCCCCACCCCCCCCCCCCACCCCCCACCTACATACACAGAAACCATTCCAGCTTGTTGATATACTCTAACACAACTGGCATAAACCACTTTGTGTGCCAAGTTTCTACAGTGTCTACATATCCAACCCTCAACGTTCAGCTCAATAGGAGGCTACAGGAAGGAAAGACGCCCTGTTTGTCCTCACAAGACTTGCTTCATGGATAGATAGGCATACAATTTTATCTGAAGTGCCAGGGAAAACACTGGAAATTATACACTTCATAGCAGATGATCAGAACTGTACAGAACATACAGTACATTTACAATGTGGCATGCATTTCATGGTACTCAAATGAGATGAGTATAACCAGACAACATGAGGCTGGGGACTGTGTGGCTCACTCCTGCTCTCTACCTTTCTTTTACAGTTAAAACATCAGTATGTACTGAATTAAAACGGTGGGAAATCTTACCTTGTCATGGCAGGTGTGGGTGCAGGATTTTGCTCCAACCAAGCAGAAATAAAAGTCTGAGTAAGGTTACGCCTCCCTAGTCTAGTAGCTAGTGTCGTGAATTTCCTGTAACTGTTTGATATTGTCTGAATGAGACCAAGGTCTTTACCAATACCAAGGTGTTGTCCTGGTGAGACATTGCCTTAACTCATTCTGACATAGGGGAATGCCACACAGGGATGATTGTACTTCTAAATACCAATCTGAAATCTTTCTGACCCTCTTAAAGGGGCAAGCTGAGGTATGGGGCTGGAGAAATTGTTTACATTTACTTTGTTTACAAAGTAAAACAAGCTTACATTTTGGGTTCTGACGGGGTACGAGAGTTGAGCTAAGCTCATGAGGCATTTATAAGTTCTTCAAGAATCAATGGGTACATGTCATTAACTTATAAGTAAAAAAATGTATGTAGCTACTGTAGATAACTGACTTAAAGATTTTAAATGGCCGTGATCAAGGTGTCCTGAGCTGGAGGGAATAGCAATGGCAGAAACCAAAGAAGAAAATCCAGTATGCTAATGTAGACTAGTGCATGTGTGTGTGTGTGAGTTGACTGTGTTATGTTACTACATGTTGGATCCTCTGTCAACTGTCACATAAAGGGAGGTAAATACCTTGACTGAGAACAAATGAAACCAAACCGCTTGAGACTTCCACTACTAACTGTTCCAAATGATGCAGCAAAGAGTCATGTTAGAATGCAGTGTTTATATAGCAGCATTAATGAATGAATAGGATTGGATCTAGAATGTAGTCTCACTAAAGTAGTTGTCCACAGGTTCTTATGTGAGACAGACATCTATCTGGACATTCCTTCCTCAAACAATGATATTCTGTGTATGATAAATATGCAGAGCACAATAATGTCACCTTGATAATGGTTGAACACAATACACGTATATTGCTCTGAAGCAACAGAAGAAAAAACTGTGAAAACTGAGTGTTCCTTATAATAGTGCTAAGTAGAAACAATGAGGAGTCATCAATAAGTAGTTTCATAGTTACGCAGAGAATCAATTCCCACTGGGCAAAAACTGGTTACATCAACGTTGTTTCCACGTCATTTCAACTAAAAAATGCAATCTGATGACATTGAATCAAATGTGGAAAACTGATTGGATTTGAAAAAAGTCTTCAACGTAAGGGAATTTAGTCTTTCTTTCACCCAACTTTGAACCTAAATCACATGACATGTTGACATTTTTTGTTTATTTCATGTTGAATTCACATTAGTTGACATTTCAACCAAATGTAAATAAACATTTGACGTTTAAATGGTGTCTGTGCCCAGTGGGTTGACCCATAACAACACACCAAAGAATAACAAGGGTTGTCCATGCTAGGGGTTTCCCACAAGGAATTCCAGGGGCGTCCGCACAGTAACATGTAAAGAGGAAGTGATGGTACTGTATATGTATGGATCTCCGAGTTAGTCTGTTTACCCTCTCCTTGTTGTCATTGACAACAGTCAGAACAGCTGAGTGGCTTGTGTCTCTATGACAACGGAGCGGACAGGCCTCACTTCTCTTCATCTTCTTCCTCTGCCTCTTCATCTTTTGTTCGAGGCACGGAGGTCAGCAACAGGGTGTCTGCGTGCACCTCCTCGTTATCTGATTGGACCACATGGGTGTCGGTCCCTCCCCCGCTGGTGTCACTGGAACCGGAAGAGGTGGATGACATGCGAGATTTTGACCCCCGGCGAATGTCGCAAGTTGGCACACGCTCCCTGTAGACAACTACTTTACTCTCATCTTCCTCCTCTTCCTCTTCATCATCTACCTCTGGTGTGGGCCAGAGGAGCAGGCAGAAGACATGAGTAGAAAATAATAGGAAAAGGAACAAACATCATGACACTGAGGTTCAAGGCATAGAAAGGATTGTAATTACCACTGAAAGGAATTTGTATCAACCCCGACAGTCTTTGTTGGGATCATTTTGAAATGTCACTTACAGTTACCATCCTTTCACAGTACCTCACCATTTTCTCAGTGTTGTGTAAACAACAGGATGTCGTCAGTCGCACTGCCATAACATTTGAGATGGAAGTCTTATGTTCTGTTGATACCGTCTCTATTGTTAAATCAAATGCAATAACAGACTGATGAAAACATGGTAACACTTTATTTGGATAGTCCATCTGTAGATGTTCTACAGACTATCAGTAACATTTCAAGTAACTATTGTGGTATCCCAGGAGGTCTACCCCGGGGGATGGTAATAGAGTGGAGGTATGTGAGGCGACGTTGGCTCCCTCTGCTGGGAATACAGCAGCTGGGCACCCCGACACGGACAGCTCCAAGTGGAGGTAATTAGGAGAAAATATTAATGAAAGTAATATTGGCTCTAATAGAGAAATAATGAGGTCTTTGTCTTCAGTATGTCAATGGTGTCTAACAAATTAAGCTGTTCCTTTCATACTGAGTTATTGATATATAAAACAAACCGAAAGGTTTGCACCGATTTCCTCCCTGAGAGTCTCTCGATACACCTGATCCCTCTCTATCACCACAGTGATCTGATGCCAGGGTAAATCCAGGGTAAACAAAACTGCTTCTGAAAATAGAATCCCTATTTTCCATACGTCAGTTTGCATGAAAGAGAAACACAGCAACCTTTTCTGGGTGGTGCAGACATTTCACACACACATAATACAAAAGCAGTTTCAATCTCTTGTGTCATACTTCTAGCTTTAGTTTTACATCTTAAATGTGATACTGCACCAATCAGATTGTGAAGTCTCTGTGGGTGAAGGTAAAGCAGAAAAGAGAGTTTTGTAAGAGGACAGGGGTGAGTTGATAAACCTGTAGGGTCACAATGACAGGAGCAGGAAAACCAGAGAGATAATAAGGTTCCAGTCTAGAACAGCTACACTCTACCAAAGAACCACTAGACTAGAACCACTAGACCACCGCTAAAACCCCCAATAGAACCACCACTACAACAACTAGAACCACCACTGGAAGCACTAGAACTACCACTACAACCACTAGAACCACCACCAGAACAATCACTAGAACCACCACTAGAACCATCACTAGAACCACTAGAACCACCACTATAACTACTATAACTACCACTAGAACCACTAGAACAACCCCCGGAACTACTAGAACCACCACTAGTACCACGAATAGAACCACTAGAACTACCACTAGAACCACCAGACCTACCACTAGAATCACCACTAGAACCACCAGAACTACCACTAGAACCACTAGAACCACCACTAGAACTACAAGAACTACAACTAGAACTACTAGAACAACCACTAGAACTACCACTAGAACCACTAGAACTACCACTAGAACCACTAGAACACCACTATGAACAATAGAACACACTACACACATATAGAACATAGAACACACTAGAACCACACCTAGAACCATAGAGCACCACTAGAACCACTAGAACTACCACTAGAACCACTAGAACCACCACAGAACACCACTAGAATCACTAGAATCACCACTAGAAGCCCCATAGAACACTAGAACTAACTAGAATAGAACCACCACTAGAACCACCAGCACCACCACTAGAACCACTAGAACTACCACTAGAATTCCTGGAAACTGAACCATAGAACCTACACTAGAACCACTAGAACTACCACTAGAACACTAGAACTACCACAGAACCACCACTAGAACCACTAGAACCACACTAGAACTACCACTGGAACCACTATAACTACCACTAGAACCACTATAACACCACTATAACCACCAGAACTACCACTAGAACCACTAGAACCACCACTGGAATCACTAGAACAACACTAGAATCTCCACTAAGAATCACCACTAGAACCACCACTATAACCACTAGAACTACACTAGAACCACTAGAACACTAGAAACAGCATAGAACCACTAGAACCACCACATATAACCACCAGACTACCACTAGAACCACCACTGGAACCACTAGAACCACCACTAGAATCACCACTAGAACAACTAGAACCACTGGAACCACGCTAGAACACCACTAGAACCACAACTAGAACACACTAGAACCACACTAGAACCACGAACACTAGAACTACCACTAGAACATAGAACCACACTATCCCACTTAGAAACCACTAGAAGCACCACTAGAACCACTAGAACAACTAGAACCACCTGGAAGCACTAGAACTACCACTGAGGAATCTCCACTAGAACAACCACTAGAATCTCCACTAGAACAACCACTAGAATCTCCACTGGAACCACTAGAACCACTAGAACCACCACTAGAACCACGAGAACTACCACTAGAACCACGAGAACTACCACTAGAACCACTAGAACCACCACTAGAACCACCACTAGAACCACCACTAGATCCACACTAGAAACACTAGAACCACCACTAGAACCACCACTGGAACCACTAGAACCACCACTGGATTCCACCACTAGAACTACTAGGCCTTTGCACTCAAGTACACAACAGCTCTACATTCTAGTTCAGAAGAGACTGGTCATTGTTGGAAGAGTGCAACCATCCTCCTCTATCAGAATTTTTTTAAACAATTTTTATAAGAAGCATGAAACTTGAAAACATGTATACTTATTTGATATACTAAATATCTTAAAATGTCTAACTGTAAGTCGCTCTGTAAAAGAGCTTCTACTAAGTGACTAAAATGTGAATGCATATGTCACAAAAAAAACGTTTTTGCAAGGTAGTCTCAACAGCACCCCATATACTGGAGGAGGGCAATGTTTGTCCTCTAGCTCCATTGACTCCAGTCCAAACCCAGGGAGAATGAACAGGTAACCAATCAGATCTCATGCAGTAGAAAGTACTTTTTTCTTTCCCATCCAATCAAATGATTGAATAATCTCACGTGCTGTAGCCCACATGCGTGATTCAGAAGATCAATATAGGGAGAGAGATTTTTAATTAAGAGAAGAATGCATAGAAATTTTCAAGTCTTTCAAGTTAGCTAAGCATACTATAGCTAGCATGTTTCACAATGGAGTTATTAATTTCAAAAAGGTAAGACTGTGTTTTTAATTGTGCTGCTACTGTGCATACATGAGCTTGTTAGCTTGCTACTAGCTAGCTCTCGTCGATGGCGTAACTTAGGGCTTGCTGATTGATGCCAGACATAAACAATGCACATTGGTGCTGCAATGTTATAGCAAGCGCAGGGAAATTACTAACAGCTTGATGAAAAATATGGTATTTTTTTCCCAAAAAATGTCCTCGATCCTCCTCAAATTCTAAGTATAAAGTCACTACTGCTTTTGTTCCTTTTTATAATGACTTGATTTCCACTCTAGAATGGCTAATTGTACATTCCACTCTAGAAAGAAAATCTCTCCACATTTAAACCTTATTTTAAGAAACGAAGTGACCAATTGTTATGTGCCCCCTCCCCTAAAAGCACACCTGGTAAGTATGTTATTTATGGGGCCAGGATGGTGGCATAATTACCTGGTAAAGGGGAGGCCAGTGGGCTGTTGTTGGCCCCAGAGTTGAGGAACACATCCAGAGCTTCCTGGTCAGAGATGTCCATGAGGTCCATCTGCTCCAGCATGTCCACGTTCACCTCCATAGAGGAGATACTGCCCATGGGAGCTGTATGGACAACACATCACACTCAGATACTGGCTGTATATTTACTACTTATCATTAAATCAATTATGTGCTGTTTGTTTGGACTGTAATGTGTGTTCTAATAAGTCCATAGATTACATAATAGAGGCTTATCCTTTGTGTACGTGTTTAACTATTCTTGTGGGGACCAGAAGTCCCCACAAGAATAGTAAAAGAACCAACATTTGACCAAATGGGACATTTTGTTGGTCCCCACAAGGTCAAATGCTATTTCTAAGGGGTTTAGGGTTAAGGTTATAATTAGGTTTAGGGTTAGGGTTAGGAACTAGGGTTAGTTTTATGGTTAGGGTTAGGTTTAGGGTTCAGGTTAGGTTTTTGGGTTAGAGTTAGGGGTTATGGAAAATAGGATTTTGAATGGGATTGAATTGTGTGTCCCCACAAGGTTAGCTGTACAAGACTGTGTGTGGGGGTGTGTGTGTGTGGTTGTGAGTGTGCGGGCGTGGGTGTGTAGGTGTGTGTGTGTATGTATTGAGCATCTCTCACGTTTCCTGCTGTCAATGTGCAGGTGAGCCGAGGACAGGAGGAAGTCCATATCGTGCTGATACACCTCCTCAAAAAAGCGCTGTCTCTCCCTCAGCTTCAGATGCTGGGTTGAGTCATTGTCCAACGCAATCTGAGAGTTGTCTGTCTCCACTAGCAATCAAAACATAACACATACAGCCCAAATGTCAATAAAACTCCTCAACAGGTACGTGTTGTATAGGTTGACGTTTACATTGTCAGGCCAAAACATCAACATTTTCAGCTTGGGACTACCTGGATGTATTGGATTGCATAGATATCAGTTTGAGAAAAACACTATAAAACCCATTTAAAACACGTGGGATATACTCAGGATGAGAAGACCAATAACAATGCATTTCTTTGAACATGTAATAAAACATGTGCTATCACAGACTGGAACATGTTCCGGGATTCTTCCGATGACATTGAGGAATACACCACATCAGTCACTGGCTTTATCAATAAGTGCATTGAGGACGTCGTCCCCACAGTGACTGTACGTACATACCCCAACCAGAAGCCATGGATTTACAGGCAACATTCGCACTGAGCTAAAGGGTAGAGCTGCCGCTTTCAAGGTGCGGGTCTCTAACCCGGAAGCTTACAAGAAATCCTGCTATGCCCTGCGACGAACCATCAAACAGGAAAAGCGTCAATACAGGGCTAAGATTGAATCATACTACACCGGCTCCGACGCTCGTCAGATGTGGCAGGGCTTGCAAACTATTACAGACTACAAAGGGAAGCACAGCCGCGAGCTGCTCAGTGACACGAGCCTACCAGACGAGCTAAATCACTTCTATGCTCGCTTTGAGGCAAGCAACACTGAGGCATGCATGAGAGCATCAGCTGTTCCGAACGACTGTGTGATCACGCTCTCCGTAGCCGACGTGAGTAAGACCTTTAAACAGGTCAACATACACAAGGCTGTGGGGCCAGACGGATTATCAGGATTATCATTGACTACAGCTCAGCGTTCAACACCATAGTAGCCTCAAAGCTCATCACTAAGCTAAGGAACCTGGGACTAAACACCTCCCTCTGCAACTGGATCCTGGACTTCCTGACGGGCCGCCCCCAGGTGGTGAGGGTAGGTAGCAACACATCTGCCACGCTGATCCTCAACACTTGAGCTCCCCAGGGGTGCGTGCTCAGGCCCCTCCTGTACTCACTGTTCACCCACGACTGCATGGCCAGGCACGACTCCAACACCATCATTAAGTTTGCAGACGACACAATAGTGGTAGGCCTGATCACTGACAACGACGAGACAGCTTATAGGGAGGAGGTCAGAGACCTGGCCGGGTCGTGCCAGAATAACAACCTCTCCCTCAACGTAACCAAGACTAAGGAGATGATTGTGGACTACAGGAAAAGGAGCACCGAGCACGCCCCCATTCTCATCGACGGAGCTGTAGTGGAGCAGGTTGAAAGCTTCAAGTTCCTTGGTGTCCACATCAACAACAAACTAGAATGGTCCAAACACACCAAGACAGTCGTGAAGAGGGCACGACAAAGTCTATTCCCCCTCAGGAAACTAAAAAGATTTGGCATGGGTCCTGAGATCCTCAAAAGGTTCTACAGCTGCAACATCGAGAGCATCCTGACCGGTTGCATCACTGCCTGGTACGGCAATTGCTCGGCCTCCGACCCCAAGGCACTTCAGAGGATAGTGCGTATGGCCCAATACATCACTGGGGCAAAGCTGCCTGCCATCCAGGACCTCTACACCAGGCGGTGCCAGAGGAAGGCCCTAAAAATTGTCAAAGACCCCAGCCACCCCAGTCATAGACTGTTCTCTCTACTACCGCATGGCAAGCGGTTACCGGAGAGCCAAGTCTAGGACAAAAATGCTTCTCAACAGTTTTTACCCCCAAGCCATAAGACTCCTGAACAGGTAAACCAAATAGTTACCCGGACTATTTGCATTGTGTGCCCCCCCCCCCCCGCCCCCCCCAACCCCTCTTTACGCTGCTGCTCTACTCTCTGTTTATCTTATATGCATAGTCACTTTAAATATACGTTCATGTACATACTACCTCAATTGGCCCAACCAACCAGTGCTCCCGCACATTGGCTAACCGGCTGTCTGCATTGTGTCCCACCACCGCCAACTCCTCTTTTTACGCTACTGCACTCTCTGTCGTCATATACAGTGGGGAGAACAAGTATTTGATTACACTGCCGATTTTGCAGGTTCCTACTTACAAAGCATGTAGAGGGGTCTGTAATTTTTATCATAGGTACACTTCCAACTGTGAGAGACAGAATCTAAAACAAAAATCCAGAAAATCACATTGTATGATTTTTAAGTAATTAATTTAGCATTTTATTGCATGACATAAGTATTTGATACATCAGAAAAGCAGAACTTAATATTTGGTACAGAACCTTTGTTTGCAATTACAGAGATCATACGTTTCCTGTAGTTCTTGACCAGGTTTGTACACACTGCAGCAGGGATTTTGGCCCACTCCTCCTCCATACAGACCTTCTCCAGACCTTCAGGTTTCGGGCTGTCGCTGGGCAATACGGACTTTCAGCTCCCTCCAAAGATTTTCTATTGGGTTCAGGTCTGGAGACTGGCTAGGCCACTCCAGGACCTTGAGATGCTTCTTACGGAGCCACTCCTTAGTTGCCCTGGCTGTGTGTTCGGGTCGTTTGTCATGCTGGAAGACCCAGCCATGACCCATCTCAATGCTCTTACTTAGGGAAGGAGGTTGTTGGCCAAGATCTCGCGATACATGGCCCCATCCATCCTCCCCTCAATACGGTGCAGTCGTCCTGTCCCCTTTGCAGAAAAGCATCCCCAAAGAATGATGTTTCACCCTCCATGCTTCACGTTGGGATGGTGTTCTTGGGGTTGTACTCATCCTTCTTCTTCCCCCAAACACGGCGAGTGGGAGTTAGACCAAAAAACTCTATTTTTGTCTCATCAGACCACATGACCTTCTCCCATTCCTCCTCTGGATAATCCAGATGGTCATTGGCAAACTTCAGACGTCCTGGACATGCGCTGGCTTGAGCAGAGGACCTTGCGCTGCACTGCAGGATTTTAATCCATGACGCGCGTAGTGTGTTACTATTGGTTTTCTTTGAGACTGTGGTCCCAGCTCTCTTCAGGTCATTGACCAGGTCCTGCCGTGTAGTTCTGGGCTGATCCCTCACCTTCCTCATGATCATTGATGCCCCACAGGAGATCTTGCATGAAGCCCCAGACGAGGGGTGATTGACCGTCATCTTGAACTTCTTCCATTTTCTAATAATTGCGCCAACAGTTGTTGCCTTCTCACCAAGCTGCTTGCCTATTGTCCTGTAGCCCATCCCAGCCTTGTGCAGGTCTACAATTTGATCCCTGAGTGCCTTACACAGCTCTCTGGTCTTGGCCATTGTGGAGAGGTTGGAGTCTGTTTGATTGGTGTGTGGACAGGTGTCTTTTATACAGGTAACGAGTTCAAACAGGTGCAGTTAAAACAGTAATGAGTGGAGAACAGGAGGGCTTCTTTAAGAAAACGAACAGGATCTGTGAGACCGGAATTCTACTGGTTGGTAGGTGATCAAATACTTATGTCATGCAATAAAATGCAACATGAATTACTTAAAATCAACCATAGTGATTTTCTGGATTTTTGTTTTAGATTCCGTCTCTCACAGTTGAAGTCTGTACCGTACTTGCCACTAACAAATTTACAGACCTCTACATGCTTTGTAAGTAGGAAAACCTGCAAAATCGGCAGTGTATCAAATACTTGTTCTCCCCACTGTATGCATAGTCACTTTAACCATACCTACATGAACATACTACCTCAATAAGCCTGACTAACCAGTGTCTGTATATAGCCTTGCTACTGTTATTTTCAAATGTCTTTTTACTGTTGTTTTATTTCTTTACTTACCTACACACACACACACACACACACACACATACTTTTTCCCCCCGCACTTTTGGTTAGAGCCTGTAAGTAAGCATTTCACTGTAAGGTCTACACCTGTTGTATTCGGCGCACGTGACAAATCAACTTTGATTTGATTTATGCATTCCTTTCGCAAATGAAATTAGGAATGTAATTTATGCCATTTCTCTGGAGCCATTCTGAAATCCAAAATGTGGGTAACTAATTGCAGTCTATTCCCAGGAGAAAGAGAGGACACATGTCCCCAGGCACACCTCCAGTCAGTCCTGTCCTGTCCTGGGCTAACCAGCTGGGGTTGTATAACTGGGTTATGTCCTCCTCAGCACACTCCAGTCACACGCCCACTGGGCTCAATGAGCTGACACTGTGACTCATGTCACCCCCTGTGTGTGTGTGTGACTTTGTGTGTGTGTGCATGACTGCTTGTGTGTTTGTGTGTGTATGTGTGTGACTGCATGTGTGTGATCTTGTGTGTGTGCATGACTGCTTGTGTGTTTGTCACGCCCTGACCATAGATTGCTTTGTATGTATCTATGTTTTGTTTGGTCAGGGTGTGATGTGGGTGGGCATTCTATGTTGTATGTCTAGGTTGTCTATTTCTGTGTTTGGCCTAGTGTGGTTCCCAATCAGAGGCAGATGTCTGTCGTTGTCTCTGATTGGGAGCTATACTTAGGTAGCCTATTTTCCATTGTGTGTTGAGGGTGGTTGTTTTCTGTTTAGTGTATGTTCACCTGGCAGAACTGTTCGTTTATCGTTTTTGTTGTTTTGTTAGTATTCATTAAAAGTAATTATAAGTACTTACCACGCTGCACCTTGGTCTTCTCCTTCTCCTCGATACGACGATCGTTACAGGGGGTCGCTCTAATAAGACAGTCACACAGGAATACCACGACAACTAAGAGACGGTTGATGATGACTTGACTGTACAGCTTATGTAAACTACAGCGCCTTTAGCCACCGAACCCACGGATCTGTCATAGAGGTCCCACACATATAGGCAAGCAGAAACACACACGGGTGTGTACATGCACACTGCGCACACACACACACACACACACACACACACACACACACACACAAATAGAAACTTTGTTCTCCCACTCCCTGCATCTGTCTTAGTCCACTAATGATGTTTCAACATGTAGAAATATTAAATTAACTGGAATATCCTCTAAACGTACCCTCATCATTTCTGTAAGTTGGCTGGCTCAGACAAGGTTCCACAGATAGATACTCACTAATCAGAGGCATCTGAATCAAATGTAATGAGTGATCATTGTATAATGAGCGTGGTGTAATAAATGCATTCTCCATTCATCTCTAAGTGGGCAACTTCAAAGACTGGGCTTGACGTTCAGGGCCAGTTCAGTCAAGGGCAATGAGAGTGAGTCAGGCACTGAGTATGGGAGTTCATTGTTCAACTTGCMATTAGTGATTATGTATATGTCAAGACTCATCAGCCATGTAGAAGGATTTGGGAAACTGCTGTAAAGTATGTAAGTTTGGTAACACTTTATGACACGGTCATAACCTGTTATATTATGATCATAACACTGTCATGACACATATATTTAAGCCTGTTGTGACGTATATTGCGTTATTTTATGGCTGGTTGTGACAACAACATTATAGTGTAAAAACCCACAAAACTTATCACACAAGGCAAAACATTCCATTACACCATAGCCTACTTTTCAACAGTCTSTTTATGTTGTATAACATTTAGTTAATTATCATTGTATTTGCTCACACATTGTTGTCAGACATGCACCTACCCCAATGCTCTGTTGCTGATGACTGGAATGAATGCAGGAGCAGATTTCAGGAACAGGAGAAGACACCCTCTTTTAGACTGATGACTGACATAAGGGCATGTACTGTATGTGATAGACCTATCTGGCTTATATGATTATGATGGCCATAATGCTTCTTGACTGTGTCGTAAAGTGTATTTTGACGTTGAAATTGCTGAGGACGTCGGGAAATGCCTTCAAAACCGGCCAATAGGGACAACAGTGAGTGCTATTACCATCAATTGGGCTTGAATGTGACTGTGAGACCCCTGCTGCATCTGTGTCCTGATATATGCCATGCACCTCTGACACACTGTCTTATGCAACTGTCCAAAATAATAAGCCAATGCATGGTTATACAATAATGCGACAAAAGAACACATACGTCCCAGTGGCTTTTCTTCAGAGCACTCAACATTTCCACTGGGTAAGTGCTTCTGTTGACTGTTGAGTTTGGGTGCTCACATAAACCAAATATGCATTTAATGGAGGTTCCCATTCTCCTTTGGTGATTGTGTCATGTTATTACTTTTATCCCACAAACTGTACTTATTAAATGAATGTATTTTCATGGTTACATGTTTTTCTTAATCTGCAGAGACCAGATGGTGAGGTCAGAATACTGCAGCCAGGCCAGAGTTCTGTCAGTCGGTGTTCTGTAACTAACACACAGTTAAACACTCAGTTACAGTAGCTGTTGCATAGACATGATACATGTCAATCCATATAGTCTGTACCCATCACACAGTATCTATAAGTGTATTTATGGACATATTCAATCAATCCCTATGCCAGTCTGCTGTCCCCACATGCGTCAAGATGGCCACCATTGTTCCTGTTCCCAAGAAAGTTAAAGTAACTGAACTAAATGACTATCGCCCCGGTGCACTCACTTCTGTCATCATGAAGTGCTTTGAGAGACTAGTCAAGGACCATATCACCTCCACCCTACCTGATACCCTAGACCCACTCCAATTTGCTTACCGCCCCAATAGGTCCACTGACGGTGCAATCGCCATCACACTGCACACTGCCCTATCCCATCTGGACAAGAGGAATAGCTATTTAAGAATGCTGTTCATTGACTACAGCTCAGCATTTAACACCATAGTACCCTCCAAACCCTCATTAAGCTCGAGACCCTGGGTCTCAACCCCGCCCTGTGCAACTGGGTCCTGGACTTTCTGACGGGCCACCCCCAGGTGGTGAAGGTAGGAAACAACATCCCGCTGATATGCAACACTGGGGCCCCACAAGGGTGCATTCTCAGCCCTCCTGTACTCCCTGTTCACCCAYGACTGCGTGGCCATGCACGCTTCCAACTCAATCATCAAGTTTGCAGATGACACTACAGTGGTAGGCTTGATTACCAGCAACGACGAGAACGCCTACAGGGAGGAGGTGAGGGCCCATGGAGTGTGGTGTCAGAAAAACAACCTCTCACTCAACGTCAACAAAACAAAGGAGATGATCGTGGACTTCAGGAAACAGCAGAGGGAGCACCCCCCCATCCACATCAACGGGACAGCAGTGGAGAAGGTGGAAAGTTTTAAATTCCTCAGCGTACACATCACTGACAAACTGAAATGGTCCACCCACACAGACAGCGTGGTAAAGAAGGCGAACCAGCGCCTCTTCAACCTCAGGAGGCTGAATAAATTTGGCTTGTCACCTAAAACACTCACAAACACACACACATGCACGCATACACACACACACACACAGCATGTCAGCACAATCCATGTCTCAATTCTCTCTTCCCCTTCATCTACACTGATTGAAGTGGATTTAAAAGGTGACATCAATAAGGAATCATAGCCTTCATCTGAATTCACCTGGTCAGTATATGTCATGGAAAGAGCAGGTATCCGCAATGTTTTGTACACTCAGTGTATTTATCATTATTTCATTACAGAAGATAATCTATTTAACATAAAGAACAAAGTGAAACTGAATAGGACCAAGTAGAACTGAATAGGACCAAGTAGAACAGAATAGGACCAAGTAGAACTGAATAGGACCAAGTAGAACTGAATAGGATACAACCGAAAACCCTGAGGCGAGCTACACAATGAAATACTTTGATTTGCTGCACAAACTCTGCGGGTCAAAAAGCTAATAGGTTTCCTTTAGAGATGCATCCATTTTCCTCTCCATTTTCTCTCCATTTTCCTGTGTAGCAGATTAATCTCTCCAAGAATTTCTCCCCAGCATGTAGAGGAGAGGGGGAGGAGGCAGAGAGAGAAGAGAGGGGGATGAGGGGGGAGGTAGTGGTTAAAGGGGCCGGGGGAGTGGGGAGACTGACTGGGGGAGCTGGACCACATGATTATCCCCCATCCCCATGGTTACCCATCCGTGATCTGACCTATCTCCTCTCCTCTCTGTAGGCTTCCCGTGCCCAGGTCTGGGCTTGTCTCCCTGACCATATATTGTGAGGACCAAGCAGTAGCAAACCTGGTGTGTGTGTGTGTGTGTGTGTGTGTGTGTGTGTGTGTGTGTGCTGCTGTGTGTGTGTGGTGTGTGTGTGGCTGTGTAGATTGTATGTGGACCATGTGTGTGTGTGTTTGACACTTTCCTATCCTAATTACAGTGCTGTGTGTGTGTTTGAGAGAGAGTAAGTAGGGAGAGAGAGAGAGAGTAGAGATTCTCTATCACTTTGACAGTTGACGACTGGCTCACACCCAATCCTCTCCCCTTGGGGGTGCAGTGATAGTCTACCCCACCTCTTTACAGTTTCTAGCTGACCCATCTCTCATTATTACTGCCATTATTTACAGACCCAATCCCTCTCTCTCTCCCTCTCCCCTCAGCCACAGCAGTCTGAATGGGGATACATGATTGCTCACTGCAGCACCACAATAGCCTGTTAACTATTCCTTCACACAGTCATATCATTAGCACAACACTCATACAGTAGCGTATAGCGATAATGGTCAGCGCTACTTCTGCCCTTCCCCCAACCACCATCACCATTAGGGCACTGCAAATACACCATCCTCCCGCCCTAAGCCGTTATGTGAGACACATATATCATGGGGCTATGAAGACCTGTCAGTATACATTCAGGCTTAGTGGTAATAGAGTACTGGATGAGATCGGTTATCCATCTTCCTTCTAGCTAATCTCTCTGTCCTTCTCTCTGATTCCTCCATTTCTCTTCTCCCTTAGTCAGAAGAGGGAGGTCCACTCTATGACCATAGGCTAATCCTGTAGGCCTGTATTCCCAGAGCCATTAAAGCACTTCAGTGAGGGGTAAATGTTTGACCTTCATCCCTTACCAAGGCTGCACATTTAGTTCAATCAGAGCAGGTCTCTAACTCGGTCTCCATAACCTTCACAGACACTTAGAATAGAGATGCTAAACCTCCAGGGATGAAACGGTCTGGTGCCAAATAACCTCACACATACCCCCATTCCCAGCCCAACACTCAAACACATTTAAAACACATCTTGGGTTTTGTTAACTAACATTAGCTTATTGCAAATTATTTCACTTGGCCTATTGGAGAATGACTACACCATTATTCACTCACACTTAATCTACTGTCTTCATGACACAATCAAAACAGTATTATTTTAGAGGATTTAGCTTGCTTACCCAATTTGGCTACACTTGACACCTTCTACAGATTAGTGTTAGCATGCTAAGCCGGTAGCTAAGCCAGACACCTCTTCCTATAGCTTAGATGGAGGAGGTATGTTATAGCGTGTCTAGCCTAAGTCTGTTAGACAGTCCTTTTCTGGCTTAGTGAAATAATGGTGTTAGTGTTAACCCCTTACTATGTGTGTAGCTCAGGCGGCTGGTGTCCGGTTAATTAGGGAAGACAGGCTCATAGTAATCGTTGGAAAGGAATAAATGGAATGGTATCAAACACATGTGTTTGATACCATTCCGTTCACTGCATTCCAGACATTGTTATGAGCCATCAGCAGTCTCTTGTGGTGTGTAGCCTACTGTACATACATCCAAACTGAGACACCTCCCTTGTGGATAACAGTAAGGCAGCCAATAACAGACTCACTGAAGACTCTTATTTTGTTTGTCATGTTGTTTGGTTGGTTGACAATATGTCTGAGTATCTTAAGATGTATAGTTCAGCTGTGGGCTGGTTGTGGAAGGGTTAAAGTGAGGTGCCCAGACTGTACTGTCTGGTTCCATATGAACCCTGTGTCCCTCTACCCATTGCCACATTTGGTAGATCTAATAACAATGGATAGGTTTTCAACAAATCTCTCACACCTATCAGATCCTGCTAGATCAACTCATATTAGGTAGGGAGGTATGGACATGGTGTTGACTTGGAGAGACATACACCTGTTAGACCATACACCATACTGTGAGAGACCTGAGAACATCTTGCCATCTTGCCAGAGACTGTTACAATCTACCACAGGATTAATGCAACTGACTGTTGCTGATGTCAGACCACCAACTCCTTCAAGAAGATATTCAATCATCTACACTAGGGTTACACTACATGGACAAAAGTATGTGGACATCCCCTTCAAATTAGTGGATTCAGCTATTTCAGCCACACCCGTTGCTGACAGATGTATACAATTGAACTCATAGCCATGCAATCTCYATAGACAAACATTGGCAGTAGAATGGCCCGTACTGAAGAGCTCAGTGACTTTCAATGTGACACCGTCATAGGATGCCACCTTTCCAACAAGTCACTTCGTCAAATATCTGCCKYGCTAGAGCTGCCCTGGTCAACTGTAAGTGCTSTTATTGTGAAGTGGAAACGTCTAGGAGCAACAACGGCTCAGCTGCGAAGTTGCAGGCCACACACGCTCACAGAAAGGGACCGCTGAGTGCTGAAGCTTGTAGTGCATAAAAATAGTCTTTCCTCGGTTGCAACACTCATTACCAAGTTCCAAACTGCCTCTGGAAGCAATGTCAGCACAATAACTGTTCGTCAGGAGCTTTATGAAAGGGGTTTCCATGGTCGGGCATCCGCACACAAGCCTAAGATCCCCATGCGCAATGCCAGGCGCCGGCCGGAGTGGTGTAAAGCTCGCCGCCATTGGACTCCATCTGGCAGACGGACGGACAAATCTGGGTTTGGTGGGTGCCAGGAGAACACTACCTGCCGGAATGCATAGTGCCAACTGTAAAGTTTGGTGGAGGAGGAATAATGGTCTGGGGCAGTTTTTCATGGTTCGGTCTAGGCCCCTTAGTTCCAGTGAAGATAAATCTTAACACTACAGCATATAATGACATTCTAGACGATTCTGTGCTTCCAACTTTGTGGCAACAGTTTGGGGAAGGCCCTTTCCTGTTTCACCATGACAATATCCCTGTGCACAAAGCGAGGTCCATACAGAAATGGTTTGTCGAGATCGGTGTGGAAGAACTTGACTGGCCTCGACAGAGCCCTGACCTCAATCCCATCGAACACCTTTGGGATGATTTGGAATGCCGACTGCAAGCCAGGCCTAATTGCCCAACATCAGTGCTCGACCTCACTAATGCTGTTGCGGCTGAATGGAAGCAAGTCCCTGCAGCAATGTTCCAACATCTAGTGGAAAGCCTTCCCAGAGGAGTGGAGGCTGTTATAGCAGCAAAGGGGGAACCAATTCCATATTAATGTCCATTATTTTTTAATGAGATGTTCGGCGAGCAGGTGTCCACATACTTTTAGCCAAGTAGTGTATCTTTTAATACTTTTCTCCCTCCTTCCTCCTCTTTCTCTCTCTGCAGCATGGACCACATGTGACGACCTCATTGTAACTCTGACCATGGTGGTCCTGTGATGGACCACACATGTTCAACAGGAACCAAACACAAACCAAAGTCAACCACATCCCTGCTTATTGTCATTTATCCAATCACAGAGGACCTTACTGGTCAAACACTTTGACAATGTCATCATCAATTGTACCTCCTTTAACTTAAACCAGGTAGGTGAGGTTTGGATTCGGTGAAGCTGCGGTGAATATAGCATCAGGTGATTGTATCAAAAATACATTTTCTGTCACCGACCGTGGTGTCAATCACACCTATTGTGGAATACTAAATATACATGTATCTTAATTTCGGACTAATCTCAGTATCTATCTCTTTAGTACAGTATGTATCAGTTTAAACCAATCTACATTATAGAAAGATGGACAGACAGCTATTAATTAGACATGGAAAGTTATCCTAAGACAGTTACAGTGTAATATGACTGTCCTACTGAAGCCTAATATCCTAAAATGCTAAAAATGTATTTGATTTACAGTATAATTAGGATCACAATTAAAGCATAATTATTAACTGATTGGCCAGAAATGTTATGCTTACTGTAAGTTTGGGGAATTTACAGGACAGTGGTAGACACATGTTAACATAATTGAATATAAATGCACCATTGTGATGAACTCCCTCCAGTCTATTAGGTTTAACTACTACCACTTTCAATTACTTTCAGAGCTGGTAGAGATCGGCAACATAAAGTGAGTTACTCACATGACTGACGCTTGTTGTGGTTGGTCGATCCAGACGAGGACGTGGACATGGTCCAATCGAGGGGGGGGGGGGGGGGGGGGGGGGGGGGGGGGGGGGGGGGGGGGGGGGGGGGGGTTGCAGACAGTGATGGAGAATGTCTACCCTCTGTGATGCAGGTATGTGTGCGAGAGAGGGAGTGCGCGTATGAGTGTGTGTGTCCACTCCTGTCAGAGTTCCAGGACAGAACACTGCGATGTGTAAAGCCTGGTCATCTAGTCCTCTAGAGATGTTGAGAATTCTTTAAAAACAAGAACACTCTGAGATATACCTCACAGGAAAACACTCCCTCTGTTCTCCTCTTGTCTGTCCCGTCTGTTTTTACTCTCTCACCTGATTTTGCTTTGTAGTTCCTCCTCTCTGTCTCTTTTTGCTACTCTTTCTTCAGCAGCTCTCTCTCTCTCTCTCTCTCCTCTCTCTCTCTCTCTCTCTCTCTCTCTCTCTTGCGTGCTCTCCCTCCTCGTCTCTTCTCTCTCTCTCTCTCTCTCTCTCTCTCTCTCTCTCTCAGACCTGGTAGGGTAGTACAGAGCGGTGCCGAGCTGCAGCTTAGGAACAGAGGGAGAGAGTGTGGGTTAAGGCAGTGCGGCCTGTACCAAGTTGACACCCACAGAGGGGACAGCATGTGATAGGATAAGGTGGAGCAGTGCTTCTTACATAATGTGGAGGAACGTACCAGGATAAGTAAAACCCCTCCTCTGTGTAAAAATATAGATCTGTAATTATCTAAGGGAGAGGGTGAAAAGAACAGAAGCTTTGTATCTGAAAATATTCAGCAACACTTGAAGGAAAATTTAAGTGGATGTCAATAAAAAAAATCAAAAATCAAAAAATCAAGAAGACACTTTCATTCTTTAGAGTCTAAGACGTTGGGGGGAGTGGGTGTGCTAAGCTGACATGGGATTGTTTTAAGATGGTCATACTCTGGATAATTTAGCTATCTGATTTTTAGGTATAAAAAATATATTGAAAAATATTTGATGAAGTATTGATTTTGACCTTTACTCCTGAAGCCAATAGAAACACATGTAATATTACATTCATAAATGGCAAAAAGGACAGTCAAAAAATAAGTAATTAGAAACAAGGTTTTGAAGTGTCTGTTCTAAATGTATACAGTACCAGTCAAAAGTTTGGACACCCCTACTCATTCTAGGGTTTTTCTTTATTTTTACTATTTTCTACATTGTAAAATAATAGTGAAGACATCACAATTATGAAATAACACATATAGAATCATGTAGTAACCAAAAAAGTGTTAAACAAATCAAAATATATTTTACATTTGAGATTCTTCAAAGTAGCCACCCATCTTTGATGACAGCTTTGCACACTCTTGGCATTCTCTCAACCAGCTTCAAGAGGTAGTCACCCGGAATGAACTTTCAAGTGCAGTCGCAAAAACCATGAAGCGCTATGATGACACTGACTCTCATGAGGACCACCACAGTAAAGGAAGACCTAGAGTTACCTCTGCTGCAGAGGATAAGTTCAATAGATTGCAGCCCAAATAAATGCTTCACAGAGTTCAAGTAACAGACACATCTCAACATCAACTGTGCAGAGGAGACTGTATGAATCAGACCTTCATRGTCGAATTGCTGCAAAGAAACCACTACTAAAGGACACCAATAAGAAGAACAGACTTGCTTTGGCCAAGAAACATGTGCAATGGACATTAGACCAGTGGAAATCTGTCATTTGGTCTGATGAGTCCGAATTTGAAATTTTGGGTTTCAACCGCCATGTCTTTGTGAGACGCAGAGTAGGTGAACAGATGATATCTGCATGTGTGGTTCCCACCATGGAGCATGGAGGAGGATGTGTGATGGTTTGGGGGTGCTTTGCTGGTGACACTGTCTGTGATTTATTTAGAATTCAAGGCACACTTAACCAGCACGGCTACCTCAGCATTCTACAGCGATACGCCATCCCATCTAGTTTGCACTTAGTGTGACTATCATTTGTTTTTCAACAGAACAATGACCCAACACACCTCCAGGCTGTGTAAGGGCTATTTGACCGAGGAGAGTGATGGAGTGCTGCATCAGATGACCTGGCCTCTACAATCACCCAACCTCAACCCAATTGGTTTGGGAGGAGTTGGACCGCAGAGTGAAGGAAAAGCAGCCAACAAGTGTTCATTATATGTCGGGAACTCTTTCAAGACTGTTGGAAAAGCATTCCGCATGAAGCTGTTTGAGAAAATGCCAAGAAAGTGCAAAGCTGTCATCAAGGCAAAGGGTGGCTACTTTGAAGAATCTCAAATATAAAATATATTTAGATTTTTTGGTTGTGTTATGTGTCATTTCATAGTTTTGATGTCTTCACTATTATTCTACAATGTAGAAAACAGTGAAAATAAAGAAAACCCTTGAAGGAGTAGGTGTGTCCAAACTTTTGACTGGTACTGTATATATATTTTTACACATATTTAACCCCTTTTTTGGGTAGGAACAAACTACTTTCATACTTCCATTTGTTTTTTTCACCGTTACCGGTTACCTTCAGATGAGTCCTGTGATACTTGTGGGGGTCGTAGAGCATACATCGCTCTAGCTCTGCCACCTTTCACCGCAGATGCGACACTGGCAGATGCGGTTGATTGAGATGCATCCAATGTAAAAAAACGAATTGGCGGATTTTGATGGGGATTGTTTTGTTACGTAATTTAGATTGAGGCACTGGTGCGTCAATCGACTCTAGGGGGTTAATTGTCTCCTAAGATTAGCTAAATATCATCCTCATCTTTGGTTCACTCTTCTGTTCATGTGCATGGTGAGAAAGAAAGGTACTGCAGCGAGGACTATTTTGTCTTATCTGACACTGAATGACAGAGTACAGGACAGGCTGTGTATCAACATGTAACAAGCCCTGACCTTCTAACCGCACACATTCTGCATCTCCCATTTCTCCAGAGTTGTACATAATACATGTACCTTTTGGGGGAAAAGTGACGCGTTGCAGCTTGCTGATGACCTTGTATCCTAATGTATAATAAGCAACAATGTTTTAAAATGGAAAATGGTATCACTTACAGAAAGTTCACTACCTCCCTCCCTAAACCAGTTAAGTACTCTGATTTTGAATAAATATTTCAGTTTTGATTCTTTATTTAAGTATATATATTCTTGATTACCAACAACAACGAGACAGCCAATAGGGAGGAGGTAAGGGCACTCAGAGTGTGGTGTCAGGGAAACAACCTCTCACTGAACGTCAACAAACAAAGGAGATGATTGTGGACTTCAGGAAACAGCAGAGGAAACACCCCCCACCCACATCGACAGGACAGCAGTGAAGTAGGTGGAAAGTTTTAAGTTCCTCGGTGTACACATCACGGACAAATTGAAATGGTCCACCCACACAGACAAAGTGGTGAAGAAGGTGCAACAGCGCCTCTTCAACCTCAGGAGGCTGAAGAAATTTGGCTTGTCACCTAAAACCCTCACAAACTTTTACAGATGCACAATTGAAAGCATCCTATCGGGCTATATCACCGACTGGTACGGCAACTGCACCACCAATAACCACAGGGCTCTCCAGAGGGTGGTGCGGTCTGCACAACGCATCATCGGGGAAAAACTACCTGCCCTTAAGGACACCTACAGCACCAGATGTCACAGGAAGGCCAAAAAGATAATCAATGACAACAACCACCTGAGCCACTGCCTGTTCACCCCGCTACCATCCAGAAGGCAAGGTCAGTACAGGTGCATCAAAGCTGGGACAGAGAGACTGAAAATAATATATATCTCAAGGCCATCAGACTGTTATACATCCATCACTAGCACAACATACAGACTTGAAATCATTGGCCACTTAAATAAATGGATACTAGTCACTTTAATAATGCCACTTTAATAATGTTTACATATCTTGCATTACTCATCTCATATGTATACACTGTATTTTATACCATTTATTGCATCTTGCATTTGCCGGTCGATCATTGCTCATCCATATATTTATATGTACAGTTGAAGTCGGAAGTTTACATACACCTTAGCCAAATACATTTAAACTCAGTTTTTCACAATTCCTGACATTTAATCCTACTAAAAATATAGGTCAGTTAGGATTACCACTTTATTTTAAGAATGTGAAATGTCAGAATAATAGCAAAGAGAATGATTTATTTCAGATTTCATTTCTTTCATCACATTCCCAGTGGGTCAGAAGTTTACATACACTCAATTAGTATTTGGTAGCATTGCCTTTACATAGTTTAACTTGGGTCAAACGTTTCGGGTAGTCTTCCACCAGCTTCCCACAATAAGTTGTGTGAATTTTGTCCCATTCTTCCTGACAGAGCTGATGTAACTGAGTCAGGTTTGTAGGCCTCCTTGCTGGCACATGCTTTTTCAATTCTGCCCACACATTTTCTATAGGATTGAGGTCAGGGCTTTGTGATGGCCACTCCAATACCTTGCCTTTGTTGTCCTTAAGCCATTTTGCCACAACTTTGGAAGTATGCTTGGGGTCATTGTCCATTTGGAAGACCCATTTGCGTCAAGCTTTAACTTCCTGACTGATGTCTTGAGATGTTGCTTCAATATAGCCACGTCATTTTTCTCCCTCATTATGCCATCTATTTTGTGAAGTGCACCAGTCCCTCCTGCAACAAAGCACCCCCACAACATGATGCTGCCACCCCCGTGCTTCACGATTGTGCTCTTTGGCTTGCAAGCCTCCCCCTTTTTCCTCCAAACATAACAATGCTCATTATGGCCAAACAGTTCTATTTTTGTTTCATCAGACCAGAGGACATTTCTCCAAAAAGTACGATCTTTGTCCCCATGTGCAGTTGCAAACCGTAGTCTGGCTTTTTTTATGGCGGTTTTGGAGTAGTGGCTTCTTCCTTGCTGAGCGGCCCTTCATGTTAAATCGATATAGGACTCGTTTTACTGTGGATATAGATACTTTTGTACCTGTTTCCTCCAGCATCTTCACAAGGTCCTTTGCTGTTGTTCTGGGATTGATTTGCACTTTTCGCACCAAGGTACGTTCATCTCTAGGAGACAGAACGCGTCTCCTTCCTGAGCGGTATGACGGCTGTGTGGTCCCATGGTGTTTATACTTACATACTATTGTTTGTACAGATGAACGTGGCACCATCAGGTGTTTGGAAATTGCTCCCAAGGATGAACCAGAGTTGTGGTGGTCTCCAATTTATTTTCTGAGGTCTTGGCTGATTTCTTTAGATTTTCTCATGATGTCAAGCAAAGAGGCAGTGAGTTTGAAGGTAGGCCTTGAAATACATCCACAGGTACACCTCCAATTGACTCAAATGATGTCAATTAGCCTATCAGAAGCTTCTAAAGCCATGCCATCATTTTCTGGAATTTTCCAAGCTGTTTAAAGGCACAGTCAACTTAGTGTATGTCAACTTCTGACCCACTGGAATTGTGATACAGTGAATTATAAGTGAAATAATCTGTTTGTAAACAATTGTTGGAAAAATTACTTGTGTCATGCACAAAGTAGATGTCCTACCCAACTTGTCAAAACTATAGATTGTTAACAAGACATTTGTGGAGTGGTTGAAAAACGAGTTTTAATGACTCCAACCTAAGTGTATGTAAACCTCCGACTTCAACTGTATGTCTTTTTACCAGCAAGTTTCTTGCAGTAAGTGGCCGGCTCCATTGTAGGGTAATTGTGAGCTTGACTTCTCCTGCTGCACATTTGACAATTGAAATAAAGAGATGCACAAACACACGCACACACACACACACGCACGCACGCACGCACACACACACACATACACAAACAAACACACACAGCAAATGAACTATGGGCCCTTGGGGGTGGTTTATGAGCAGATGAACCTGAGGGGTTCTGACAAGGCCTCTCTCCAGTAAGGAGCTAAGTTGCATCAAACATGCCAGTTGCCAGTTGCATCAAACATGCAGCTGGGAAACACGAGGCAACTCATCAGCTAACCGTTAAAACTCCTTCTTAATCTGTAGCGCACTGAGGTGCGATCAAATCAAATGTTATTTGTCACATACTCCGAATACAACAGGTACAACCTTACAGTGAAATGCTTACTTACAAGCCATTAACCAACACTGCAGTTTTAAGAAAAATAAGTGTTAGGTAAAAAATAGATGTAAAATTTGTTGTACAAAAATAAAAGTAACAAATACTAAAGAGCAGCAGTAAAATAACAATAGCGAGGCTTTATACAGGGGGTACCGGTACAGAGTCAATGGTTAGTCGAGGTAATTGAGATAATATGTACAGTGGGGCAAAAAAGTATTTAGTCAGCCACCAATTGTGCAAGTTCTCCSACTTAAAAAGATGTGAGAGGCCTGTAATTTTCATCATAGGTACACTTCAACTATGACAGACAAAATGAGAAAAAAAATCCAGAAAATCACATTGTAGGATTTTTAATGAATTTATTTGCAAATTATGGTGGAAAATAAGTATTTGGTCACCTACAAACAAGCAAGATTTCTGGCTCTCACAGACCTGTAACTTCTTCTTTAAGAGGCTCCTCTGTCCTCCACTCGTTTTACCTGTATTAATGGCACCTGTTTTGAACTTGTTATCAGTATAAAAGACACTTGTCCACAACCTCAAACGGTCACACTCCAACAGCCACTATGGCCAAGACCAAAGAGCTGTCAAAGGACACCAGAATCAAAATTGTAGACTGCACCAGGCTGGGAAGACTGAATCTGCAATAGGTAAGCAGCTTGGTTTGAAGAAATCAACTGTGGGAGCATTATTAGGATATGGAAGCAATACAAGACCACTGATAATCTCCCTCGATCTGGGGCTCCATGCAAGATCTCACCCCGTGGGGTCAAAATGATCACAAGAACGGTGGGGAAAAATCCCAGAACCACACGGGGGACCTAGTGATGACCTGCAGAGAGCTGGGACCAAAGTACAAGCCTACCATCAGTAACACACTAGCCGCCAGGGACTCAAATCCTGCAGTGCAGACGTGTCCCCCTGCTTAAGCCAGTACATGTCCAGGCCGGTCTGAAGTTTGCTAGAGAGCATTTGGATGATCCAGAAGAAGATTGGGAGATGTCATATGGTCAGATGAACCAAAATATAACTTTTTGGTAAAAACTCAACTCGTCGTGTTTGGAGGACAAAGAATGCTGAGTTGCATCCAAGAACACCATACCTACTGTGAAGCATGGGGGTGGAAACATCATTTTCTGCAAAGGGACCAGGACAACTGATCCGTGTAAAGGAAAGAATGAATGGGGCCATGTATCCGTGGAGTTTTGAGTGAAAACCTCCTTCACAGCAAGGGATTGAAGATGAAACGTGGCTGGGTCTTTCGCATGACAATGATCCAAACACACCGCCGGGCAACAAAAGAGTGGCTTCGTAAGAAGCATTTCAAGGTCCTGGAGTGGCCTAACCAGTCTCCAGATCTCAACCCCATAGAAATCTTTGGAGGGAGTTGAAAGTCCGTGTTGCCCAGAACAGCCCAAAACATCACTGCTCTAGAGGAGATCTGCATGGAGGAACGGGCCAAAATACCAGCAACAGTGTGTGAAAACTTGTGAAGACTTACAGAAAACGTTGACCTCTGTCATTGCCAAAAGGGTATATAAAAAGTATTGAGATAACTTTTGTTATTGACCAAATACTTTTTTCCACAATAATTTGCTAAATAAATTTATAAGAAATATCCTACAGATGTGATTTCGGTGGCGAAAAATTTTTTTTTCCCTACCTAACTTTTCTCATTTTGGTCTGTCATAGTTGAAGTGGTACCTATGATGCAAATTAACGGCTCTCTTCATCCTTTTTAAAGTGGGAGAACTTGCACATTGGTGGCTGACTAAATACTTTTTTACCGACTGTACATGTAGGTAGAGTAAAGGGACTAATGCATAATAATAAAACAGAGAGTAGAGCAAGTGTAAAGCGGTTGGGGTTAGAGTGTTGGACTAGTAACCGAAAGGTTGCAACATCGAATACCTGAGCTGCAATGGAAAAATCTGTCTTTCTGCCCCTGAACAAGGCAGTTCCACCTGTTCTAGGCTGTTGTTGAAAATCAAATGTGTTCTTCTTAACTAACTTGCATATTAAATAAAGGTCAAATAAAATCCAGGGAATAGGGCTATGATGTTTTATGACACAGTTACATTTGGTGGGTGCTGGATGACCATCTTTACTGGGAATGTTGGTGTTCTGGGGGTTGTATTCTCCAGCTGTCCTCAACATCTCTAACAGATAGAGCACCTGGCTGCAGGGCATCACATTGTCTGATAAGACAAGGACAGGAAGGGAAGGAGGGGGCGAGAGAGAGGGAGGGGGAGGGTAAGGGTAAGGGATAATGGCATGGGGGACGAAGAGATAAAAGCGATAGAGAATCAGGAATGGGGGGAAATTCGTGGTAAAAACGATTTGCAGGAAGAGTGGGGTGATGAGAGAGAGTCTATTGTAATGAAAATGTAATAATCTCTTTACAACAGCCTACATCTGAACTGGTGGAATTGACAATCCCAGAGATAGTCATATTGATGGCTGCATCATGATTTGTGTGTGTGTGTGTGTGTGTGTGTGTGGTGTGTGTGTGTGGTGTGTGTGTGTGTGTGTGTGTGTGTGTGTGGTGGTGTGTGTGGTGTGTTGTGTGTGTGTGTGTGTGTGTGTGTGTGGTGTGTGTGTGTGTGTGTGTGTGTGTGTGTGTGTGTGTGTGTGTGTGTGTCTGTGTGTGTGGCTGGTGTGTGTGTGTGGATGGTCAATACAGACATGGCTGCACCATGATTACACCAGAGACTTACACTGTTAAGAAGAGTCATAGGGAGAAGTTACAGAATAATGCACCAATGTTATAAAGGGAGGATGGACCGGTGGTAAACACTGGATTACATTCGATGGCATTTAGGGGAAGAATGCCTTGCAGTTATGATCACAGAGACTGAAGTTGGCAATGCACATTTCCCAAACACTTGATCACTGGCTATAATACGCAATGCCACCTAAGGTCCAGCAAGTGGAAATTAGTAAAGGAATCTTTCGTGGTGTTCATACCAACCTTACAGATTTTTCCTCAGCTTTGTCTGTATTTGCTAGTGTTTCTCGCACTACGTGGAGGGGATTGTGTATAACCATCCAGAAACTAATGAATAGGCTCAAGCTAGCTTGCACACTCCACAACCAAAAACAATCTGAAAAAGGTCAAATGTATTTTGTTGTTTAATAATGGAAAATACAAGTTCCTACAATTTGAAACTGTTTCAAATATATTTAAAGTTGTTTTTACTGCACACTGATCAAAAAAACAAAAATTTATTCTCCACTATTGATGCTCCACACTATTGTGTGTGTTTGTCTGTGTGGCGTGTATGCGTGCTGGTGCGTGTCTTATTTGCTCTTTGGAGCAAAATGGATTGCTCTCTATCAGTGTTGGCTTCCTTATGAAAGCTGTGGAGTCTCAATGTGCATGCAGCGTTGTCTTGTGTGGGTCATTAGTTGTTGTTCGTGGTAACACCCCACACACCAACACACCACACCCACACACACACACCACACACACCACACACACACACACACACACACCAACACACCCACCCACACACACACACACACACACACACACACACACACACACACACACCAGCCACATGCCTTCCTCATTCACTAGACTTCAGCAATACATCAGATGACTCAATAAGTCTGCTGACATAATTGTTGTGCTAGTACCTTCTTTAATCTTTATTTTTATTTTTATCTATCACCATTACCATGGTAACAGACATCGACATGCCACACACAGTTTGTGTCTGTGTCTGCTAGTTCTGTGAGGTGGGAACAGCCATACAGTAGCTGTCTTTGTTTCAATAGAGGAGTCTGTAACAGTGCTAATTAGCTGTCATGTTGCTGGAAGGGCGAGAGGATTGTGCTCACTAAATGGTGAAAAGAAACTACATTATTCACCATGTCTACTGTAGGAGAACCTTATATTGTGAGTGAGAGAGAGAAAGACAGAGAGAGGTATTCCGTGACACAATATGTCTTAAATACATGCTTTTAACGCGGTATGCAGAATGTGTCCTTGTTGGCTGTAGACCACTTGCACTAACCCCCCTGTGGGGCAGACAGTAAAGGCCACTTGTAAAGTCTGTCACTTCAAATTAAACTAAGTAAGCATCTATTTTACACTTTCTCCAAGGAAGCCATAGCTTAGTCTGCTGTACAATAAACAAGCAACAAGTCAGATATTTCTCTGTGGTCTTCTGTGATCATCTGGGATTCCTTGTGATCATGACGTTGTCTGTCATGGTTAGTGTGATCCGGTAGGGTTATGTCTCTGTAGGCTGATGTCTCTGTAGAGTTGTGATCTAAGGGACTGTTAGGAGATCTGAGTCTGTATGTATCTAGCATCTCAGAGTAGGAGTGCTGATCTAGGATCAGGTTGCCCCTATCCATATGATCTAGAAGGCAAAACTGATCCTAAGTCAGGTCTCCTACTCTGAGACGCTTGATACATAAGGCCCCTGGTTAGGTCTTCTCTTTTTAGTAGGTGTTGTGACGAGGATGGTGATATATGGCGAGGTAGGCAGTGTTTGTTCTGTGTCTAACTGAGGGTTGGTGAGTCATTGAGAGAGTGCAGGCTGTTGAGGCTGGCTGACTGACAGTATCGGTTTGACTCTGCCTGGAGAATTGAGCAGAGCGACCTTCATATTCTCCTGTGGAAGATATCAGTCACACACACACAACTTACACCGGCTTATGTTTGTCTCTCTCTCTCTCTCTCTCTCTCTCTCTCTCTCTCTCTCTCTCTCTCTCTCTCTCTCTCTCTCCCTCTCTCTCTCTCTCTCTGCGCTCTCGCTCTCTCTTCTTCTCTGTCTCGGTCTTTG
>NC_036857.1:10255112-10262716 GCF_002910315.2 Salvelinus sp. IW2-2015 | reverse complement strand
TCTCTATGTCTATGTCTCTGTCTCTCTTTCTGTCTATGTCTCTGTATTTGTATTTGTCTCTGTTTCTGTCTCTGTCTTTCTATGTGTCTCTGTCTCTGTTTTTGTCTCTGTCTCTGTTACTGTCTATGTCACCGTTTCTGTCTCTGTCTCTGTCTTTGTATTTGTCTCTGTCAATGTTTCTGTCTCTGTTATGTCTCTGTCTCTAATTCTGTGTATGTCTAATTCTCTCTCTAGTTCTGTGTATGTCTGTCTCTGTCTCTGTCAGTCTATCTCGTTATCTGTTTGTGTCTATGTCTGTCAATCTCTATCTTTTGTTTTTGTTTTTGTCTCTGTCTCTGTTTCTGTTTCAGTATCTGTATTAGTCTCTGAATCTCTCATTCTCGCCGTGTCTCGTACTTACTCTTTGTTTCACTGTGTTTCTCCCATGTGTGTGAAAGTTTAATTCAGTGAAACTAAAGGGCATTTTGAGTCATATTATTCACAATGAGCACAATATGTGTGTAGAGCAGAACTAGCTGGTTGACAGTGAGTGAAAATAGTGAATATTGTGATAAACAGTAGTGGTTAGTAGAATGATGTGCGAATGATGTTTCAGAATGATGTGCGATAATACAACGAGTGGTTCTAATCCTGAATGCTGATTGGTTAAAACCGCATTCCAGACGGTGTCTATTCCACAAGTTACCACCAGCTAAATCTATGACGTTAAAATACCTATTTACTCTGTTCCATCTGACTGCGCAATCCACTGTCTAATCAGCCCAGCCAGGCAATTTATAAACTCCACTATAAAAAGCATTTAGACATTATTTAGACATTATCTCACATTTTACATACACCTTAGCCAAATACATTTAAACTCAGTTTTTCACAATTCCTGACATTTAATCTTACTAAAAATATAGGTCAGTTAGGATTACCACTTTATTTTAAGAATGTGAAATGTCAGAATAATAGTAAAGAGAATGATTTATTTCAGCTTTAATTTCTTTCATCACATTCCCAGTGGGTCACTTTCGGGCGTCGGCTGTATATTGCGTACATCCATCTATCTCGGGGACCGATCCGACTGTTTTTAAACACATCACCAGCTTACACACGACTCTACTTGAGCGACCCACACGAGCACGTAGCCACTCTTCTATCTCATGCACAGCACCTTCTACACTCGGGCGTCGTTACAACACAACCACACACACACACACACACTACAAGCTTCCTATCGCACGTTTTCGGGAGCGTGCCATTTTTTACGACCGTTCTTTCGACACAGCACGGTCGATCTATTCTCCCACTTTACCGGCAGATCCTTTCGGCGGCGTCCGCCACCACACTTCATCCTACTTTTACACACAGAGACGAGCCGGATGAGCATTCATCCTCAACACGCACAGTCTTTACGGCAGGACTCGACGAGGGGTCCACCCGACTTACCGTACCACTTTCACCGATCCGCTTACTCACCGGGCGATCACAACTTTTCGTGCTTTGGGGCCCGTCGCTGGTCTTCTCGTTGCCGTTCTTATCGGGCGTCGTTTTTTAGCGTCTTTCGGGCCGTCGCTTCTTGTCTTTAGGGGCGTACAACGCTGATCTATTACATCTTAGAGCTGACCGGAGCTACACCATTTGAGCGCCACCCATCGCCGATTTCTTTTAACGTCCTTTGGGGTCAAATAGGCGAGTATCATGCCTATTTCTATCTCGTCAACCGCTGCGCCTGAGGGGTCGTTCCCAGCCCACACACATATCTCATATACCGCGATCCCGTTCGGCGTGGGCGCTCGACCACCGTACTCTTACCATTTTGCCGAGCGCGCGTCGGCACTGGTGCACTTATATTATCGTTCTACACTCTGTGTACGACACACACGGACCACGTCCACCATCTTTCGTCTTTTGGGCGTCGCCCTTTTTTCACGTTCTTTGGGGGGACCCACCACTACACACACAACCACACACCACCTCACCACACGACTACAAGCTTTACTTTGTCCTAATCTGGCGACGACGCCCGGTATGCGACGTATTCACATTCCGTCTTTGGGTCGTCGCTTCTCTTATCGTCTTGATTGGCCGGCGTCGCCCTTTTTTGTTCTTCGCGCGTAGCCTTTCTTCGTTTTGGAGCCGTCCTTCTGTTCGTCTTTCCGGCGCAGTACGCTTCTCTTCGTCTTTGGGCCTCGATTTTTCCGTCTTTGGCGACACGTAGCTTTCTTTTGTTCTTTAGGCGAAACACGCCCACGTGCCGCCTATCCGTTTACCGTCGTCTATCGGAGACCGCCGTCTACTTATCGACACACGACTCACTTTGACGGCCGTCGCTATATCTCTTTTACCAGCTCATCACTCCTTTTAGCAGCACGCAGTCAACGTTTCATCTTTCACGCTACCTTATCGGGGCGTCGCATTTCCTTCGTCTTTCGGGCGTGCTTCTACTTGCGTCTTTCGGGGTCGCTTCTTTCCGTCTTTGGGCGTCGCCATTCTCTTCGTCCCTTTCGGGCGTGCTTCTTTCGGTCTTTGGGGTTCGCGTCGCTTGTTTTTTCCCGTCCCTTTAGGGCCGTCGACTTTCTCGTTAGCCCGTCACTTTGGGGCCCAGTCGCTTCTCTTCCCGTCCTTTAGGGCCGTCGCCTTTTTCTTGACCGTCCCTTTCGGGCCGTCGGCTTTCTCAGTCCTTGGCCCGGTAGCTTCTTCTTCCAGTCCTTTTGGGCACGTACGCATTCATTTACACAGAACTACACCATCAACTTGGGACGCAACGTTACGCCTATTCTCTCTCTACCGTACCACTTTTAGCGCACGCCGCGTCGCCACTCCCTTCCCGTCTTTGGGCGTCGCTTCTCTTGCACCACTCCGTCTACTTGGGGCCCGTGCTTCTCTCGTCCTTTGGGCCGTTACGCTCTCTTCCCTCCACCTTTGGGCCAGTCGTTTCTTCCCGTCCTTTTGGGAGCCCAGTCGCCTTTCTCTTTCCCGTCCCTTTGGGCCACGTGCTTCTTCTTTCCGTCCTTTGGGGCCCGTCGCACTTCTCTTCCGTTCTTCGGGCCGCTCGTTCTTTCGTGTTTTGGGGCGCCGTCGCTCTTTCTGCTTTCTTCCATCCACTTCGGACGCGGTAGCTACCTAACACTACCCGGATCACCTATTCAAAGCAGCCCACAACACACACTGCACGCGTTCGAGCCTTTCTGCGCACTACACGTAGAGAGCGACCGTCGCTTTCTTCAGTTCACCCTATTTCCGGGGCGCGGCTTCTCTTCGCCGTCCTTCGGGGCCGTGCTTCATCTTAATACACCCAGCTTATAACACCTTTAGCAGCCCGATCAAGCACCTTATCTTATACCGCTCACCTTGGCCGCCGTTCACGACCACACCACTCTACTCTTACCGACACACTACCCACCGCTCTTTTCGGAGCCCCGTCGCAACTACACTTTCCTCCCGAGCTCCCTATTAGCCGACCGAATACGGTTCGTTAGACCCGACCACTCACTTTCGGACGCCGTCGCCTTCTCTTTCCCGTCACCTTTCGGGCCCGTCGCTTTTCTCCTTTCGGGCCAGTGCTTCTCTTCCGTCCCTTTGGGGGCGTCGCTTCTCACTTCCGTCCCTTTGGGGCGACGTCGCATTCTTCCGTTACTTTCGGGGGCCCGTAGCTTCTTCTTCCCAGTCTTTGGGCCAGTACGCATTTCTCTTTTCCAAGTCCTATTGGGCCAGTCGCTTTTTTCCCGGGCCCGGCTAGCCACACAAAACTACTATCACACGTCACGCATGCGTATTAATAGAATTGTTTTAGCTCACAAACGCCGCAGAGGAAGTGCATGAAAGCGAGGACAGTTTTTGACTTCGGGGGGATGGCCATAAATTTACGCTCTCCCTCCTCTGGGGTAAAGTTACGTAAATAAGCGAACATGAAACAACTGCGCCATCTCTTCCATGGAAGGCCATGGTTTTGTGAGTGCATGAGCTGAGTGTGAGAACGACCCCCCAATTCCGCTGACCCCTCACACACACACACACACACTACCACACACTACCAATAACGCATGTAATAACCACACACGACGACACAACACCACATCTACACCAACCATAACGCCATAAACGCCAGCCCGCACAAGCCCGCCACCCACCACACCCACAACATACCTGTTACATAGGGACCACACGACACACTACCGGCACACACACAACTGAATGACAGAGCCATATTCAAACCACCAGTGAGATTGATCGGAGCGCCTGTGGTCCATTCTATCGCCCAGCTGTCTCACACATGTAATTATGAGCGTGGCCTGGCCATCTAAGGGCCAATATGAGTGAGTACCGCGTCCGCAGCCACTATATCTGAAACACATGCAGGGTCATACATCCCATCATCTGGTGGTTGATCGAGTGGCCTGATCATTTGTCAGAACAGGTTTATGTGTTGTGTGGTGGTGTGTGGTTGTGTAGTGCATAGCGTGTGTGTGCTCGCGTGTGTGTGTGTGTTGTGTGTGTGTAGTGGGTTGGTTGTTTGCTGTGTCTGTTGGTCTGATGCTGGTGTCTGTTGTCAGGTGGTGTCTGTGTTGTGGTGTGTTGTGTGGGTGTGTGTGTGTGTCGTGTGCTGTGTGGTGTGTTGGTTTGATGGGGGTGGTGGTAGTCGTGTGTAGGCTGGTGTAGTGTGGTGTGGATTGGTTGTGTGTGTGTGTGTGTGTTCTTCTCACGTGTGTACTGTGCTCGATGTGTGGCTGTGTATGGACGCAGACAGCGCGAGACATTTGCAGACAGCTATCACATGAACTACATAGTGCATCTACAGAGACATAGAGCACGCACAACGGAATACAGAATGTCACGTACACAGACCTAAGAGAGCGCAAGTTCTCCCCTGAAATCAAGTCACCTAGACGACCATAAAGACTCACTTGATATTCAACCCCCACCCCGCACAGACCTAGACTCACCTGAACTCAATCCCCTTTCCTCACAGACTCAGCACGCCACGACCACACCGGAATCAAATGCCCCATCCAACAAGACCTAGAGTACATACCCTGAATCAATCCCTTCCACCAGACCTAGAGGACAGGCACCACCCTGAACGAATCACACTCACTCCACACACGACCTATGAGCAATCCGACACCTGAACAATCCCACTTCCACAACTAGAACGCTCGAATACATTCACATACGAGAGCAGACAGCCTGATATCCAATGCCACTCCACAGTTAGACAGACATGATTCAATCCCATTCCACAGAAGATACAGACACCTTGAATCATTATCCCCCTCCACAGACATAGAGACCAGACATCCTGTAACATATCCTCTTCCACCAGAACATAGAGACAGACACCTAAATCATCGCCCTCCAGCAGACCTAGAGACAGCACACCTGAATCGAATCCACTTCCACAGACTAGAGACAGACACCTGAAATCCATATCCACATCCTGACACACTCAATCATACCAAACTTCATACCGAGACAGTACACCTGTCAATCTAAACTGACAGCACTGATCACACTTCACGACCCTAGAGACAGACAAGCCTGAATCGTGCATATCCCCTCCACATGAACCTAGCGACCCAGACACCTGAAATCAATGCAACTTCCACAGACCTACGAGAACAGACACCTGATCAAATCCCCCTCCACAGACCTAGAGACAGAAACCTGGAATCAATCCACTTCCACATACCTACAGTAGAGACTCCAATACAGCATGTCAGACCATAGGTTGGGAGACATTTCACACAAAAACATATCCTTTCTTAACAGACATGGCGCCACACGCACACACACACCACACACACTACACACACCCACCACAACACACAACACAAACAACCACACACATCCACACACACACACACCACACCACCACACACACACAAACCACACCACACCACACACACAAGGGGGGGGGCACACACGACCAGGGGGGGGGGGGGGGGGGAGGGCACGCGCGGACAACGCACACAACGAGACACACGGAGGGGGGCGGGGGGCGGGAGGGGGGTGTGAGAGATTGTGTGTGAGTGCTGTTGGGTTGTGTGTGTGATGCGTTAGCTGTGTGTGTGTACAGGCACAAACGTTGTGCAAAGGCGCAGCTGAAAGTCATTGAGCTGAGCACTGAGGTGGTGTGACGTGGTGATCGGCGACTATGTGCGTTATCGTCGCTCATGTGACTCAAAAAAAACTCATCCACAGTAGGTACGTGAATACTAATGCTACACCAAGTAGGTGTGTAGGCAATGTTCATACTGTAAGAAATACGGCATGCCATGTTTCAGAATCCACACACACCCAACAACACACTACACAGATCGAGCACATTGCGAAACACACGCGCGTTATCTTTTTGTGATCTGGGTGCATACGGAGGTAATCACTTCTACTAGTGTATCAGAACTTACTTGAGTGGAACGTCTTGATAGCACTGATCGTAAAGACTGACGGTGTGAGAGACAGAGGTAGCTAGAAGATAGACTGAACGAACAAGCAAGAGAGGCGATACATATCTAGGATACACTGTATACATGCTTGATATCAGAGACGTGACCCAGTTCATGTCCAGTACTTCTCTCTGCTCTGTATATCTTGACTGATCACACCAGGGTTAACGTTTTTGAGAGATAAGTCGCTCACGACTATGCCCGTCCAGAGACTGGCATTGAATGCTTACTTACAATTCCGTAGCTTATGTCGTATGTACTTATCGGCCATACTTGCTAACCTATACACAGTTCATGCGAATCAGACGAGGTGCGTGTGCAAAGCAGTGGCAGCCAGGAGAGGAGTATTTGGCGGGCCCCACAACAGTACTTCGGCACTCTCTGCACATTTTTTCAAGCTCGCTTTTCTAGCTGCACCATCTTACTCTTCGATCATCATCTCTACTAATCAATGAGCTGAGCATAGAGCTTACCTGTAGTGCGTGATTCTCGTGACAATTGACAATGTGCTCTCTCGTCAGGACACGTCGTTTACTCTTGGAGAGGACGGAGTAACGCACGACACAGCTAAAATATCATGTAAAAGCTGAGCCTGCGAAAGTAGCGAACACCTAGTCTGCAACTTGATTCACTTTGATCGTCTTTTCAATTTCATTTCTTTGATGAGTAGTACTCCATAAAAATGAGCACCACGCTATGCCCATAGAATGATTATGCATATCCGCTACATGCGCCTCTGAAATAACTCGTGAAAACATGGTCTGTTAGTCTGTCTCGTTCCAGCCGACTAGCCCCGACACGTTTCATTACTATGGAACAGCTGGAGATGCTCATTCTTGGAATAGATGGAGATACAATAGCTAGCCATTTAAATATAGGGGATGACAGACGCAGCTAAGGTATCTAATCAAAGATTCGTTACTGCTAGTAGTGAGAAGTGATGGACCAAAATTTAGGAGTCTCTTTCGTCAGTGAAGGAATGGAGGTCCTAAGATTCTCTCATGTCAGGTAAGAACGTAGAGTTGGCTCATAGAGATATCACCCCCAACTGTCACTTATGGTGGGCGAAGCTGTGTGAGTAGGCTCTCATACACCCAAAATGTTGACGCCAAGTTTAAACAAATGTTAAAGGCAATGCTACAAAATACTAATTGAGTGTATGTAAACTTC